>NC_066585.1:257356-621705 GCF_024323335.1 Lathyrus oleraceus
TTCATGGCTTTAACGACAACACTTTCATCATTCACATAATTCAATCAAATTTCATGGGTTTAACAACGACATTTTTCATCATTCACACAATTCAATCAAATTCATGGGTTTAATATCTACATTTTCATCATTAACACCATTCAATCAAATTTCACGGGTTTAACATCAACATTTTCATCATTCACACAATTCAATCAAATTTCATGCCTTTAACAACAACAATTTCATTATTCACACAATTCAATCAAATTTCATAGGTTTAACATCAACATTTTCATCATTCATACAATTCAATCAAATATCATGGCTTTAACAACAACACTTTCATCATTCACACAATGCAATCAAATTTCATGGGTTTAACATCAACATTTTCATCATTCACACAATTCAATAAAATTTCATAGGTTTAACAACAACATTTTCATCATTTACACAATTCAATCAAATTTCATGGGTTTAACAATATTTTCATCATTCATACAATTCAATCAAATTTCATGGGTTTAACATCTACCTTTTCATCATTCACACAATGCAATCAAATTTCATGGGTTTAACATTACCTTTTCATCATTCACACCATTCAATCAAATTTCACGGTTTATCATCAACATTTTCATCATTCACACAATTCAACCAAATCCATGGGTTTAACAACAACATTTTCATCATTCACACAATTCAATCAAATTTCATAGGTTTAAAAACAACATTTTCATCATTTACACAATTCAATCAAATTTCATGGGTTTAACAACAACATTTTCATCATTCACACAATTCAATCAAATTTCATGGGTTTAACAATGACATTTTAATCATTCACACAATTCAATCAAATTCCATGGTTTTAACAATGACATTTACATCATTCACATAATTCAATCAAATTCCATGGGTTTAACAATAACATTTTCATCATTCACATAATTCAATCAAATTTCATGGGTTTAACAACAACATTTTCATCATTCACACAGTTCAATCAAATTTCATGGGTTTAACATCTACCTTTTCATCATTCACACCATTCAATCAAATTTCACGGGTTTAACATCAACATTTTCATCATTCACACAATTCAATCAAATTTCATGGCTTTAACAACAACATTTTCATCATTCACACAATTGAATCAAATTTCATGGGGTTTAAAATCAAAATTTCATCATTCACACAATTCAATCAAATTTCATAGGTTTAACATCAAAATTTTCATCATTCACACAATTCAATCCAACTTCTGGGTTTAACAATAGCATTTTCATCATTCACACAATTCAATCAAATTTCATAGGTTTAACATCTACCTTTTCATCATTCACACAATTCAATCAAATTTCATGGCTTTAACAACAAAATTTTCATCATTCACACAATGCAATCAAATTTCATAGGTTTAACATCTACCTTTTCATCATTCACACCATTCAATCAAATTTCATGGCTTTAACAACAACATTTTCATCATTCACACAATGCAATCAAATTTCATGGCTTAAACATCTACCTTTTCATCATTCACACCATTCAATCAAATCTCATGGGTTTATCATCAACATTTTCATCGTTCACACAATTCAATCAAATTTCTTGGCATTAACAACTACATTTTCATCATTCACACAATTCAATCAAATTTCATAGGTTAAACAACAACATTTTCATCATTCACACAATTCAATCAAATCTCACGGGTTTATCATCAAACATTTTCCTCATTCACACAATTCAATCAAATTTCTTGGCATTAACAACTACATTTTCATCATTCACACAATTCAATCAAATTTCATAGGTTTAACAACATTTTTATCATTTACATAATTCAATCAAATTTCTTGGGTTTAACAACAACATTTTCATCATTCACACAATTCAATCAAATTCCATGGGTTTAACAATGACATTTTCATCATTCACACAATTCAATCAAATTTCATGGCATTAACAACAACATTTTCATCATTCACACAATTCAATAAAATTTCATAGGTTTAAAAACAACATTTTCATCATTTACACAATTCAATCAAATTTCATGGGTTTAACAACAATATTTTCATCATTCATACAATTCAATCAAATTTCATGGGTTTAACATCTACCTTTTCATCATTCACACAATTCAATCAAATTTCATGGGTTTAATATCTACATTTTCATCATTCACACCATTCAATCAAATTTCACGGGTTTAACATCAATATTTTCATCATTCGCACAATTCAATCAAATTTCATGGCTTTAACAACAACAATTTCATCATTCACACAATTCAATCAAATTTCATGGGTTAACATCACATTTTCATCATTCATACAATTCAATCAAATTTCATGGCTTTAACGACAACACTTTCATCATTCACATAATTCAATCAAATTTCATGTGTTTAACAACGGCATTTCATCATTCACACAATTCAATCAAATTTCATGGGTTTAATATCTACATTTTCATCATTCACACCATTCAATCAAATTTCACGGGTTTAACATCAACATTTTCATCATTCACACAATTCAATCAAATTTCATGGCTTTAACAACAACAATTTCATTATTCACACAATTCAATCAAATTTCATAGGTTTAACATCAACATTTTCATCATTCATACAATTCAATCAAATTTCATGGCTTTAACAACAACACTTTCATCATTCACACAATGCAATCAAATTTCATGGGTTTAACATCAACATTTTCATCATTCACACAATTCAATAAAATTTCATAGGTTTAACAACAACATTTTCATCATTTACACAATTCAATCAAATTTCATGGGTTTAACAACAATATTTTCATCATTCATACAATTCAATCAAATTTCATGGGTTTAACATCTACCTTTTCATCATTCACACAATGCAATCAAATTTCATGGGTTTAACATCTACCTTTTCATCATTCACACCATTCAATCAAATTTCACGGGTTTATCATCAACATTTTCATCATTCACACAATTCAATCAAATTCCATGGGTTTAACAACAACATTTTCATCATTCACACAATTCAATCAAATTTCATAGGTTTAAAAACAACATTTTCATCATTTACACAATTCAATCAAATTTCATGGGTTTAACAACAACATTTTCATCATTCACACAATTCAATCAAATTTCATGGGTTTAACAATGACATTTTCATCATTCACACAATTCAATCAAATTCCATGGTTTTAACAATGACATTTACATCATTCACATAATTCAATCAAATTCCATGGGTTTAACAATAACATTTTCATCATTCACATAATTCAATCAAATTTCATGGGTTTAACAACAACATTTTCATCATTCACACAGTTCAATCAAATTTCATGGGTTTAACATCTACCTTTTCATCATTCACACCATTCAATCAAATTTCACGGGTTTAACAACAACATTTTCATCATTCACACAATTCAATCAAATTTCATGGCTTTAACAACAACATTTTCATCATTCACACAATTGAATCAAATTTCATGGGTTTAAAATCAAAATTTTCATCATTCACACAATTCAATCAAATTTCATAGGTTTAACATCAAAATTTTCATCATTCACACAATTCAATCCAACTTCCTGGGTTTAACAATAGCATTTTCATCATTCACACAATTCAATCAAATTTCATAGGTTTAACATCTACCTTTTCATCATTCACACAATTCAATCAAATTTCATGGCTTTAACAACAAAATTTTCATCATTCACACAATGCAATCAAATTTCATAGGTTTAACATCTACCTTTTCATCATTCACACCATTCAATCAAATTTCATGGCTTTAACAACAACATTTTCATCATTCACACAATTCAATCAAATTTCATGGGTTTAACATCAACATTTTCATCATTCATACAATTCAATCAAATTTCATGGCTTTAACGACAACACTTTCATCATTCACATAATTCAATCAAATTTCATGTGTTTAACAACGGCATTTTCATCATTCACACAATTCAATCAAATCTCATAGGTTTAACAACAACATTTTTATCATTTACATAATTCAATAAAATTTCATGGGTTTAACAACAACATTTTCATCATTCACACAATTCAATCAAATTCCATGGGTTTAACAATGACATTTTCATCATTCACACAATTCAATCAAATTTCATGGCATTAACAACAACATTTTCATCATTCACACAATTCAATAAAATTTCATAGGTTTAAAAACAACATTTTCATCATTTACACAATTCAATCAAATTTCATGGGTTTAACAACAATATTTTCATCATTCATACAATTCAATCAAATTTCATGGGTTTAACATCTACCTTTTCATCATTCACACAATTCAATCAAATTTCATGGGTTTAATATCTACATTTTCATCATTCACACCATTCAATCAAATTTCACGGGTTTAACATCAATATTTTCATCATTCGCACAATTCAATCAAATTTCATGGCTTTAACAACAACAATTTCATCATTCACACAATTCAATCAAATTTCATGGGTTTAACATCAACATTTTCATCATTCATACAATTCAATCAAATTTCATGGCTTTAACGACAACACTTTCATCATTCACATAATTCAATCAAATTTCATGTGTTTAACAACGACATTTTCATCATTCACACAATTCAATCAAATTTCATGGGTTTAATATCTACATTTTCATCATTCACACCATTCAATCAAATTTCACGGGTTTAACATCAACATTTTCATCATTCACACAATTCAATCAAATTTCATGGCTTTAACAACAACAATTTCATTATTCACACAATTCAATAAAATTTCATAGGTTTAACATCAACATTTTCATCATTCATACAATTCAATCAAATTTCATGGCTTTAACAACAACACTTTCATCATTCACACAATGCAATCAAATTT
Organism: Lathyrus oleraceus; assembly: GCF_024323335.1. Classification (NCBI taxonomy): domain Eukaryota; kingdom Viridiplantae; phylum Streptophyta; class Magnoliopsida; order Fabales; family Fabaceae; genus Lathyrus; species Lathyrus oleraceus. The sequence continues at coordinate 262,247 of NC_066585.1, forward strand.
CATGGGTTTAACATCAACATTTTCATCATTCACACAATTCAATAAAATTTCATAGGTTTAACAACAACATTTTCATCATTTACACAATTCAATCAAATTTCATGGGTTTAACAACAATATTTTCATCATTCATACAATTCAATCAAATTTCATGGGTTTAACATCTACCTTTTCATCATTCACACAATGCAATCAAATTTCATGGGTTTAACAATGACATTTACATCATTCACATAATTCAATCAAATTCCATGGGTTTAACAATAATATTTTCATCATTCACATAATTCAATCAAATTTCATGGGTTTAACAACAACATTTTCATCATTCACACAGTTCAATCAAATTTCATGGGTTTAACATCTACCTTTTCATCATTCACACCATTCAATCAAATTTCACGGGTTTAACATCAACATTTTCATCATTCACACAATTCAATCAAATTTCATGGCTTTAACAACAACATTTTCATCATTCACACAATTGAATCAAATTTCATGGGTTTAAAATCAAAATTTTCATCATTCACACAATTCAATCAAATTTCATAGGTTTAACATCAAAATTTTCATCATTCACACAATTCAATCCAACTTCCTGGGTTTAACAATAGCATTTTCATCATTCACACAATTCAATCAAATTTCATAGGTTTAACATCTACCTTTTCATCATTCACACAATTCAATCAAATTTCATGGCTTTAACAACAAAATTTTCATCATTCACACAATGCAATCAAATTTCATAGGTTTAACATCTACCTTTTCATCATTCACACCATTCAATCAAATTTCATGGCTTTAACAACAACATTTTCATCATTCACACAATGCAATCAAATTTCATGGCTTAAACATCTACCTTTTCATCATTCACACCATTCAATCAAATCTCATGGGTTTATCATCAACATTTTCATCATTCACACAATTCAATCAAATTTCTTGGCATTAACAACTACATTTTCATCATTCACACAATTCAATCAAATTTCATAGGTTTAACAACAACATTTTCATCATTCACACAATTCAATCAAATCTCACGGGTTTATCATCAACATTTTCCTCATTCACACAATTCAATCAAATTTCTTGGCATTAACAACTACATTTTCATCATTCACACAATTCAATCAAATTTCATAGGTTTAACAACAACATTTTTATCATTTACATAATTCAATCAAATTTCTTGGGTTTAACAACAACATTTTCATCATTCACACAATTCAATCAAATTCCATGGGTTTAACAATGACATTTTCATCATTCACACAATTCAATCAAATTTCATGGCATTAACAACAACATTTTCATCATTCACACAATTCAATAAAATTTCATAGGTTTAACAACAACATTTTCATCATTTACACAATTCAATCAAATTTCATGGGTTTAACAACAATATTTTCATCATTCATACAATTCAATCAAATTTCATGGGTTTAACATCTACCTTTTCATCATTCACACAATTCAATCAAATTTCATGGGTTTAATATCTACATTTTCATCATTCACACCATTCAATCAAATTTCACGGGTTTAACATCAATATTTTCATCATTCGCACAATTCAATCAAATTTCATGGCTTTAACAACAACAATTTCATCATTCATACAATTCAATCAAATTTCATGGGTTTAACATCAACATTTTCATCATTCATACAATTCAATCAAATTTCATGGCTTTAACGACAACACTTTCATCATTCACATAATTCAATCAAATTTCATGTGTTTAACAACGGCATTTTCATCATTCACACAATTCAATAAAATTTCATGGGTTTAATATCTACATTTTCATCATTCACTCCATTCAATCAAATTTCACGGGTTTAACATCAACATTTTCATCATTCACACAATTCAATCAAATTTCATGGCTTTAACAACAACAATTTCATTATTCACACAATTCAATCAAATTTCATAGGTTTAACATCAACATTTTCATCATTCATACAATTCAATCAAATTTCATGGCTTTAACAACAACACTTTCATCATTCACACAATGCAATCAAATTTCATGGGTTTAACATCAACATTTTCATCATTCACAAAATTCAATCAAATTCCATGGGTTTAACAATGACATTTTCATCATTCACACCATTCAATCAAATTTCACGGGTTTAACATCAACATTTTCATCATTCACACAATTCAATCAAATTTCATGGCTTTAACAACAACATTTTCATCATTCACACAATTGAATCAAATTTCATGGGTTTAACATCAACATTTTCATCATTCACACAATTCAATCAAATTTCATGGCATTAACAACAACATTTTCATCATTCACACAATGTGTCGCATACGCGAAAAACATAGAGTCGCCACCGTGCGTTATTTATCCCAATGGAGGGAAAGGAAACGCTCGAAGTAAACCTGGAAAGGAAATGGTCTTACGACCGGAGATTACAAGGTACGGGAGTTGGTTACGCAAGGGGAAGGTATTAGCACCACTCACGTCCGTCGTACTCGACGGGATCCACGATCAAAAGAATAGAATAAGGTTGCTAAATAACTGCTCAAAAAGAATGCACGCACACTGGAATCAAACACAGATGGAAGAAGATGGAGGAAACGGACTCGGCAGGATGTCGCATCTTGGGCCTACGTAGTTTGTCAGAAACAAACATCAGAGTCAACGTAGTTCGGGGGAATGGGAAACGTGCTCGCTAGGACATCGCATCCTATGCCTACGTATCTTCTCTATCTAGAGAAAGAATCAGAGCACTCGTAGATCGGCTAACGCACGCCGAAACAAAACACCGAAAAGAGACGCTGAGACGTCAAAGCAAACACACAACTGGAAACGGAAAGCCAATCAATGGTCTCACATCCAACTCCAACACACAAACAAACAGGAAATGGAATGCCAATCGCTGGGCTTACATCCAACTCCAAACTCACACAGGAAGAAGAAAGGTTGAAAAAGAAAAATGGTGCCCGGAGAGATCAGCTCAATCTCCTGCCTACGTACCTCATCTGGTATAAGGATCAGGGCGACATAGTTCCCCTTAACAGGGAAAAACTCTCCTAACCAGAGACTGGGGAATAACAAACTAAAAGGGAGACTGACTCGAGCCTAATAGTTGTCATGCAATCCACAATAGTCATAGGTTGAGGTATCTAATCAGAACCTAACTCGCACAGGAAGCAAGCTAGCCTAAACAGCGAAGTAAACAATCAGAGGTGAACAGGTATCACGCACTATATGCAAACAAGAGGCTCATACAAGGCTGGGCTTTAGTCAAGGGGTCATATCAACCTCGACAAACAAGCCAACACTGGAAGGGTATCTGAGGGCTCTTAACCACTGACATTGACCGTCAGGGTGAGCATATGAAAAGGTAATGAGGGTAAGACCTCATAGCTCTTAACCCGGGACTGGGTGAGCTTAAATCATGAAGGTGTGGGGGTCCAGAATGAGGGACCCTACTCCACTTGACTGACTCTATATACAAGGATCTTGGGTTAGGTTCAAGAGCATCAGCACGTAGTGCAAGCATAATGAACGACTCAAACGATTAGCAGGGGATTGATTGCTAATCCCTTCTATCTCCCAATTGCCTCTTCACTTAGGAGGACTTGAAGTACATGGCACAAATATAAACAATCACAGTCATTGCCTCTTAAGGAGGACTTAGCCAAATGCATGCCAAAAGAAACGACAGGGCTTCCAGACTACATGGAGTTAGAGAATGATTACCTAGGTGGTATACCAACCACAAGCAAAGCAAAGCTCAAGCAATGAGCTAAAGCGACTAATGTACCTGGAATGGCAGTGATGAAAAACAGTGTATTCAAGCTTCCTAAGCCTCCAGATCGGCTCCAATATCCTTCTAAACAAGCTTTGTGCAAAAATTGATGGATGAAAGCACTTGGATCTTGCTTAATTTCAACTTTCCATTGATGTGTTCATGCACTTGTACGGCTCCAAACCTTGCTCAATTGCCAAAAAAAATGTATGGATCTTGCTCAAAACTCCATGATGATGAAGGATCTATGAAGAAATTATGTGTTTGTGTGGAGAAAATTTGAATTCCAATGAGAGAGAAATTTGGAGGGAAATGTGATTCTAGATCTAGAACTTGTGTGTTCTGAAAATTCTGTTATGATTAAGGCTTTATACCATCTCCTAATCACCTTGCTAATTTGATTAAGCTTGTGTTAATTGGGATTAAGTGAAAATAAGGTGCATGACCAAAATTGGTAAGTGTGTGGTGCGTGGAGAATTTGCACGTGAACAGTGCACATGCATGACCAAAACTGACTCAAAATTATCCAATAAACACAATGGTAATGGTATTTTTCATGTATGATCAATAGAATTCAAATTCTCCATTTTCCCTCCAAAATGAACATGCATGAACAAATGATCATGTGATTTAATTTCATGCAATGCAATGATGGATTTGGAAAATATAGGTCATGACAAGCATAATGCAAAAAGAAGGACTCAATTTGGAGCTTTGGATCAAAAGTTATGCCACTTTGAAGTTCCATGCATACTTCATGATCATTTGGCCATAACTTCTCAAACATTCATCAGATGCTCATGATTTTGGACTTTTTGGAAATAGGAGAGACATATCTTCAACTTTCATGTTCGACAAAATTTCATTTGAAGCTTCTTTGATGATGTAAAATTAAGTTGAATTTGGATCAAAATCTTTCCATTTTTGGAAACTTGAAATTACAGGTCACTTTCCATCTTTGGAAACTTGTGATTTGACTTCAAAATCTTCAACGTATATGTTTACAATGACAAATGAACCTCTTTTGAACATGAATGAGATGTCTCAAACCATTTCTCCACCTCATAACCCTCACTTGACTTTACAGTTGACTGTATAGGTCCTTAGATGACCTAGCCATGCCCTGATCAGCTTGAGCCTCAACCACTTGAGGAAATGGCTCCAAAATGAAACCCTAGCTCAAATAATCTCAACATGATACTCATATGATCTCCATCTCAATAGAATGCCTCATTTCTTTGGAAAACCCCGGCTGAAAGAAAGTCAGTGATTAGGGTTGACCAGAGGTCAAAACCCTAATCCAGAGGAACCTGAGCATTAACAATGAACCCCTTGAGAATGATATAACCATGATGATGGTGACATATCCTTGCAAACAAGATAATGCTCAACCTTTTTGAAGGACCAAGAAACCCTATTTGAAGTGCAAACCCTCAGATGGTTGGTGATCAATTTATGGAGACCCTCAGGCTTGAATCTCTTAACCTCTCTATCTTCTGAGAAAGACTTAGGAGGATGACCTTCTTATTATCACATGATATGCAATATGCAAATGCCTAATGTCCTACAAAGTGAAATGCAATATGCTAAACTAGTCCCAAGAAGAGGAGAGCAAATTTTGAGGTGTTACAGCTGCCCCTATTCAATCTACTGTGAACCTGTCAATATGAATAGCCTCGGCTTTCAGATGATCAGGGTGAAGAGTGATTGAATACAAAGAACAAACGAACAATTTGCGCTCCGCTGGGAAATAATTAACAATGCCTATCAGAATCGGCAACGAGGTGATCTTGAAAAACCCGTCTGATACGGAGAGAGTCGGCATGAATACCGAAAAGAACGTTGACCTGAATACCAAAATAAATGGTAACACAGGAGCAACCATGGCCGGAATGCCGCTCATCAGTCTGAACACTGGAAATGACTTCGATCTGACTATCGAACAATATGAAATTATCAATATTGGTCTGAACACCGAGAGATTGGCCTGAACGCCATTTCAGTCTAAATACTGGAAAGCTGACCTGAATGCCACAAGTACTTCAACCTGAACGTCAGAAACTTCTTCGATCTGAATATAGGACAACTGGCCTGAGTTCCATAAGTACTTCAACCTGAACGTCGGAAACTTCTTCGATCTGAATATCAGACAATTGGCCTGAGTGCCATAAGTACTTCAACCTGAACGTCGGAAACTTCTTCGACCTGAACATCGGAAAACTGGCCTGAGTGCCATAAGTACTTCAACCTGAACGTCGGAAACTTCTTCGATCTGAATATCTGACAACTGGCCTGAGTGCCATAAGTACTTCAACCTGAACGTCGGAAACTTCTTCGATCTGAATATCGGACAACTTCATGCCTGTCAGCATCGGCAAAAATAAGGAAACGTGATAAATGAGGCGGCACGCGGGCCAACGACCTATGCTGGGGATAACAAGCCACGAGCATACCATCCCTACTTGGTCCACTGTGAACGAACAATTTGCGCTCAGCTGGGGATTTTTTCTCTCTCTTTTTTTTTGCTTTTCTTGAACCCCAAAAACCTTTTAATCTTCATTTCCATCTCCGCGCGACGGAAACCCTTCCTCCAATATCGCACTACTGGGGAATGTTGTTAACTCAGAATTACGATGCCGAACTCCTCAGAGTAACATCTTCACCATCCGGCGAAACCAAATATCAAACGGTAACCACGGCTTGAGACTAGCTTATGCTTGCAATGCTGATGCATGATGATTTTTCAGCGTAATGCTCCATAACTATGGAAATGCTACGTAATATGCTATGCTTATCTAAATGATGAATGTATAAAAAGCATCCCCCTCAAGGGACTCTACTAGGGAGCTCGAGGCACTCTGCTGAGGAGCTTGATACCACTCCAATCTCCAATCTACTGAGGAAAAGCACTGCTACTGGGGAAAGGACAACCCTCACCAGGGATGACCTCCACCGAACCCGATCCGCTTGGGGACTTCGCTGGGGAAACAACAATCTTCCCACTTGCTGGGGAACTAACAAGCTCCACCACGCTAGGGGAAACAACAACCTTCAGGCCTGGCTGCCGAGGAAAAAGCTACCAACGGACACCTCCGTTGGGGAAATAGCAGCCTTCAGGCTCGGCTACTGAGGAAACATCAATCTCAAACTTGTCGGGGAGATAACAATCCCGACCCTGCTAGGGGAGACACAGACCTTGAATCTGCTGGGGAGGTATGGAGTTTTTGACATGAAACACCGATCGACTCGCCGAACACTGGTATTCACCATCTGATCATAACATCAACTTTCCACTTTTCCAGACTTTGAAGAGTCTTCTTGATTAATCCTCCAGGATCACCGCACGTCTTTCGTCGTCTTTCACCATTCTTCTATCCCTCGTCCCTGATTGGACTCTACGGGGACCTTTTGTAAAAACGCTTCACATCACAACCTGCAAGTGAGTGAAAATATCTAACAGCACCTGCAAAAGAGATCGTTAGATAAAAACGTGCTCCAGGCGTGCCAAAATTTCAACACCTAGGTCACTCAACCTTCCGAATAAGATTTCAGGCTTTCAATCTTATAAACATGCATTGGAAGGGACCCCGTGTCTCAAAATGCAAAGATTCTTTATCAAAATAAATGGATGTTTTTGCAATCAAAGCGGTAATGAAAACAAAAACAAAATTATTTGACTGAATATGCATTTTATTGATTGAAAAAGAGTGGCTCCTAGCTGAGCAATACACAGGAAGCAATCCCTGAAAAGAGGTAATTGCGCACAAAAGGAAAATCTATCCTAATGGCAATGTGAACCCGTGATCTCATCGAGTTCCAACTCGGTTACACCCCATATGTCCTCAAGAGTCTCCGTGCTTTCTGCCTTCTGAACAAGACGCTTCCGACCGATCTCTGTCGGGGATTATCCATGGTGTCATAACCAAAGTACAAATGATCATGTTGGACGCAGTTGTTCGTTTCAATCCCTCTTTTGCCTTGACCGCCCTTTCGGGTTTTCAGTCCATCGGGATACCCTTTTTTGCCCAAGCCACCCTTGTGGGGTTTTCGACTTGCCGGGTGTACAGATTTTTTCTTTTTTATCCCTAATTTTTGCCCGAACCTTTTTCATGTTTTTTTTCAGTTCGCCGGGATGCCCATTTTTGCCTGGACTATTTTATTCTTTTCGTCCAGCGGGTCTCTCATACGAAGTATTTTTTAACTGCATCCGCATTCACAGGGGATGGAAAATCCTCACCATCCATGGTCGTCAACAACAAGGCTCCGCCAGAGAAAACCTTCTTGACCACGAATGGACCTTCATAATTGGGTGTCCACTTGCCCCTACGATCGTTCTGAGGAGGAAGGATCCTTTTCAGCACCAGATCTCCTACGTGATACACGCGAGGTCGCACCTTTCGGTCAAAAGCACGCTTCATCCGCTGCTGGTACAACTGCCCATGACAGATGGCCGCCAGCCTCTTTTCCTCAATCAGGCTTAATTCTTCGTACCGAGTCCTTACCCATTCAGCCTCTTTCAATTTTACATCCATAAGGACTCTCAACGAAGGAATCTGAACCTCAACTGGTAGCACGGCTTCCATCCCATACACAAGCGAGAAAGGTGTTGCCCCAGTAGATGTATGCACCGAGGTTCGATACCCATGCAATGCAAATGGCAACATCTCGTGCCAATCCTTATAGGTCACGACCATCTTCTGCATAATCTTCTTAATATTCTTATTAGCTGCCTCGACCGCCCCATTCATATTCGGACGATAGGGAGAAGAATTGTGATGCTCGATCTTGAACTCCCGACACAGTTCTACCATTATCTTATTGTTGAGATTAGAACCATTATCAGTAATGATTCTTTCGGGAACCCCATATCTACAAATGATGTCTCTTTTCAGGAACCTGGCTACGACTTGTTTTGTCACGTTTGTATAAGAGGCCACTTCCACCCACTTGGTGAAGTAATCAATAGCCACTAATATGAATCGGTGCCCATTCGAAGCCGTAGGCTCGATCTTTCTGATCATATCAATGCCCCACATAGCAAACGGCCACGGGGACGACATCAAACTCAAAGGATTTGGAGGCACGTGCACCTTATCAGCATAAATCTGGCATTTATGACACTTCCGCACAAAATTGAAACACTGGGCCTCCATCGTCATCCAATAATACCCAGCCCTTAACAGCTTTTTCACCATCGCATTTCCACTGGCATGGGTACCTAACGACCCCTCGTGCACCTCTTTCATTAATTGGCTTGCTTCTTTGTCATCAACACATCTAAGCAAGACCCAATCGAAATTCCGCTTGTACAAGACCCCATCCTTATTCAGATAGAACACCATGGCCAACCTCCTTAGAGTCTTTCGGTCCTTTTTAGATGCTCCCGCGGGATATTCTTGGGTTTCCAGATAGCGTTTGATATCATAATACCACGGCTTCTCATCATCAGGCGCTGTTTCAACAGCAAACACATAAGCCGGTCTATCCAGACGTCCCACCTCAACACTGGGGAACTGATTCCACCACTGCACCTTAATCAAGGCGGCCAGAGTAGCCAAAGCATCTGCCAAAGGATTCTCCTCTCTCGGCACATGGTGTAATTCCACCTTGGTGAAAAACGTCAACAACCTCCTCGTATAATCCCGGTATGGAATTAAGTGAGATTGATGCGTATACCATTTCCCGTTAACCTGGTTCACAACCAAAGCTGAATCTCCATAGATAATAAGGTTTTTGATCCGCAAATCAATGGCCTCTTCAATCCCCAAGATACAAGCTTCGTATTCAACCACGTTGTTGGTGCATTCAAATGTTAGTCGGGCAGCAAAAGGAATGTGGGATCCCTTCGGCGTAACCAAAACAGCACCAACTCCACTACCATTCACGTTAACGGCCCCATCAAACATCAGAATCCATTCGGATTCAAGGTCAGGCCCCTCCTCCAGGATCGGTTCCTCGCAATCTTTCGATTTGAGAAACATGATGTCCTCATCAGGGAACTCAAACTTCATTGGTTGATAATCCTCAATGGGTTGTTGGGCGAGGTAATCAGACAATACACTCCCCTTGATTGCTTTTTGAGAGGTGTACTGAATATCATATTCAGTCAAAATCATTTGCCATCTCGCAACCCGTCCGGTCAATGCTGGCTTCTCAAAAATATACTTGATCGGATCCATCTTGGAAATCAATAAAGTGGTATGAACCAGCATATATTGTCTCAGTCGGCGAGCAGCCCATACCAAAGCACAACAAGTTTTCTCGAGCAGTGAATATCTTGTTTCACAGTCGGTAAACTTTTTGCTAAGGTAGTAAATGGCATGCTCTTTTCGACCAGACTCGTCATGCTGCCCCAGTACACACCCCATAGACCCCTCGAGGACCGTCAAGTACAGAATTAACGGTCGTCCCTCCACAGGAGGCATCAGAATCGGAGGCTCCTGCAAATACTCTTTTATCTTTTCAAATGCCGCTTGGCAATCATTATTCCACCTGACCGTCTGATCTTTTCTTAACAACTTGAATATGGGTTCACACGTGGTTGTTAGATGAGATATGAACCGTGAAATGTAGTTCAATCTACCTAAGAAACCATGAACCTCCTTTTCTGTTCTCGGTTCAGGCATTTCTCGTATTGCTTTTACTTTAGCAGGATCAACCTCGATTCCTCTTTCGCTTACAATAAACCCCAGCAACTTACCGGACCGCACCCCGAAAGTGCACTTATTCGGATTCAACCTCAGTCTGAATTGTCTCAACCGGTCAAACAGCTTGGCCAGGTCTACCAAATGCCCCTCCTCTGTCTGGGACTTTGCTATCATGTCATCAACATAGCATTCGATTTCATGATGAATCATATCATGAAACAAAGTCATCATGGCTCTCTGATACGTGGCACCGGCGTTCTTGAGACCGAATGGCATCACCTTATAACAAAAAGTGCCTCACGGTGTGATGAACGTTGTTTTATCCATATCATCTGGCGATATTTTGATTTGATTATAGCCAGAGAAGCCATCCATGAAGGAAAACACCGAGATTTGAGTTGTATTATCTACCAACACGTCAATGTGAGGTAATGGGAAATCATCCTTCGGGCTAGCTCTGTTCAAATCCTGGTAGTCCACACACATTCTCACCTTCCCATCCTTCTTCGGGACCGGCACAATATTTGCAACCCAAGGCGGATAATTGGTGACAGCTAAGAAACCAGCATCCAACTGTTTCTGCACCTCTTCTTTAATCTTCATGGCCATCTCAGGTCGAGTTCTACGCAACTTCTGCTTCACTGGAGGACAATCTGCTCTCAACGGTAGCTTGTGCACAACAATATCGGTATCCAACCCTGGCATATCCTGATACGACCAGGCGAAGATATCAACATACTCTTTCAACAAGGCTACCATTCTGCTCTTGACATCTGCCTCCAAAGCGGCCCCAACTTTCACTTCTTTCCTGACCTCCTCGGTACCCAGATTCACAATCTCAACTTGTTCCTCGTGCGGCTGAATCACCTTCTCCTCTTGTTTCAACAACCTGGCTAATTCCTCCGGCAGTTCACAATCTTCTTCGCCTTCTTCTTCGACATGATAGATCAGATTGTCGAAGTCATATGAGGGTGTAACAGGATTGTTATCAATGAGATCCGGAGAATGATCGCATCTGCATGAATGTTAATTCATGCATTGCTTTAGAACCGGAGCGAAGCAAATTAAAAGGAAAATGAAAACAAACATTGCCATTTTTATTTTTGTTAAACTGCAAAAATAAATGAAAAACAAGGAACACCGCTTTTAATGAAAAAAACATCCATTTATTAATGATGCAAATGTTGCAAAATGAAACACATGAGGTGGCCCTTACAATGGACCATTACGTTTCGGGCAAAACGTATGGCTTTCATGCAAACAGTATTGAAAAACAAGAAATATTACTCTTCACGTAGAGTGACAGTGATGATCTTTTCGGCCTTCCAGTTCTGGATCTCCATCCATGGTACGCACGGTTTTACCCACGAGTTGAGCTCGCAGTCACTGTCGACCTCTTCACCCACCGCACAGATGTGATCTGGATCCAACACTCCATTACTGGTGAACGTGAATGGCTGACGATGGCCTCTATTCTGTCCAGACGAGCCTCGGCCCGGCTGATAACCAACCCCAAACCGGTCTTCCTTAGCGGCGATGTCTATCATCTTTCCCCAACCTGGGGCTTCTCCATTCTTTACCACCTCAGCAGCCTGCTTATACGAAGAAATGGACGGTTTCTTCTCTTCTTTAGCAAAAATGGCATTCTCCACCTTAACGGTTTCGAACGCCTGACTTGGTGTTTCAAATATTTCACCGTCCATTTCCACGTACTTGAACGATGACAACTGGCTGATGAAGATATCCTCTTCCCCACAAACGGTGACGACCTGCCCGTCCCAGATATACTTCAATTTCTGGTGCAAAGTCGAAGTCACTGCCCCAGCAGCGTGTATCCACGGTCGACCCAACAGGAAACTGTATGCCGGCTGAATATCCATGACATAAAATACGGACTTAAACACCTCGGGCCCGATCTTCACAGGGAGCTCCACTTCCCCAAACACAGCCCGCTTAGAACCATCAAAGGCTCTCACCACTAGGTCAGTGGGCCTTAACATCACTTCTTCACAGTCCAACTTTGCTAGGGCCTTCTTAGGCAACACATTGAGCGATGAGCCGGTATCCACCAATACGTGTGAGAGCACTGCTCCTTTACACTCCATGGAAATATGTAATGCCTTATTATGATTATGCCCGTCCATAGTCAAATCAAGATCGGTGAAACCCAACCCATGGCTGGCATTGACGTTAGACACCACCGTCTCTAGCTGATTAATCGTAATCTCTTGCGGGACATAGGCTCTCTTCAGTATTTTCAACAAAGCCTCTCTATGCCCTTCGGAGCTTAACAACAATGACAGTATTGAAATCTTAGACGGGGTCTGCTGCAAGTGGTCAACAAGCTTATACTCTGACTTCTTGATGATCCTCAAAAATTCCTCAGCTTCATCATCAAGCTCTTTTTCCGACCCGCTAGGCGCCGGTGTCGCCATAGAAGTACCCTCACTCACCACCTGCTTCCCTCTTGCCCTGGCTAAAGCCTCAGCCTTATCTTTCTTTTCTTTTTCTCCTTCCCCACTCCTCAATGTGTCGGGTACAAACAACCTTCCACTGCGAGTGAAACAACTGGGTCCGGCATTATCCACCTTTGAAACGGTGGTTTCACATGCAGTCTGATCCTCCTGCTTCTCCCCATTACAGTATACCTCTCCACCATAATCCCACGGCACAACATCATCACTTTCATAAGGAATAGGCCCCGGTACCGTGATGGTAACTGGAGCTGCATCTGCCGGTGCTGACAAGTCAATCGGATCAAAGTAGATGGTTATGGTGGAGACATCCTCCTTCCCCAAATCAACCTTTTCAAATCTGATGCTTCCCTCATCCATCATTCTTTGAACAACCTCCATCAATAATACACACCCATTGGTGGCAACGATGCAAGCAGCACAACAATCATCACAGCCCGGGAAGACTCCATTCTTCAGCAACTGCCTCTTGACCTCAGCCAAAGGAGTTCTCAACTGATCTATGTTCATCACCCAGATTCGGCCCTTATCCTCGAAATTTGCATTCACCCCCATCTGACCATGCACGAGCATGGGATTAGCATTCACATTCGGTGATGGTGCAAAATTAATGGCCTTAGAATCCACCAGGTCCTGGACAACATGCTTAAAAGCTTTACAATTCTCCACATTGTGTCCAGGGGCACCAGAGTGGAATTCACATTTGGCATTCTCATCATAACTGGAAGGCCTCTGATCGGGTCTCACCGGAGCCAATGTTCTCAACTGAACCAACCCCAAATCTTTCAACTTCTTCAGCAAGAATGAGTATGTCACAGGCGGCCTATCAAATTGACGATCAGTCATTCGTCCTCTCACTTGATACCCGGCCCTCTGCGATCTCTGTTGAAATGGTTGTCGTTGTTGTTGCTGTTGTTGTTGATGTTGTTGTGCAAGTGAATTATCAGTAGGAATGGTTACCGCAGCACTGTGCTAGTAGTAACAATCCCTACCTTGTCCTCTTTGGGCATACACAACACTTGTGTCACCCTCCTTCTTTCGCTGGCTGTTACTGAAGGGCTTCTTCGATCCAGATGACGAAGCATTACCCTGTATCTTTCCCATCTTCAACAAGCTTTCTATTCTTTCACCGACCACTACTATGTCTGCAAAGTTGGTAACCGGGAATCCCACCATTCTTTCTGCAAACGCCCCCTGAAGGGTACCCATAAACAGATCAGACATCTCCCGATCTACCAACGGGGGTTGAACTCTGGCAGCTAACTCCCTCCACCTCTGTGCATATTCTTTAAACCCCTCATTAGGCTTCTGAGACATACCCTGCAACTGGGTACGGCTAGGAGCCATATCAGCATTGAATTGGTATTGTTTAAAGAACGCATCCCCGATATCCTGCCAGCTCTTGACATCCGACGACCTCAATTTGGTATACCATTCCAGAGACCCACCAGACAGACTATCCTGGAAGAAGTACATCCAAAGCTTCTGACCATTGTATAAGCAGAAATCTTTCGGAAGAAGGCCTGGAGATGAGTTTCCGGGCAAGAACTCCCATTATACTTATCAAACACAGACGCTTTAAACTTTTGTGGGATCACAATCCCCTTAACTAGCCCCATGTTTGACATGTTAACAACCCCCGGAGTAGCATAGCTTTCTAGAGCCCTGATCTTCTCGGCTAGCACCTGAATTTCCTTGTTTGGTGGTTGAACACCATACTGGCCAAATTGCTCATTCAGCACGGAGAACTGGTCTTCTTCTCTATCCTCCTCGGCCCAAATAAAGGAGGAAACAGACTATCCTTCAGATTGTTACCCACCGGACCTGGTCCACCGCCTACGGCAACACCAAAACCACCACCATTATTAATCACTACACCAGCAGAAGTTGCCTTTTTCCTGGTATCTCCACCATCCCTAGAACCACCGAGACCGTTGTTGGACACACCCTCCTAATTATTACCACTGTTGGCAGCCAAAGCCCGCTCGAGCTTTTCCACTTTATCAGCAAGTGCTTTCTGCCCCAAGGCGAACCCTTGCATAACATTGATCAGTTCACTCATCTTCTCCTTCAGCTCGAGAATGTCTGTATTGGGTAGATCCATCAGTTTGGATTTGTTGCTCCTGGTAGGGTATTGTAGCACCTCAAATTTGCACCTATCATTGTACATATTATTTCATATTAGGTCATAGCATATCATGGTCCATTGCATAGCATTTGCATTGTCCCCAGTTGCCTCAAGAGCAAGCAAGTCAAGAATTAGGTCAAACTGATCAGGAGATCAGTCCACCAATCAAGCAAAGGTGTTTCTCAAGGAGCAAAGGCCCTAGGGTTTGTCCAAAAAGTTCACATGACTTGGGGGTCCATTTGAAGTGTTTAAGTCAAGGGTTGGATGTCCAGAAGTCATCAATTCATGCACAGTCAGTCAGAAACCCTAGAAAGTCAAAGTTGGTCAACTGTGGTTGTTTCTATGGTTTTGATGGATGGATATGGTTTGAGAGAGCTTATTCATGTCCTAATAGGCCTCATATGTCATGGCAATCAACATCATTGAAGAATTTGAAGCCAATCAGAAAATTTCCAAAAATAGAAAGTGGACCTGTAATTTTAACTGCCAAAAATGGAAACTTCTTGATCCTCAACTTGCATCATGATACAAGCTTCACATGAATTTTTGCCCAACATGAAAGTTGAAGATCTTGTTCTCCCATTTTCAAAAAGTCCAAGAACACCCAAATCCCATGAATGGTTTGCAAGATATGGTCAAATCATTTTCACATTTTCATGAACTTCAAAAGGCCATATCTCATGATTCCTTTGGCCAAAATTGATGGGGTTTTTTCCTACAAACCACATTTTTCCTCCTCTTTCCAAAAATTCATTCATCATCCACCAAAACCTTGCCAATCAAAATGGCATTTTTTGACTTGTTTCATTTAAAATTCAAGTTTGACCAAAAGTTGACTTTTCATATTAAAGGTTTTCAGCATAATTGGCCATTTGGAAATTGTTTTAATTGTTATTTGGGACTTGTCTAAGGCCCAAACTCGGGCAAGCTTGCACACTCCATTTGCTTTTGGTGCAAAATTAGCAAATATGCATTTTGGTTCATTTAAGCAAAGTTGGATTAACTCATGATTAAGCAACCATAAACAGTCATATATAATCACATTTTCTGAGTTTCTCAACCCTAGCCACAGCCTAAAAAACAACAGAAATTCTCATTCTCTCATCTTTTGCATTTTGCTCACTTTGCAAATTCTGCCAAAATCTTCAAAAGACACGAGCAACCCTTGGTATTTCCATCATCTACCAACAATTTGGAGCTTGTTTGGAACCCTGTTTCATTGCTGTAACATCATTTCGTGCTGCTGCTACTTGGAGCTACAACAATGGTGAAATCTGATTTGGACATCCCCAAGCCTTGCTGAGCTCGATTACCTCAAGTATCCACCATACCAAAGCATAAGGAGGGTCTGTTGGAGTTTGGAACATACAAATAACCACTGCATCTTAACTTTGCTTCAGAATCAAGTAAGTTTCGATCTCTTCCATTGGCCAAACTACAACATGCTTAATATAGGTCTTGTTATGCTGAATCTAAAGCAACTTGAATCACTTAAAATGGTTGAGAAATGCATGAGAAATCTGAGAATGAAGTTTTGTGATCATTTGCATTTTTGCTCGAATCTCTTACCATAGTTTGTTTCCATGAAAACCATGCTTGGATTTGCTATGTACATGCTCTAATGCTTCTATTGGTATGCCCATTGTCCATTTCTGGAAAGTTTCATTCATGAACAAAGTTTGATGTTCATATTTCTTCTGCTCGATTCATGCATATGACTGTATTTTATGGAAAATCAATGCTGGATTGTTGTTCACCTTGCCTTGCTGATCATGTCTATATGCTTAATTTTTATTTCTGGGCATTTGGAAAATTCGATTGCATGAAGGTGATGAATGTTCACTGTAGTTCATAAACCCTAATTGCCATTCCAATTTTCTGGGTTTTTCACGTATCATGCATGCCGTGTTACTGTTGTATTGAAGCTGACCAATCAGAATATTTGTTTCCTTAAGCCTGTACGCTGCGTTTAGTTAAGTGGATGTGGTATTTGCAAAAATGCCACTGGTCAACCTTGGTTGACTTTCCATTCCATGTTATGTATTCATGTTTGTTCCAAATTGTTCATCATCTTCCATAAATCATTTCTCACTCATTTTAACTCCAAATTTCATGCCAATTTTTGCATAATGATCACATGAATGTCTACTTTTTTATCATTATTTTTCCAGACTTTTTTGATCAGGGAATTTTAATTGGCCTTAGGGTTTGTATTATGTGACTATATCTTGTACATGTTGCCAAAACCATTGTGAAATACTCATGTTGCATCCATTTGAGTTGAAATTTTTTGTGCATAATCTACACTCATCCATGCTTATTTTGGTATAAATTTCATGATTTTATCATATGTGGATTGAGAGTTACAAATTTTTGAAGTAAGGTGTTACATTTGGTGTCACACCATGAATGTGCATATTCATGAATTTTAATGACATGCTTCCTGGCCTTCAAATAATGTGAAATTTTGCATGAATCATCTCTCATATGTCTAGTTTGTGTGTGAATTTTCTTGGATTTAATGATGCCATTTCCTATTTGTTTGTGAATTTTCTTCCCTGCCTAGTCAAATGTTGACTTTGTGTGACACTTCTTGCCATTTCATTTGGGAAATTCTCATACCTTATTGTATGATCATGAAATTTTGCATGAGATAACTAGACATCTTGAGCTTTACATTGGTGTTGATCCCATTCATTTCTCATCTGTTTCCATTTAGTTGTGATTTTTTGAAGTTGACCCATGTTTGTTTGGCTTCTTTGTGCTTACTTGAAATTGTGTTGACTTCTTGATTTTCATTGACTACCTTCCTCTCATCCAAATGCAATGAAATTTGACATGCTTACCATGCTAGATGTTAGGATTGAGTATGATTTATTTGATGATTTTTGAAAATGTTTGGGTTGACTTTTGATGCAAGTCATTCTGTTGACTTCTTTGAGCTTTCATTTGCCTTACTTTGACTTCTTTGGTTTGTGAAATGATGATGATGCATGATATGAATATGAATCCAATTATGTTTGCTTCATAAATGTTTGAACTTGACTTTGGTTGACTTTCATTTGCTGTTTTGACTTTCTCATTTGTTTTTGACCCTAGGCTTGTCCTAGTGGTCTTTTGGGCTTATGATTGAGTTTATGTTTCAGGTTAAGCATCAATGCTTCCAAGATCATACAAATGTGATTGAGTTTGATTACATATCATATGCTAACTTTTGTTTTGTAGGTTTGACTCATGTGTTTGAGTCTTGTGCTTTGCACAGTTGATCATCTGTTTTGTCTGTGGATTCCATTCCTTTTGATTTGACTGTTGAAATGTTTACTGATTAGTTTGACTCTTTCAGGTACCCTTAGTTGCTTAAGTTCTCTGAACTTGATTTGCTTTGCTTTTTAGCAACTTGCTTGAGGTATAATCTCTTTTTCTTCATGTAGTCTGGAGACCCGGCCTGTTATCTTGGCCGGGCAAACTGTCTGAAGTCCTCCTTAAGAGGCAATGTTTGTGTATGTTTAAATCTTGTCCCTGTACATATGAAAGCCCTCCTAAGTGAAGAGGCAATTGGCAGAACCCAAGGGATAAGCAACCTATCCCCTGCTAGTCAGTGTGTCACTCACATTGCTCACACTACTTGTGTTGATGCATAATGGGTAAAAGCCCAAGATCTTTAGAGTCATTTGTGGATTGAGTTCCCCTATTCTGAACTCCCACACCTTCTGATATTCAAATGCTCTCCCTGGCCAGGGATAAGAGCAATGAGGCACACCCCTCATCTCCTTTCATCTGCTTCACCTTGGCTCTCAATGTCAAGGTTAAGAGCACTCATCACCCACTTCCAGAGGTTTGTTTGTTGAGGTTGATATGACCCCTCGACTAAAACCTAGCCTTTGCTTGAGCCACTTGTATGTATATAGTGTGTGCTTCTTGTGATTGTGATTGCTTTGTTTTGCCTCTTTAGGTTAGCTTAGACTTGCCCTTGTGCAAGGTAGGTTGCGCTTGACTTGCTTCCTGTGCAAGTCAAGTCTGTGTGGCTTGCTTCCTGTGTGAGCCATGTTTAGAATAGTTTAGCCGAACTACGGCAACTCTGATTCTCATGTTCAGATGAGATACGTAGGCGCGAGATGCGATGTCTTGTCGAGTTTGACTAACCACTAACACTAATTCTTTTCTCTCACCCCTGTTGTGATTGAGATATCCCCTTTCTCTTGCCCTAGTTGCAATCGAGACCCTGCTTTTTCCTGTGTCTGTTTAGGATAGGTTGGCCCTTGTGCCATTTAGCTAGAAACCATAACTTAGGGTTGATTTTGCATGACAACATCTAGGCTCGAGTCGTAGTCTCCCTAGAGTTGTGTCTCCCTCTGTTATCTGGTTAGGCTAGATCCTTGTCCCTGCGTAGGGGAACTACATCGCCCTGATCTTCATACCAGATGAAGTATGTAGGCAGGAGATTGAGCTGATCTCTCCGGGCGCCCTTTTTCTTTTTGTGTGTGTTGTCTGACCTTTGCTAGGCTCGAGTTCGTGACTCCTTAGAAATTTGTTGTCTGTCTGTTTGTGTGAGTGTGCTTAACAGTTATAGGCACGAGTCCCCGACTCCCTATCGATCTGTTGTGTTGTTGTGTGCTTGGAAGCCGATGTAAGTCCATCGAGTGGCATTTGGGTTCTAGTGTGGGTGTGTTTTAGGTTCGGATGCTGACATAAGTCCAGTGATTGGCATTCGGGCTCCACGTTTGCCTGTTTGTTTTGTCTTGTTTGTGTGCGTGTCAGCCGAGCTACGAATGCTCTGATTCTTCTCTCGTCCGAGAAGATACGTATGCATAGGATGCGACATCCTAGCGAGCATGTGTTGTCTCCCCAGTCCGAACTACTTGGACTCTGATGTCTATGCCTGATAGACTAAGTAGGCCCAGGATGCGACATCCTGCCGAGTTCAGTTTCAGTCAGTCTCTTTCCTTCCTTTCAGCCAGTGTGTGTGAGTATTTGAGCAGTGTTTAGCAACCATTTTTTCCTTTCTAGTGTGCGTGGATCCCGTAGAGTACTACGGATGCGTAGGGGTGCTAATACCTTCCCTTCGCATAACCGACTCCCGAACCCATCCTCTTTGGTCGCGAGACCATGTTCTTTTCCTAGGTTTACTTCGAGCGTTTCCTTTCCCTCTTTTGGGATAAATAACGCACGGTGGCGGCTCTGTTGTTTTCTTTTTCCCGCCGGTTTTTCGCGCGATGCGACAGCTGGCGACTCTGCTGGGGACATAGAGAAGTTGACCTGTGCTGGTCCATCTTCCCTGAGCGAGTCTCTCCTAGCGCTCTCTAGGATTAGGGTTTTGGTTGCTTTCTGCTTATTGTATTTTATTGCATTCATTGTATATATGTACATTTATTGATTGCATTAATTGTGTGCATTGATGTTTGCATTCATATTCATTATTCATTACTGGCTGGTTGTCTGTTTTCTCTGTGTGGGGGGGAGAGTCAGTCGAGGTAAAAGGTCCAATACCCAGACCATGAGTGAAAATCTAGGATGATTAGGAATAGAGTGATTCATGGGAAGCGGGTGGTATTGCGCCACTTAGCGGAACATTGATATCACGAGCAGTTCAGACCCTGGTAGGGTACTGTCGTTACATACTTCCGGTGTGTATATGATAGTACTTCTGCGAAAGGTTATTTATGCTGCGTTTCTCTCAGCTTTACCCTGGCCTAGACTACACCCGTGAGTGGGGAAGGGTTATTCATTACAGGTACCGTTGGTGACTTTTGGTTCCGATGGTGACTTTTTGTTCAGACAGTGTTCAGTTGACCTTAAGTTGGATTTAAGTTCCGAGTTTTGACTGAAGCTTCAACCTAGTGATCAGAATCTGCACAACCAGCCAGCCGTGTCTGCATCATGTGCATCATTGCATATTTATTTTTCAAAAGAAACGCAATGAAAAAATTGAAAAAAAATCAAAAAAAAAGGGAAAAAGAAAAAAACTAATCTCTGCATGCATATCATTTCTCAGGTACATTCCAGAGTCTGTCTACTGATAGAGATGGCAACAGTCCCCGAGCCGAAGCGGAAGACCTGTTCCTACAGTTTCCATCGTGAGCCGTTGACTCCACTAGTTGAGTTGGGTAACCTTGTGACAGACGATCGACTGAAGAGTTTTGTTGGGCGGTATGGAGACATTTTGACAGTGTTGAAGACGGTAGTGGATCCAGTACCTCTGCAGACACTACTTCAGTTTTATGACCCAGAGCTCAGATGCTTCACTTTTCAGGATTATCAGCTTGCACCTACTCTCGAAGAGTATTCTATTCTGATGAGTGTCCCAGTACAGCATCAGACTCCCTTCTTGGACGTCCCAAAGGAGGTTGATTTCAGATTGATTGCCAGAGCTCTCCGTTTGAGTGTTGAGGAGGTTGGTGAGAATTGGAAGCCCTGTGGGGAGGTTGCAGGTCTGCCTTTGAAGTTTCTGCTAAGAGTTGCTAGAGATGAAGCAGATAAGGGGAATTGGGAAGTTTTTCATGCAAAGCTAGCTGCCATGATCTATGGGATCATCCTATTTCCCAGTATGCCAAACATCATTGATCATGCTGCCATCAGCATCTTCATCAGAGGGAATCCAGTCCCTACTCTCTTAGCAGATACTTACTATGCCATCCACAGTAGGCATGGTAAGGGTGGAGCCATCAGGTGTTGTCTACCCCTTCTGTTCAAATGGTTCATATCTCTTCTGCCAGCCAGTGGACCATTTGTAGATACCCAGAGCACTCTGAAGTGGACTCAGAGGGTCATGTCGCTCACTTCCTATGACATCAGATGGCAGTCGTACCGGATGGACGTGAAGGATGTTATCATGAGTTGTGGTGAATTCCGGAACGTGCCACTTGTGGGGACCAAGGGTTGGATCAACTACAACCCGGTCCTCTCCCTTCGCCAGCTAGGGTTTGTTATGAGTAGAAGACCGCTCGAAGCTGAGATAGCTGAGAGTGTGTATTTTGAGAAGAAGGATGACCCTGTTAGATTGGAGCAGATAGGGAAGGCCTGGAGATCTCTTGGAGTTAAGGATGGATCCGTCTTAGGGAAGAAGTTTGCCATTGCAATGCCCGATTACACCGATTGGGTAAAGAAGAGAGTGGAAACTTTGTTGCTACCCTATGATAGGATGGAGCCGTTGCAAGAGCAACCACCTTTGGTACTTGCTGATAGTGTGCCTGCTGAACACTATAAGCAAGCCCTGATGGAGAGTCGTCGTCTGAGGGAAAAAGAGCAAGACACTCAGATGGAGCTGTACAAAGCTAAAGCTGATAAGCTGCACTTGGCCCATCAACTCAGGGAAGTGCAAGGAGAGGATGCTAGTAGAGCAAGGGGGAAGAAGAGATCATATGATGAGATGGAGTCCCTGTTGGATGCAGAGCATAGGGAATGTCTGAGACTGCAGAGAGCAGAAGTCAACTACCAGAAGAAGATCAGAGACTTGGAGAAACAACTCAAAGACAAAGACACTCAGTTGAAGAAAGAGATGGAGTTGAGACAGAAGTCAGAGGATTATCTTGGAGGAGAAGTCTTGGAGCTGAGAAGACAGTTGAAAGAGAAGATCACTCCTTTACCAGATTGTTCAGAATGCTCACTGTTGATAGACCAGTGTCATTACCTGAAGACCCTCATTCCGGAGGACCGGCCGTCCTAGATTATCTTTGATTGTATTTTGTTGAGAATCACCTCCAGACCTGTTGGATGGGATTCATTTGTGTGTAATCCATCTCTTGGATCTTTTTGTTGAGAATCACCTCCAGGCTTGTTGGATGGGATTCTTTTTCTTTGTACTCTGTTTTCGAATATTCAGTTGTATGACTTCTTTACCCTTATTCATATATAAGGATGTCAGCATTTCCTTGTTGCTCTCTTTTTCCCTGTATCTGTTTTGCTCTCTTGCTGTTGCAGGTTGCCATCTTTTCAGAATGGGTCAGGCTCTTTGAATGCCTGAGAAATGAGCATTTCATGTGCATCATGCATCTCATTAAACATCATATTCATATCATTTGCATAACAGGTGTTCTTGTGCCGTCTTCTCACTGTGGGTTCCTGTGTTCAGGCAGGATAGCTGATCAAAGACAACACCGCTACTCAACGAGGCTCAACCATCAACGCAACATGGAACAAGTACAAGCCGAGTTGGCAGAGATGAGGGCAAACATGGCCCAATTTATTCACATGATGCAAGGGGTGGCACAAGGCCAAGAAGAGCTCCGAGCACTGGTTCAAAGACAAGAAGCTGCTTTGCCACCAGTCAACCCACCTCTTCAGGAAGGGAACCCTACTCATGACAGTCCTGCTGCTGCTGTGCCCAACAACTATGCTGAAGGAGGAGAGTTGAGGGGTATCAGAATAGATGGTCAACCAATCGCTCCAGATACTGCAAATGCCAGATTCATCCAGGCTCCGGTCCGTAACAGAATCCCTATTGTCGACAGACAAGAAGATATGTTTACATTGCTCAGCGAAGATGAAGATATCCTGGGTAGAAATGATGCGAGAGATCGCAAAGTTGAGGCCCTTGCTGAGAAGATTAGAGCAATGGAATGTCAAAACTCCCTCGGTTTTGACGTAACAAACATGGGATTGGTTGAAGGACTGAGAATCCCGCATAAATTCAAGGCACCGTCATTCGATAAATACAACGGTACCTCCTGCCCTCGCACCCATGTGCAGGCATACTACAGAAAAATATCCGCATACACTGACGACGAGAAGATGTGGATGTATTTCTTCCAAGATAGCCTATCTGGGGCATCCTTGGATTGGTATATGGAATTGAAGCGGGATTCAATTCGATGCTGGAGAGACCTGGGTGAGGCGTTCCTCAGACAGTACAAGCACAACATGGACATGGCTCCGACCAGAACTCAGTTGCAGAGCTTATGTCAGAAAAACAACGAAAGTTTCAAAGAGTACGCCCAGAGATGGCGCGAGTTGGCTGCAAGAGTTCAACCCCCTATGCTGGAAAGGGAGTTGACTGATATGTTCATCAGTACTCTGCAAGGTGTTTACATGGACCGGATGGGAAGCTGCCCATTCGGAAGTTTTTCTGACGTCGTTATCTGCGGCGAAAGAACAGAGAGTCTGATTAAGGCTGGGAGGATCCATGATGCTGGTTCCTCATCTTCATCAAAGAAACCCTTCTCTGGGGCACCTCGCTGTAGAGAAGGAGAGACCAATGCTGTACAGCACAGAGGGGGTGCGTACAGAGCCAATGCAAACAGGGACCAGTATCGTCCAGTGGCTGCAGTGACCATTCCTGCACCCCAACCTCGTCAACAACAAAGAGTTCAGCAACAACAACCGCAACAACAACAACAACAACAACAGCAACGTCCTTTCCAGCCTAGGCAGAGATTGCAGGCTGATAGAAGATTTGATCCTCTGCCCATGTCTTACGCAGAGCTACTACCCGAACTACTCCAGTTAGGGTTCGTAGAGCTGCGTACGATGGCTACTCCGACAGTGTTGCCTCCCGGCTATGATGCTAATGTTAGATGTGACTTTCACTCTGGGGCACCAGGCCACCATACTAAAAGATGCCGGGCCCTGCAACACAAGGTTCAGGACTTGATCGATGCTAAGGCGATCAACTTCTCTCCAGTTCCGAATGTCGTGAACAATCCTATGCCTCAACATGGCGGGCATAGGGTTAACAATGTTGAAGATGGAGAAGCTGAAGACTTGATTGTGAATGTTGATGAAATTCAGACTTCTTTGTTAACAATCAAGGGTCGTTTGCTGAAGGGGGGTGTTGACCCGGGCTGTAAAGAAGAGTGTTTGGGCTGTTCAGAAGCTGTGAATGGTTGTGACCAGCTGAGGGCTGGAATTCAGAAGATGATGGATGAGGGTTGTCTGCAGTTCAGCCGGGCTACCAAAGATAATGGGGCAGTGTCTACTGTCACCATTTTTTACAAGCCGTCTGAAGGACGAGGAAGAGGGGCTGTCAGTGCACCTACCACCAGCAATACTCCGGTTACCATCCCAGCACCGGTAACCATCCGAGCACCTACTACTATTGTTGCGCCTGGCAGAAGGCAGACTGAGAATAGTAGGGCTGTGCCCTGGAAATATGACAACGCCTATCGCCGTGATAGAAGGGCTGGTAACCAGACAAGACCAGCTGTGCAAGCACCAGTTACTATCAGTGCTCCTGTGAAAATT
This sequence comes from Lathyrus oleraceus, assembly GCF_024323335.1. Taxonomy (NCBI): domain Eukaryota; kingdom Viridiplantae; phylum Streptophyta; class Magnoliopsida; order Fabales; family Fabaceae; genus Lathyrus; species Lathyrus oleraceus. Next base: position 287,467 of record NC_066585.1, read on the forward strand.
CCTGCTGTTACAAGTCCGGTGGTGGACAACGTTGGAGGACAGGGAGGTTTCACCAGGAGCGGACGACTGTTTGCTCCTCAGCCTTTGAGGGATGCTACTGCTGAGGCATCCGCCAGAGCTAAGGGCAAACAAGCAATGGTTGACGAAGAACCGGCTCAGAAGGAGGCTGAGGGTTCTTTTCAAAAAGATGTTGAGGAGTTCATGAAGATAATTAAGAAGAGTGACTACAAGATTGTGGATCAGCTCAACCAAACTCCGTCAAAGATTTCGATACTCTCTTTGCTGATGTGTTCTGAGGCACATCGGGACGCTTTGCTGAAGATGCTGAAAATGGCATACGTCCCGCAAGAGATGTCTGTCAACCAGCTAGAGGGTGTACTAGCCAATGTGAGTACCAGGCACGGTGTAGGTTTCACTGACCTAGACCTAACGCCTGAAGGACGTAATCACAACAAAGCCTTGCACATCACTATGGAGTGCAAAGGTGTCGTATTATCTCACGTGCTAGTGGACACCGGGTCGTCCCTGAATGTCCTGCCGAAGCAAATATTAAAGAAGATTGATGTCGAGGGAGTCGTGCTCACTCCCAGTGATCTGATTGTACGTGCATTTGACGGATCCAAACGTTCTGTGTTTGGTGAAGTCACCTTGCCAGTGAAGATAGGTCCTGAGACCTTCGACATCGTGTTCTACGTGATGGACATTCAGCCTGCTTATAGCTGTCTGTTGGGGCGTCCATGGATTCACGCCGCTGGGGCAGTCTCGTCGACTCTCCATCAAAAGCTCAAGTATGTCTGGAACGGTCAGATTGTGACCGTCTGCGGTGAAGAGGAGATTCTGGTGAGTCATCTCTCCTCATTCAAATATGTTGAGGTGGATGGCGAGATCCACGAAACCCTGTGCCAGGCGTTTGAGACTGTGGCATTGGAAGGGGTAGCTTGTGCAGAGCAGAGGAAGCCAGGTGCTTCAATGTCGTCATACAAGCAAGCCAAAGAGGTTGTGGATTCCGGCAAAGCTGAAGGCTGGGGCAAGATGGTTGACTTGCCAATCAAAGAAGACAAATTCGGCATTGGGTACGAGCCTCTCCAAGCAGAGCAGAGCGTACAAGCAGGTCCGAGTACCTTCACCAGCGCCGGGTTGATGAACCATGGGGATGTCTTCGCTACTGATGGTGAAGACTGTGACTGTGAGTTGGACGTCTGGGTCCGCCCTTGTGCACCAGGCGAGGTTATCAACAATTGGACGGCTGAAGAAGTGGTCCAAGTTACTCTACTGACAGAGTAATTTTCCTTTGTTTTATCATTTTGCATGAAAACCCTACGTTCTGCCCAAGGCGTAGTGGTTCATTGTAGGGCCACATCATGTTCACAATGTTTATAAATAAAGGACGTTTTTCAATCAAATTTTGAGATCTTTGTCTTTCTATTTTCTGTTTTCTCACTTTTTCAAAACAATAAAAATGGCAATGTTTTTGTTTTTTGTGACTTTATTGAAATCTTTTTCTAAAAACAAAACATTAAACATGCAGAAGTGATCTTTTGGCATCCACTGTGAACGACTCTGTTATGGCTCAATATGATTTCAACAATCCCATCTACCAAGCTGAAGAGGAGAGTGAGGAAGACAGTGAACTCCCTGCAGAATTGGTCAGACTACTGAAGCAAGAGGAAAGGGTCATCCAACCTCATCAGGAGGAGTTGGAAGTTGTTAATCTGGGTACTGAGGACGCCAGAAGAGAGATCAAGATTGGGGCTGCTTTAAAAGACTCTGTCAAGAGGAGGTTGATTGAGATGCTGAGAGAATACGTGGAAATATTCGCCTGGTCATACCAAGATATGCCTGGGTTGGATACAGACATTGTGGTGCATCGGTTACCTCTTCGAGAAGAATGCCCGTCGGTCAAGCAGAAGCTTCGCAGAACTAGTCCTGATATGGCTGTCAAGATCAAGGAAGAGGTTCAGAAGCAGTGGGATGCAGGATTTCTGGCTGTAACAAGTTACCCGCCGTGGGTTGCCAATATTGTTCCCGTGCCGAAGAAGGATGGCAAAGTCAGGATGTGTGTCGATTACCGGGATTTGAACAGGGCGAGTCCGAAAGATGATTTCCCATTACCTCACATTGATGTATTGGTGGATAATACGGCTCAGTCCTCGGTATTCTCTTTCATGGACGGTTTCTCAGGCTACAATCAGATCAAGATGGCGCCAGAGGACATGGAAAAGACGACATTCATTACACCTTGGGGCACATTCTGCTATAAGGTTATGCCGTTTGGGCTGAAGAATGCCGGTGCTACCTATCAGAGGGCAATGACGACTCTCTTTCATGACATGATGCACAACGAAATCGAAGTGTACGTGGATGATATGATTGCGAAGTCGCAGACAGAAGAGGAGCACTTGGTAAATTTGCAGAAATTGTTTGACAGACTGGTCAAGTTCAAACTGAGGCTGAATCCGAACAAGTGTACGTTTGGGGTGAGATCAGGGAAACTCCTAGGCTTCATTGTCAGTGAGAAAGGGATTGAGGTTGATCCAGCGAAGGTCAAAGCTATTCAAGAGATGCCTGAACCAAAGACGGAAAAGCAAGTCCGTGGGTTTTTAGGGAGATTGAACTACATTGCAAGGTTCATATCTCATCTAACTGCCGCATGTGAACCAATTTTCAAACTACTCAGAAAGAATCAGGCGATCAAATGGAATGATGACTGTCAGAAGGCATTTGACAAAATCAAGGAGTACTTACAGAAACCTCCAATCCTGATTCCTCCAGTTCCTGGGAGACCACTGATCATGTACCTTTCAGTCACCGAGACTTCAATGGGGTGTGTATTGGGACAGCATGACGAGTCTGGTCGAAAAGAGCATGCCATATACTACCTAAGCAAAAAGTTTACCGACTGTGAAACAAGATATTCACTGCTCGAGAAAACTTGCTGTGCTTTGGCCTGGGCTGCTCGCCGACTAAGGCAGTATATGTTGAACCATACTACTCTGTTGATTTCTAAGATGGATCCTGTGAAATACATCTTTGAGAAGCCGGCTCTCACCGGACGTGTTGCCCGTTGGCAGATGATCTTAACAGAGTATGACATTCAGTACACGTCTCAGAAGGCCATCAAAGGTAGTATTCTGTCAGACTATCTCGCCGAACAACCAATTGACGACTATCAGCCTATGATGTTTGAATTCCCTGATGAAGACATCATGTATCTGAAGATGAAAGATTGTGAAGAGCCTCTTGTAGAGGAAGGACCGGATCCGGATGACAAATGGACACTGATGTTTGATGGGGCCGTGAATATGAATGGTAACGGTGTTGGGGCAGTGTTGATCAATCCTAAAGGTGCTCATATGCCTTTTTCTGCCAGATTGACGTTTGACGTCACCAACAACGAAGCTGAGTATGAGGCTTGTATCATGGGGATAGAAGAAGCCATTGATCTGAGGATCAAAACACTTGACATATTTGGAGATTCAGCTCTAGTGATCAATCAGGTCAATGGAGATTGGAATACAAACCAGCCACATCTGATTCCTTATAGAGATTACACCAGAAGAATACTGACGTTCTTCAAAACGGTAAAGTTGTATCATATCCCCCGGGATGAGAATCAGATGGCCGATGCCTTGGCTACTTTATCCTCTATGATAAAGGTTCATTGGTGGAATCATGTGCCACATGTTGCAGTGAATCGACTCGAGAGGCCTGCGTATGTGTTTGCAGCCGAGTCTGTTAATACTATTGATGATAAACCGTGGTACTATGACATCAAGAACTTCCTCAAGACTCAAGAGTATCCTGAGGGTGCGTCGAAGAATGATAAGAAGACCCTGAGAAGGCTGGCTGGAAGCTTTTATCTAAATCAGGATGATGTGCTGTACAAGCGGAACTTTGACATGGTCTTGCTCAGATGCGTGGATAGACACGAAGCAGACATGTTAATGCAAGAAGTGCACGAGGGTTCGTTTGGTACCCATGCTGGTGGTCATGCAATGTCGAAGAAATTGCTGAGAGCCGGATATTATTGGATGACTATGGAATCCGATTGCTTCAAATATGCTCGGAAGTGCCATAAGTGTCAAATCTATGCTGATAAGGTGCATGTACCACCAAGCCCGTTGAATGTCATGAACTCGCCTTGGCCGTTCGCCATGTGGGGCATCGACATGATTGGGAAGATTGAGCCTACTGCTTCGAATGGACATCGTTTCATCTTGGTTGCGATTGATTACTTCACCAAGTGGGTGGAAGCAGCTTCCTATGCCAACGTCACCAAACAAGTGGTTGCCCGGTTCATCAAGAAAGAAATCATCTGTCGATACGGAGTTCCTGAGAGAATCATCACTGACAATGGTTCAAATCTCAACAACAAAATGATGAAAGACTTGTGCAGAGATTTCAAGATTGAACATCACAATTCTTCTCCTTACAGACCGAAGATGAATGGTGCTGTAGAGGCAGCTAACAAGAACATCAAGAAGATTGTGCAGAAAATGGTCGTTACGTACAAAGATTGGCATGAGATGTTGCCTTTCGCTTTGCATGGGTACCGTACCTCAGTACGTACGTCGACCGGGGCAACCCCCTACTCCCTTGTGTATGGTATGGAAGCAGTCCTACCAGTTGAAGTGGAGATCCCTTCTCTGAGGGTATTATTGGATGTCAAGCTGGACGAAGCCGAGTGGATTCGTACAAGGTTTAATGAGTTAAGCTTTATCGAAGAGAGACGGTTAGCAGCTGTGTGCCACGGGCAGTTATATCAGAGAAGGATGAAGCGAGCCTTTGATCAGAAAGTGCGTCCTCGGACATTTCAAATTGGCGATCTAGTTTTGAAGAGGATCCTTCCTCCCGGCACAGATAACAGGGGCAAGTGGACCCCTAATTATGAAGGTCCGTATGTTGTGAAGAAGGTCTTCTCCGGTGGAGCCTTGATGCTTACAACTATGGACGGTGAAGACTTTCCTTCCCCTGTCAACTCAGATGTAGTCAAAAAATACTTCGCATAATTGACCCGCTGGACAAAAAGAACAAAAGAGTCCAGGCAAAAATGGGCATCCCGGCGAACCAAAAAACAGAAAGAAAGGTTCGGGCAAAAGTTAGGGATAAAATGAAAAAATTGTACACCCGGTAAGTCGAAAACCCGCAAGGGCGGCTTAGGCAAAAATGGGTATCCCGGTGGATTGAAAACCCGAAAGGGCGATCCAGCCAAAAGAGGGATTAAAGCGAAGACTACAGTCTGAGTTATCTGTACTTCATCATGCTTCGTCAGCTGCCATCTCGAAAGATGTGATCGGTCCAGTCGATCTTCTCAGAAAGCAAGGAATTGGGAGGAAACTGATGATCTATGAGTTATAACAGAGTTGGGAAACAGTGGATGCTGTATTCACATTGCCATTAGGATAGTTTATTTTCCTTTTGTGCGCAATTACCTCTTTCTAGGAATTGCTTCCCAATGTATTTGCCTTTTCAGGCACATTTTCAATCAATAAAAGTCGTTATTCAGATAAATTGCTCTCTTGTTTTTACTTTTACTGTTTTGTTTGCAAAAACGTTCGAATTTTTGATAAACATTGCATATGAAAACATGAAGGCTAAACAATGACGTGCAGAAAGATTAAAACATTTGAAAATCATTTTGAATGTTGAGGACACTTGAACGTATCTTGTCCATGTACCCCCTGGGGCATCTGTTGTTCCGATTTGCAGGTCGTCACTTGTGAGTTTTTTCCCCAGTAAGGTCGTCACCTGTGAGCATTCCCCAGCAGTGCTTTCCCCAGACAGAATCATTATCCTAGCTATGGTTTGTTCAAGCCTTCCCCAGTGAAGCAGTTATCTCTCCAGTAGAGTTTATCCTACCAGTGGATTGGACGAGTTATCGTGGCAGATCGATATCCGCATCCCCAGCTGAGTTGTTTCTACTTGTGAATATCGTGGGTCTTATCCCCAGAGAGTTGCCTGGTTTAGCTTCCCCAGCGGAGCTTTTATTTCCCCAGCGGAGCTTTTATTTCCCCAAGCGGAATTTTGTGTGGATTGGTTGGGCTATCCCCAGCAGGTTTCCTTTTGTTTTCCCCCAGCAGGGTTGCTTTTACTCCCCAGCGAGTTGCTTTGTCTTCCCCTAGGGGATTTGTATTGAGGGCTACCCCCAGCAGTTGCCCTGTCTTTTTTTCCCCAGTGGAAGTATCTTGAAGATTCCTCAGCACAGTCGTCCTGTGTATTTCTCCCCGCAGAGTTCTTATCATTTTGCATTGCATATAGTAATCATCGCATCCTCAAAACTGCGTAGCATTTCCATTCCATATGGAGCATTACGCCATAGAAAAATCCAAACATATGCATTCATGTGTTCGAGACCACATCAGACCGTATTCCCCGGCAGAGGCGGATCATTTTGTTCAACATCATCACAGCAAGTCTGCTATAGTTGCTTCGACAGCATTCAGAATTGATTATCCCCACAGAGGTTTATTTCCTCACCCGATGGTGACAGAAAGTTTGTTTCTCCCCAGTGAGATCCCTAGCAAATGATCAACCTTGCCTTGGCATATCAGATGCTATTCTTGCGATACCAGTAAGTGTCATGTCAACACCCGCGTGTGTCTTCTTTGTTTTGGTGTCGGTAAACACCATTGTTTCGGTGTCGGTAAACATCGAGTTTCTCACCCAGTCATCGGTAAATGTCTGGTCGTTCTTTTTGATGTCGGTAAACATCATCTTTCGATGTCGGTAAACATCGAGTTTCTCACCCAGTCATCGGTAAATGTCTGGTCGTTCTTTTTGATGTCGGTAAACATCATCTTTCGGTGTCGGTAAACATCGAGTTCCACCCAGTCATCGGTAAATGTCTGGTCATTTTTTTGGTGTCGGTAAACGCCATTGTTTCGGTGTCGGTAAACATCGAGTCTTTCCTTCAGTCATCGGTAAATGTCTGATACATCCCCAGCTAGAAATCCCCAATAGAGTCATCTGTAAATGTCCTACCCGGTTTTCAGTTGCGAATATTCATTCGTCTTTCCCCAATAAATTTCTCACCCCAGTCATCGGTAAATGTCTGGTCATTCTTTTTGATGTCGGTAAACATCATCTTTCGATGTCGGTAAACATCGAGTCTCACCCCACTCATCGGTAAATGTCTGGTCATTCTTTTTGATGTCGGTAAACATCATCTTTCGATGTCGGTAAACATCGTGTCTCATCCCAGTCATCGGTAAATGTCTGGTCATTCTTTGTTCTCTTGTTAATAAAATCAAAATCCCCAGAAGTCGTCGGTAAACGTCTTGTCTGGTATCACCACAAAGATTTTGTTCCTCCCCAAGCGGAGACGCCATCGGTAAATGGCCCAGTTTTCTTCGATATCGGTAAATATCGAATTCCCAGTTGCAGCAGCCATCGGTAAATGGTCTTGCTGAAGTTGATATCGGTAAATATCAAGTTTTTTAACCATCGGTAAATGGTTTTGTTTCTCAGAAGTTTGTTTTCCCCAGCCGCCATCGGTAAATGGTCGTGCTGAAGCTGATATCGGTAAATATCAAGGTTCCAGTACTTCAACCATCGGTAAATGGTTTTGCTTTTCTGAAGCTGTCGTGCAGTTTGTCATCGGTAAATGACGTGGTTCTTTTGTATTATATCCAGTCGGTGCAAATTTCTACGGTTCTTTTGTATTCAATCCCTGTTTACCCTGAAAGTCTGACAGCCATTGCTATCATCCGTTCGGGTTCCCAGCTGATTGAATAGGGGCAGCTGTAGCACCTCAAATTTGCACCTATCATTGTACATATTATTTCATATTAGGTCATAGCATATCATGGTCCATTGCATAGCATTTGCATTGTCCCCAGTTGCCTCAAGAGCAAGCAAGTCAAGAATTAGGTCAAACTGATCAGGAGATCAGTCCACCAATCAAGCAAAGGTGTTTCTCAAGGAGCAAAGGCCCTAGGGTTTGTCCAACAAGTTCACATGACTTGGGGGTCCATTTGAAGTGTTTAAGTCAAGGGTTGGATGTCCAGAAGTCATCAATTCATGCACAGTCAGTCAGAAACCCTAGAAAGTCAAAGTTGGTCAACTGTGGTTGTTTCTATGGTTTTGATGGATGGATATGGTTTGAGAGAGCTTATTCATGTCCTAATAGGCCTCATATGTCATGGCAATCAACATCATTGAAGAATTTGAAGCCAATCAGAAAATTTCCAAAAATAGAAAGTGGACCTGTAATTTTAACTGCCAAAAATGGAAACTTCTTGATCCTCAACTTGCATCATGATACAAGCTTCACATGAATTTTTGCCCAACATGAAAGTTGAAGATCTTGTTCTCCCATTTTCAAAAAGTCCAAGAACACCCAAATCCCATGAATGGTTTGCAAGATATGGTCAAATCATTTTCACATTTTCATGAACTTCAAAAGGCCATATCTCATGATTCCTTTGGCCAAAATTGATGGGGTTTTTTCCTACAAACCACATTTTTCCTCCTCTTTCCAAAAATTCATTCATCATCCACCAAAACCTTGCCAATCAAAATGGCATTTTTTGACTTGTTTCATTTAAAATTCAAGTTTGACCAAAAGTTGACTTTTCAAATTAAAGGTTTTCAGCATAATTGGCCATTTGGAAATTGTTTTAATTGTTATTTGGGACTTGTCTAAGGCCCAAACTCGGGCAAGCTTGCACACTCCATTTGCTTTTGGTGCAAAATTAGCAAATATGCATTTTGGTTCATTTAAGCAAAGTTGGATTAACTCATGATTAAGCAACCATAAACAGTCATATATAATCACATTTTCTGAGTTTCTCAACCCTAGCCACAGCCTAAAAAACAACAGAAATTCTCATTCTCTCATCTTTTGCATTTTGCTCACTTTGCAAATTCTGCCAAAATCTTCAAAAGACACGAGCAACCCTTGGTATTTCCATCATCTACCAACAATTTGGAGCTTGTTTGGAACCCTGTTTCATTGCTGTAACATCATTTCGTGCTGCTGCTACTTGGAGCTACAACAATGGTGAAATCTGATTTGGACATCCCCAAGCCTTGCTGAGCTCGATTACCTCAAGTATCCACCATACCAAAGCATAAGGAGGGTCTGTTGGAGTTTGGAACATACAAATAACCACTGCATCTTAACTTTGCTTCAGAATCAAGTAAGTTTCGATCTCTTCCATTGGCCAAACTACAACATGCTTAATATAGGTCTTGTTATGCTGAATCTAAAGCAACTTGAATCACTTAAAATGGTTGAGAAATGCATGAGAAATCTGAGAATGAAGTTTTGTGATCATTTGCATTTTTGCTCGAATCTCTTACCATAGTTTGTTTCCATGAAAACCATGCTTGGATTTGCTATGTGCATGCTCTAATGCTTCTATTGGTATGCCCATTGTCCATTTCTGGAAAGTTTCATTCATGAACAAAGTTTGATGTTCATATTTCTTCTGCTCGATTCATGCATATGACTGTATTTTATGGAAAATCAATGCTGGATTGTTGTTCACCTTGCCTTGCTGATCATGTCTATATGCTTAATTTTTATTTCTGGGCATTTGGAAAATTCGATTGCATGAAGGTGATGAATGTTCACTGTAGTTCATAAACCCTAATTGCCATTCCAATTTTCTGGGTTTTTCACGTATCATGCATGCCGTGTTACTGTTGTATTGAAGCTGACCAATCAGAATATTTGTTTCCTTGAGCCTGTACGCTGCGTTTAGTTAAGTGGATGTGGTATTTGCAAAAATGCCACTGGTCAACCTTGGTTGACTTTCCATTCCATGTTATGTATTCATGTTTGTTCCAAATTGTTCATCATCTTCCATAAATCATTTCTCACTCATTTTAACTCCAAATTTCATGCCAATTTTTGCATAATGATCACATGAATGTCTAATTTTTTATCATTATTTTTCCAGATTTTTTTGATCAGGGAATTTTAATTGGGCTTAGGGTTTGTATTATGTGACTATATCTTGTACATGTTGCCAAAACCATTGTTAAATACTCATGTTGCATCCATTTGAGTTGAAATTTTTTGTGCATAATCTACACTCATCCATGCTTATTTTGGTATAAATTTCATGATTTTATCATATGTGGATTGAGAGTTACAAATTTTTGAAGTAAGGTGTTACATTTGGTGTCACACCATGAATGTGCATTTTCATGAATTTTAATGACATGCTTCCTGGCCTTCAAATAATGTGAAATTTTGCATGAATCATCTCTCATATGTCTAGTTTGTGTGTGAATTTTCTTGGATTTAATGATGCCATTTCCTATTTGTTTGTGAATTTTCTTCCCTGCCTAGTCAAATGTTGACTTTGTGTGACACTTCTTGCCATTTCATTTGGGAAATTCTCATACCTTATTGTATGATCATGAAATTTTGCATGAGATAACTAGACATCTTGAACTTTACATTGGTGTTGATCCCATTCATTTCTCATCTGTTTCCATTTAGTTGTGATTTTTTGAAGTTGACCCATGTTTGTTTGGCTTCTTTGTGCTTACTTGAAATTGTGTTGACTTCTTGATTTTCATTGACTACCTTCCTCTCATCCAAATGCAATGAAATTTGACATGCTTACCATGCTAGATGTTAGGATTGAGTATGATTTATTTGATGATTTTTGAAAATGTTTGGGTTGACTTTTGATGCAAGTCATTCTGTTGACTTCTTTGAGCTTTCATTTGCCTTACTTTGACTTCTTTGGTTTGTGAAATGATGATGATGCATGATATGAATATGAATCCAATTATGTTTGCTTCCTAAATGTTTGAACTTGACTTTGGTTGACATTCATTTGCTGTTTTGACTTTCTCATTTGTTTTTGACCCTAGGCTTGTCCTAGTGGTCTTTTGGGCTTATGATTGAGTTTATGTTTCAGGTTAAGCATCAATGCTTCCAAGATCATACAAATGTGATTGAGTTTGATTACATATCATATGCTAACTTTTGTTTTGTAGGTTTGACTCATGTGTTTGAGTCTTGTGCTTTGCACAGTTGATCATCTGTTTTGTCTGTGGATTCCATTCCTTTTGATTTGACTGTTGAAATGTTTACTGATTAGTTTGACTCTTTCAGGTACCCTTAGTTGCTTAAGTTCTCTGAACTTGATTTGCTTTGCTTTTTAGCAACTTGCTTGAGGTATAATCTCTTTTTCTTCATGTAGTCTGGAGACCCGGCCTGTTATCTTGGCCGGGCAAACTGTCTGAAGTCCTCCTTAAGAGGCAATGTTTGTGTATGTTTAAATCTTGTCCCTGTACATATGAAAGCCCTCCTAAGTGAAGAGGCAATTGGCAGAACCCAAGGGATAAGCAACCTATCCCCTGCTAGTCAGTGTGTCACTCACATTGCTCACACTACTTGTGTTGATGCATAATGGGTAAAAGCCCAAGATCTTTAGAGTCATTTGTGGATTGAGTTCCCCTATTCTGAACTCCCACACCTTCTGATATTCAAATGCTCTCCCTGGCCAGGGATAAGAGCAATGAGGCACACCCCTCATCTCCTTTCATCTGCTTCACCTTGGCTCTCAATGTCAAGGTTAAGAGCACTCATCACCCACTTCCAGAGGTTTGTTTGTTGAGGTTGATATGACCCCTCGACTAAAACCTAGCCTTTGCTTGAGCCACTTGTATGTATATAGTGTGTGCTTCTTGTGATTGTGATTGCTTTGTTTTGCCTCTTTAGGTTAGCTTAGACTTGCCCTTGTGCAAGGTAGGTTGCGCTTGACTTGCTTCCTGTGCAAGTCAAGTCTGTGTGGCTTGCTTCCTGTGTGAGCCATGTTTAGAATAGTTTAGCCGAACTACGGCAACTCTGATTCTCATGTTCAGATGAGATACGTAGGCGCGAGATGCGATGTCTTGTCGAGTTTGACTAACCACTAACACTAATTCTTTTCTCTCACCCCTGTTGTGATTGAGATATCCCCTTTCTCTTGCCCTAGTTGCAATCGAGACCCTGCTTTTTCCTGTGTCTGTTTAGGATAGGTTGGCCCTTGTGCCATTTAGCTAGAAACCATAACTTAGGGTTGATTTTGCATGACAACATCTAGGCTCGAGTCGTAGTCTCCCTAGAGTTGTATCTCCCTCTGTTATCTGGTTAGGCTAGATCCTTGTCCCTGCGTAGGGGAACTACATCGCCCTGATCTTCATACCAGATGAAGTATGTAGGCAGGAGATTGAGCTGATCTCTCCGGGCGCCCTTTTTCTTTTTGTGTGTGTTGTCTGACCTTTGCTAGGCTCGAGTCCGTGACTCCTTAGAAATTTGTTGTCTGTCTGTTTGTGTGAGTGTGCTTAACAGTTATAGGCTCGAGTCCCCGACTCCCTATCGATCTGTTGTGTTGTTGTGTGCTTGGAAGCCGATGTAAGTCCATCGAGTGGCATTTGGGTTCCAGTGTGGGTGTGTTTTAGGTTCGGATGCTGACATAAGTCCAGTGATTGGCATTCGGGCTCCACGTTTGCCTGTTTGTTTTGTCTTGTTTGTGTGCGTGTCAGCCGAGCTACGAATGCTCTGATTCTTCTCTCGTCCGAGAAGATACGTATGCATAGGATGCGACATCCTAGCGAGCATGTGTTGTCTCCCCAGTCCGAACTACTTGGACTCTGATGTCTATGCCTGATAGACTAAGTAGGCCCAGGATGCGACATCCTGCCGAGTTCAGTTTCAGTCAGTCTCTTTCCTTCCTTTCAGCCAGTGTGTGTGAGTATTTGAGCAGTGTTTAGCAACCATTTTTTCCTTTCTAGTGTGCGTGGATCCCGTAGAGTACTACGGATGCGTAGGGGTGCTAATACCTTCCCTTCGCATAACCGACTCCCGAACCCATCCTCTTTGGTCGCGAGACCATGTTCTTTTCCTAGGTTTACTTCGAGCGTTTCCTTTCCCTCTTTTGGGATAAATAACGCACGGTGGCGGCTCTGTTGTTTTCTTTTTCCCGCCGGTTTTTCGCGCGATGCGACAGGTATCTATGTGGACTGGCTACGTGCAAGGGAATGATACTACGTGCGCGAGCAATGATTCCTAAAACAACCAAGCACGTTAGAAACTGACACCTGCAAAATAGAAGACAGGTTATTATGACTCACGCATGCATGCAATGTCTATCCATATGAGGAACACCCTGCCCTTCGATTCTGGCTTCATCGAGACGGATAATAATTCGACAATAACATTCTGACATCAAGATGTCTCTCAACCAGAATCTCAATCAAGAATGTACCCTGAACATGGATAGACATGAGTTAGATGCGGATGAATGCGAAATGGGAATGATGCGGATGCATGAATGCAAGTCACTGTGTCATCCTCCAAGTCATCTGATCATCCACTGCACTAGATTTCGGTCTCTGAACTGGTCACAACCATCTGAGGGAACAAGTAACCACAAATCCAACTCGGGGTTCTGAAATAAACGGAACCGAAGGATACATCACCATCATCACTGGAAAACCACTGATCTGATAGCAACAAAATCATCTATACCAACCCAGGGAATCCTGAAATAAACGGATCCCCACTGATAAATACCACGGACAGAACTCTGGCGCCTCAGAAATAAATCCATAAATCCAACTCATAAATAGGACTCTGATTAAAACTGAACCAATAGTCACCACCAGAACATGCATCTGTAGAAATCAAACCCTCCCCTCACAGGTGAATTCTAACAAGGTCATCCTAAGGCGGATAATGGTCTTGACAATCGGACAAGATACTCAACGGGTTTGCCCTTTCGGGTGTGCCGTTGTAGCTCTCATAAGATCATCTAAACCAAAGATCCGGGAAAAAACGGTCACCGAAGTCAACAGCTCCAAAGAGATAAAACTCAACCATAGTGGAAACTCCACAAGGAAGATTCCTCTCAGAAGAACCTCGTCCGGCTTGTGGTATGTCACGTCGCAACAATCATGTCAACCCAACATGTGAGGAACGTGAGACCACGCTAATCCTAGGTGTATACTCGGGCCTGGGTTTTAGCCCCCACTCAGAACACCCACCCCAAATCAAAGGAACCAACCTGTACAAAATCCAACACAATGATAATATGATGCATGCGAACATCTATGAAAATATGTAAAATCACAGTGTAACAATCATAAATGCAATAAATAGAGCAGCAAAAGCAACCAAAACTACTCTAAGGAGCGCTAGGAATGACTCGCTTAGGGAAGATGGACCAGCAATAGGTATACTTCTAGTCCCCAGTAGAGTCGCCAGTTGTCGCATACGCGAAAAACAACCGGCGGGAAAAAACACAGAGCCGCCACCGTGCGTTATTTATCCCAAATGAGGGAAAGGAAACGCTCGAAGTAAACCTGGAAAGGAAATGGTCTTACGACCGGAGATTACAAGGTACGGGAGTCGGTTACGCAAGGGGAAGGTATTAGCACCCCTCACGTTCGTCGTACTCGACGGGATCCACGCTCAAAAGAATAGAATAAGGTTGCTAAATAACTGCTCAAAAAGAATGCACGCACACTGGAATTAAACACAAATGGAAGAAGATGGAGGAAACGGACTCGGCAGGATGTCGCATCCTGGGCCTACGTAGTTTGTCAGAAACAAACATCAGAGTCAACGTAGTTCGGGGGAATGGGAAACTTGCTCGCTAGGACATCGCATCCTATGCCTACGTATCTTCTCTATCCAGAGAAAGAATCAGAGCACTCGTAGCTCGGCTAACACACGCCGAAACAAAACACCGAAAAGAGACGCTGAGACGTCAAAGCAAACACACAACTGGAAACGGAAAGCCAATCAATGGTCTCACATCCAACTCCAACACACAAACAAACAGGAAATGGAATGCCAATCGCTGGGCTTACATCCAACTCCAAACTCACACAGGAAGAAGAAAGTTTGAAAAAGAAAAAGGGTGCCCGGAGAGATCAGCTCAATCTCCTGCCTACGTACCTCATCTAGTATGAGGATCAGGGCGACGTAGTTCCCCTTAACAGGGAAAAACTCTCCTAACCAGAGACTGGGGAATAACAAACTAAAAGGGAGACTAACTCGAGCCTAATAGTTGTCATGCAATCCACAATAGTCATAGGTTGAGGTATCTAATCAGAACCTAACTCGCACAGGAAGCAAGCTAGCCTAAACAGCGAAGTAAACAATCAGAGGTGAACAGGTATCACGCACTATATGCAAACAAGAGGCTCATACAAGGCTGGGCTTTAGTCAAGGGGTCATATCAACCTCGACAAACAAGCCAACACTGGAAGGGTATATGAGGGCTCTTAACCACTGACATTGACCGTCAGGGTGAGCAGATGAAAAGGTAATGAGGGTAAGACCTCATAGCTCTTAACCCGGGACTGGGTGAGCTTAAATCATGAAGGTGTGGGGGTCCAGAATGAGGGACCCTACTCCACTTGACTGACTCTATATACAAGGATCTTGGGTTAGGTTCAAGAGCATCAGCACGTAGTGCGAGCATAATGAACGACTCAAACGATTAGCAGGGGATTGATTGCTAATCACTTCTATCTCCCAATTGCCTCTTCACTTAGGAGGAGTTGAAGTACACAGCACAAATATAAACAATCACAGTCATTGCCTCTTAAGGAGGAGTTCAACCAAATGCTTGCCAAAAGAAACGACAGGGCTTCCAAACTACATGGAGTTAGAGAATGATTACCTAGGTGGTATACCAACCACAAGCAAAGCAAAGCTCAAGCAATGACCTAAAGCGACTAATGTACCTGGAATGGAAATGATGAAAAACAATGTATTCAAGCTTCCTAAGCCTCCAGATCTGCTCCAATATCCTTCTAAACAAGCTTTGTGCAAAAAATGAAGGATGAAAGCACTTGGATCTTGCTTAATTTCAACTTTCCATTTATGTGTACATGCACTTGTACGGCTCCAAACCTTGCTCAATTGCCACAAAAAATGTATGGATCTTGCTCAAAACTCCATGATGATGAAGGATCTATGAAGAAATTATGTGTTTGTGTGGAGAAAATTTGAATTCCAATGAGAGAGAAATTTGGAGGGAAATGTGATTCTAGATCTAGAACTTATGTGTTCTAAAAATTCTGTAATGATTAAGGCTTTATACCATCTCCTAAATGTAACACCCTTCTACCCAAACGACATATTTAAATAGATTATCAGAGTACAACATGTAGAAGAGTTTACATTTCTTACAACATAACACTTATCGCATCACAACATAAAACATATATTTATTTTATTAAAACTTCGCAGCGGACAACAACACAAATATTATCATTCATCATATAACAATTCATAATAATGTTTCAACATTATCTCAACAAAGCATCTCAACATATTAGTCATCATAAACAACGTAAATAATAATCAATTATCTATCGAATCCCATAACCCCGGTGTCACATGACCAGAGCATTTGACTCGACTCTGTAGAATAACTCTACACTTATTCTTCAAACCTCAACAATAGCTACTCCTCTTTATCTGCACATTGCTCATCATAGATGAACATAAACACATGCAGAAGGGGTGAGAATTACATTATTAAATAATAATATAACGACAGAAATATAAACATAAATATATTTCACATATGCCAACACAGCTCATCATAATTATCATAATCAACATACTCATGAACATCAACAAAACAACATATCAAATGCAATGCACACACCCATGCATGACTCAACACGACTCGGTATACCCATTTTGTGACCAACTACAGGATCACCACTCCCAGATTCATCACCATAGAATCCGAGTTCCCCGCGAGGAACCAAGCCTCTCAACAAGCCCGGAGTCAACAACATCATTGGAACTCAGTCCGTTCATCACTAGGCATCGGCCTTTCATGAATGCATGCACACCAAACATGCATCATTATCAACATAGCAACAACAACATCATATAGTCATGTTATCATCATCATTAGTAGCATGACATACAACTCAACAAAACAACAACAACATTACAACGATATCACATCGTTACATAACACATTTACAACTAGACACGTAAATTCCACATATCATCATCGTAAACACCTCATACATAATCATATAATCACTGTTAATTGTTTATAATACAGTTACAGCGACTTACTAAGAGTCTCGCAACTCAACGTACTCAAAAACTCACCAACATTGACTTCACAGCACAGTTCGCGCCGCCAACATAGGGACGCGCCGCGAACCACTCCATTTCTCCAGGACGCGCCGCGAACGAAGGATCGCGTCGCGAATAATTTATTTCGCTTCAGTACGCGCCGCGAAGCAGGGTTCGCGCCGCGAACGATGCGTTACAGAACTCCTCTGAATCCTGCCCAGTTCGCGCCGCGAACTGGGCTTCGCGCGCGAACAGAAGCCCTCTGCTGAGGAAACCAGCGCAGCTTTGCTTCTCTACTCGCCATAGCTCATACCCCACAGCTAACAACCCAATATCAACATTTAACAGTCATATATACACAACATACTTCGATTATAATGCATATAACTCAACAAAACTCACAAATCGGAGAATTTCCATCAAAACCCCAACTTTCCCAATCTCCCTAAAATCCCCAAAATCCATCAACAATCCAACATATATCATGAATTCGCTCGCATATTATCGTTTAATAAGGTTCAGACCCCTTACCTCTTTGGATTGAAGGAAGCTCTGAGCAATCTTTGGCCTTTTCCTCTTCCTTCTCTTTCTCTTCAGCGTTTCTCCCTTTCTCTGACTCTGAGGCAGAATTACGTGAAAACAACTCTGAGTTCTCACTTTGGCCTCTTATATCCAATTCCACTTTTACCCTTCCACTCTTCATATTCCATTTATTTTATTTATTTCATTATTATTAAAATAAATAACATCTATATTAATAATAATAATTCCCAATATTATTTAATAATTCATTTTACCTTCAAATAATCATATTAAAATAATATTTAAATTAATCTAACAATATTCGGGGTGTTACAACTCTCCCCCACTTTAGAAGTTTTCGTCCTCGAAAACATACCTCAAGCAAATAGAGCCGGATACGACTCCTTCATCTGATCTTCACGCTCCCAAGTCAAGCTCTCACCAGCTGGACCTCCCCAAACAACTTTCACTAGAGCAATCTTCTTACCTCTCAGGGTCTTCTCTTCTCGGTCATCTATCCGAATTGGCAACACCTCAACGGTCAAATTATCCCTCACCTGGATATCATCCAACTGAACAACATGCGAAGGATCCGCAATATATTTTCTCAACCGAGATACATGAAACACATCATGCAGATTAGAAAGCGACGGCGGTAAAGCTATCCGATACGCCACTTCCCCAACCCTCTTCAAAATCTGATACGGACCCACAAACCTCGGAGTAAGCTTTTTAGACTTTAAAGCTCTACCCACACCTGTCGTCGGAGTAACTCTCAAGAACACATGATCTCCCTCTTGGAACTCAAGTGCCTTTCTCCTCTTATCATGATAACTCTTCTGACGACTCTGAGAAATCTTCATTTTCTCCTGAATCATCTTAACCCTTTCAGTCGTCTGCTGCACAATCTCAGGTCCGAGTACAACACTCTCACCTGATTCATACCAACACAATGGAGTTCTACACCTCCTACCATACAATGCTTCATATGGAGCCATACCGATACTAGCATGAAAACTATTATTATAAGTAAACTCCACCAACGGCAAATAACTATCCCAAGAACCACTCTGCTCCAACACACAAGCTCTCAACAAATCCTCCAAGGATTGGATAGTTCTTTCAGTCTGACCATCAGTCTGAGGATGATAAGCTGAACTCAACCTCAACTTAGTCCCCAACGCTTTCTGCAAACTTTCCCAAAATCTAGAAGTAAATCTGGGATCTCTATCAGACACAATACTGGATGGAATACCATGCAGCCTCACTATCTCCTCAATATACAACTCTGCCAACTTCTCTAAAGAGTGATTAATCTTCATCGGCAAGAAATGCACCGACTTAGTCAATCGATCCACAATCACCCAAATAGAATCATTACCTTTCGTCGTCCTCGGCAATCCCGTCACAAAATCCATGGAAATGCTATCCCACTTCCATTCAGGAATCTTCAAAGGTTGCATCATACCTGCCGGTTTCTGATGTTCAATCTTTGACTTCTGACAAGTCAAACAGGCATACACAAACTTAGCAACATCTCTTTTCATACCAGCCCACCAAAACAACTTCTTCAAATCTTGATACATTTTAGTTGCACCTGGATGGATACTCAATCCACTCCTATGGCCCTCTTCAAGAATACTCTTTTTCAATTCAGACACCTCAGGAACACAAACTCTACCTTTAAATCGCAGGATGCCATTCTCATCAATCTCAAAATTACCACCATTACCCTGGTTAACCATAGTAATATGATCAACTAGAGCGACGTCAACTTGCTGACCATTCCGAATATCTTCCAGAATTCCACTAGTCAACTTCAGCATACCCAACTTTACACTATCAGGGGAAACTTCACAACCCAAACTCATATCACGGAACTGTTCAATTAACTCAAGCTCCCGAACCATCATCATAGACATATGTAGAGACTTTCTACTCAGCGCATCTGCAACTACATTAGCCTTACCGGGATGATAACTCAATTCAAAGTCAAAATCCTTCAGTAATTCTAACCACCTTCTCTGCCTCATATTTAACTCTTTCTGATCAAACAGATACTTCAGACTCTTGTGATCACTAAACACTTCGAATCTGGAACCATACAGATAATGCCTCCACATTTTCAACACAAATACAACAGCTGCAAGTTCTAGATCATGCGTAGGATAATTCCTCTCATGAACTTTCAACTGTCTAGAAGCATAAGCTACAACTTTACCATTCTGCATCAAAACACCACCAAGACCCATCAAAGAAGCATCACAATAGACAACGAAGGACTCACCAGGATTAGGCAAGATCAACACTGGAGCACTGGTCAACCGCCTCTTCAACTCCACAAAACTCGCTTCACAAGCTGCATCCCACACATACACTTGACCCTTCTTAGTCAACTGCGTCAACGGCAATGCCAACTTAGAGAAGCCCTCAATAAATCTGCGATAATAACCAGCTAACCCCAGAAAACTGCGTATCTCAGTAGCAGACTTCGGAGTCTCCCACTGTAATACGGCATCAACTTTAGCCGGATCAACAGAAATCCCACCACTCGAAATCACATGGCCAAGGAAACTCACTTCCTTCAACCAGAACTCACATTTAGATAACTTTGCATATAATTTCTTTTCTCTTAACACCTGCAAAACAATTCTCAGATGTCCTGCATGCTCTTCTTCCGTCTTAGAATATATCAATATATCATCTATGAACACCACAACAAAATTATCAAGGTACGGATGAAACATACGATTCATATATTCCATAAACACACCTGGAGCATTAGACACACCGAACGGCATCACAGTGTATTCATAATGACCATACCTCGTACGGAAAGCAGTCTTCGCAATATCATCTGACTTCACTCGGATCTGATGATAACCCGACCGCAAATCAATCTTACTGAAAACATGAGCTCCAACCAACTGGTCCATCAAATCATCAATCCTCGGCAATGGATACCGATTCTTGATAGTCACCTTATTCAACTGCCGATAATCGACACACAACCTCATCGTACCTTCTTTCTTCTTCACTAACAACACTGGTGCACCCCAAGGAGAAACACTTGGACGCACAAACTTCTTCTCAAGCAATTCTTCAAGTTGCTTCTTCAATTCAACTAATTCAGTTGCCGACATTCTATAAGGAGACATCGACACTGGACTCGTACCTGGTACTAAGTCAATGGCAAATTCGACTTCACGTTCTGGAGGTAATTCACTTACATCCTCCGGAAACACATCCTGAAATTCACAGACAACAGGCAAATCTACACTCACCACTTTCTTATTCGCTTGCAGAGACGCAAATAAAGCGAATATCTGAGCTTCATCTTTCACAAATTCCCCCACCTGCCTAGCAGATAGAAATCTTGCCTCATCATTCTCACCAACTTCAGAAAACCGCACCGTCTTCCCATAGCAGTTGATAAACACGCCATAGAATTCTAGCCAATTCATTCCCAGAATAATATCAATTTGGTGCAAGGGTAAGCACACCAAATCAACTACGAACTCTCTCTCAAAGATCGTCAAACGACAACCTCGACAGACAACAGAAGTCTTCACAGAACCATTAGCAGGAGTATCTATCACCATACTTCCGCCTAGGGACGACATAATCACACCAATCCTGGTCGCACACTCATACGAAATGAACGAATGAGTAGCACCAGTGTCAACAATAGCAAGCAATTCAACATTATTAATCAAGCAAGTACCTTTAATCAGATTATCTTCTTTAGGAGCTTCAGCCCCACTCAGAGCAAACACCCTACCAGTAGTATGAGCTGCAGTAGCCGCCTTCTTCGGTTTCGAGCACTGCGAACTGATATGGCCTTTCTCGCCACAATTAAAACATGTCGGACCAGCATCCTTACATTCAGTAACTCTATGTCCAGCCTGACCGCATCGGAAACATCTCAGCACTTTCTTGGTACAGCTATCCGCACGGTGGCCTGGCTCGCCACACTTGAAACATTTACCAGCTATGGGAGATCCTCCTCCACTTGGCTTCTTCTCATCTACCACTTTCTGCTTACCTTTACCATTCGGAGATGCATAAGGACTACCACGATCCTTATTCTTCTTCTCACTAAGACTCTTGTAATGAGCAGTCCTAGCCTTGCTATCTTCATCAAATATCCTGCACTTATTAACCAGCGTAGGAAACCTACGAATCTCCTGGTAACCAATGCCTTGTTTGATCTCGGGACGCAACCCGTTCTCAAACTTGACACACTTGGATTCCTCAGCATCAGCACCATTATAATGAGGGCAATACTGCACCAGCTCCTCAAACTTCGAAGCGTAATCAGCAACAGACATGTTACCCTGCTTCAGTTCTAGAAATTCCATCTCCTTCTTACATCGCACATCGGCAGGAAAATATTTCTCCAGAAAGACCGTCTTGAACCTTTCCCAAGTCATCTCAGCACCTGGTACTTCAATTCTCTGGCGAGTGTTATCCCACCAGTTTTCAGCCTCTTCAGATAACATATGCGTACCAAACTGCACCTTCTGTGCTTCAGTACACGTCATCACCCGGAAAATCTTCTCAATTTCCTTCAGCCAAATCTGAGCACCATCTGGATCATAGCGCCCTTTGAATGTAGGAGGGTTATTCTTCAGAAACCTTCCCAAATTCTTAAACTCGTCGACCGGCGGATTCTGCTGCGCCTGCATAGCCTGCGCCATAGCAGCCAAAGCCTCAGCAATCGCACGGTCATTTTCTCCAGCCATACTCTACACAACACAACCACAACCGTTAAATATCGACAGTGTCATTTACACTAATCGACCAACAGGGAAAACCTCACATTATGACTCGACTGGACTGACAATGCTCTGATACCACTAATGTAACACCCTTCTACCCAAACGACATATTTAAATAGATTATCAGAGTACAACATGTAGAAGAGTTTACATTTCTTACAACATAACACTTATCGCATCACAACATAAAACATATATTTATTTTATTAAAACTTCGCAGCGGACAACAACACAAATATTATCATTCATCATATAACAATTCATAATAATGTTTCAACATTATCTCAACAAAGCATCTCAACATATTAGTCATCATAAACAACGTAAATAATAATCAATTATCTATCGAATCCCATAACCCCGGTGTCACATGACCAGAGCATTTGACTCGACTCTGTAGAATAACTCTACACTTATTCTTCAAACCTCAACAATAGCTACTCCTCTTTATCTGCACATTGCTCATCATAGATGAACATAAACACATGCAGAAGGGGTGAGAATTACATTATTAAATAATAATATAACGACAGAAATATAAACATAAATATATTTCACATATGCCAACACAGCTCATCATAATTATCATAATCAACATACTCATGAACATCAACAAAACAACATATCAAATGCAATGCACACACCCATGCATGACTCAACACGACTCGGTATACCCATTTTGTGACCAACTACAGGATCACCACTCCCAGATTCATCACCATAGAATCCGAGTTCCCCGCGAGGAACCAAGCCTCTCAACAAGCCCGGAGTCAACAACATCATTGGAACTCAGTCCGTTCATCACTAGGCATCGGCCTTTCATGAATGCATGCACACCAAACATGCATCATTATCAACATAGCAACAACAACATCATATAGTCATGTTATCATCATCATTAGTAGCATGACATACAACTCAACAAAACAACAACAACATTACAACGATATCACATCGTTACATAACACATTTACAACTAGACACGTAAATTCCACATATCATCATCGTAAACACCTCATACACAATCATATAATCACTGTTAATTGTTTATAATACAGTTACAGCGACTTACTAAGAGTCTCGCAACTCAACGTACTCAAAAACTCACCAACATTGACTTCACAGCACAGTTCGCGCCGCCAACATAGGGACGCGCCGCGAACCACTCCATTTCTCCAGGACGCGCCGCGAACGAAGGATCGCGTCGCGAATAATTTATTTCGCTTCAGTACGCGCCACGAAGCAGGGTTCGCGCCGCGAACGATGCGTTACAGAACTCCTCTGAATCCTGCCCAGTTCGCGCCGCGAACTGGGCTTCGCGCGCGAACAGAAGCCCTCTGCTGAGGAAACCAGCGCAGCTTTGCTTCTCTACTCGCCATAGCTCATACCCCACAGCTAACAACCCAATATCAACATTTAACAGTCATATATACACAACATACTTCGATTATAATGCATATAACTCAACAAAACTCACAAATCGGAGAATTTCCATCAAAACCCCAACTTTCCCAATCTCCCTAAAATCCCCAAAATCCATCAACAATCCAACATATATCATGAATTCGCTCGCATATTATCGTTTAATAAGGTTCAGACCCCTTACCTCTTTGGATTGAAGGAAGCTCTGAGCAATCTTTGGCCTTTTCCTCTTCCTTCTCTTTCTCTTCAGCGTTTCTCCCTTTCTCTGACTCTGAGGCAGAATTACGTGAAAACAACTCTGAGTTCTCACTTTGGCCTCTTATATCCAATTCCACTTTTACCCTTCCACTCTTCATATTCCATTTATTTTATTTATTTCATTATTATTAAAATAAATAACATCTATATTAATAATAATAATTCCCAATATTATTTAATAATTCATTTTACCTTCAAATAATCATATTAAAATAATATTTAAATTAATCTAACAATATTCGGGGTGTTACACTAATCACCTTGCTAATTTGATTAAGCTTGTGTTAATTGGGATTAAGTGAAAATAAGGTGCATGACCAAAATTGGTAAGTGTGGCGTGCATGGAGAATTTGCACGTGAACAGTGCACATGCATGACCAAAACTGACTCAAAATTATCCTATAAACACAATGGCAATGGTATTTTTCATGTATGATCAATAGAATTCAAATTCTCCATTTTCCCTCCAAAATGAACATGCATGAACAAATGATCATGTGATTTAATTTCATGCAATGCAATGATGGATTTGGAAAATATAGGTCATGACAAGCATAATGCAAAAAGAAGGACTCAATTTGGAGCTTTGGATCAAAAGTTATGCCACTTTGAAGTTCCATGCATACTTCATGATCATTTGGCCATAACTTCTCAACCATTCATCAGATGCTCATGATTTTGGACTTTTTGGAAAGCGGAGAGAAATATCTTCAACTTTCATGTTCTACAAAATTTCATTTGAAGCTTCTTTGATGATGTAAAATCAACTTGAATTTGGATCAAAATCTTTCCATTTTTGGAAACTTGAAATTACAGGTCACTTTCCATCTTTGGAAACTTGTGATTTGACTTCAAAATCTTCAATGTATATGCTTACAATGACAAATGAACCTCTTTTGAACATGAATGAGATGTCTCAAACCATTTCTCCACCTCATAACCCTCAGTTGACTTTACAGTTGACTATATAGGTCCTCAGATGACCTAGCCATGCCCTGATCAGCTTGAGCCTCAACCACTTGAGGAAATGGCTCCAAAATTAAACCCTAGCTCAAATAAGCTCAACATGATACTCATATGATCTCCATCTCAATAGAATGCCTCATTTCTTTGGAAAACCCCAACTGAAAGAAAGTCAGTGATTAGGGTTGACCAGAGGTCAAAACCCTAATCTAGAGGAACCTGAGCATTAACAATGAACCCCTTGAGAATGACATAACCATGATGATGGTGACATATCCTTGCAAACAAGATAATGCTCAACCTTTTTGAAGGACCAAGAAACCCTATTTGAAGTGCAAACCCTCAGATGGTTAGTGATCAATTTATGGAGACCCTCAGGCTTGAATCTCTTAACCACTCTATCTTCTGAGAAAGACTTAGGAGGATGACCTTCTTATTATCACATGATATGCAATATGCAAATGCCTAATGTCCTACAAAGTGAAATGCAATATGCTAAACTAGTCCCAAGAAGAAGAGGGCAAATTTTGAGGTGTTACACAATGCAATCAAATTTCATGGGTTTAACATCAACATTTTCATCATTCACAAAATTCAATCAAATTTCATGGGTTTAACAACAACGTTTTCATCATTCACACAATTCAATCAAACTTCATAGGTTTAACATCAAGATTTTCATCATTCACACAATTCAATCAAATTTCATGGCTTTAACAACAACATTTGATCATTCACACAATTCAATCAAATTTCATAGGTTTAACATCAACATTTTCATCATTCATACAATTCAATCAAATTTCATGGCTTTCACAAAAACATTTTCATCATTCGCACAATGCAATAAAATTTCATGGGTTTAACATCAACATTTTCATCATTCACAAAATTCAATCAAACTTCATGGGTTTAACAACAATGTTTTCATCATTCACACAATTCAATCAAATTTCATAGGTTTAACATCAAGATTTTCATCATTCACAAAATTCAATCAAATTTCATGGCTTTAACAACAACATTTTCATCATTCACACAATTTAATCAAATTTCATGGGTTTAACAACAACATTTTCATCATTCACACAATTCAATCAAATTTCTTAGGTTTAACATCTACCTTTTCATCATCCACACAATTCAATCAAATTTCATGGCTTTAACAACAACATTTTCATCATTCACACAATGCAATCAAATTTCATAGGTTTAACATCTACCTTTTCATCATTCACACAATTCAATCAAATTTCACGGGTTTATCATCAACATTTTCATCATTCGCACAATTCAATCAAATTTCATGGCATTAACAACAACATTTTCATCATTCCCACAATTCAATCAAATTTCATAGGTTTAACAACAACATTTTCATCATTTACACAATTCAATCAAATTTCATGGGTTTAACAACAACATTTTCATCATTCCCACAATTCAATCAAATTTCATGGGTTTAACATCTACCTTTTCATCATTCACACCATTCAATCAAATTTCACGGGTTTAACATCAACATTTTCATCATTCACACCATTCAATCAAAATTCATGGCTTTAACAACAACATTTTCATCATTCACACAATTGAATCAAATTTCATAGGTTTAACATCTACCTTTTCATCATTCACACAACTCAATCAAATTTCACGAGTTTAACATCAACATTTTCATCATTCACACAATTCAATCAAATTCCATGGCATTAACAACAACATTTTCATCATTCACACAATTCAATCAAATTTCATAGGTTTAACAACAACATTTTCATCATTTACACAATTCAATCAAATTCCATGGGTTTAAAAATAACATTTTCATCATTCACACAAAACATTTAATTCCATGGGTTTAACAATAACATTTTCATCATTCACATAATTCAATCAAATTTCATGGGTTTAACAACGACATTTTCATCATTCACACAATTCAATCAAATTTCATGGGTTTAATATCTACCTTTTCATCATTCACACCATTCAATCAAATTTCACGGGTTTAACATCAACATTTTCATCATTCACACAATTCAATCAAATTTCATGGCTTTAACAACAACAATTTCATCATTCACACAATTCAATCAAATTTCATAGGTTTAACATCAACATTTTCATCATTCATACGATTCAATCAAATTTCATGGCTTTAACAACAACATTTTCATCATTCACACAATGCAATCAAATTTCATGGGTTTAACGTCAACATTTTCATCATTCACAAAATTCAATCAAATTTCATGGGTTTAACAACAACGTTTTCATCGTTCACACAATTCAATCAAATTTCATAGGTTTAACATCAAGATTTTCATCATTCAAATAATTCAATCAAATTTTATGGCTTTAACAACAACATTTTCATCATTCACACAATTCAATCAAATTTCATAGGTTTAACATCAACATTTTCATCATTCATACAATTCAATCAAATTTCATGGCTTTAACAATAACATTTTCATCATTCGCACAATGCAATAAAATTTCATGGGTTTAACATCAACATTTTCATCATTCACAAAATTCAATACAACTTCATAGGTTTAACAACGTTTTCATTATTCACACAATTCAATCAAATTTTATAGGTTTAACATCAAGATTTTCATCATTCACACAATTCAATCAAATTTCATGGCTTTAACAACAACATTTTCATCATTCACACAATTTAATCAAATTTCATGGGTTTAACAACATCATTTTTTTCATTCACACAATTCAATCAAATTTCCTAGGTTTAACATCTACCTTTTCATCATTCACACAATTCAATCAAATTTCATGGCTTTAACAACAACATTTTCATCATTCACACAATGCAATCAAATTTCATAGGTTTAACATCTACCTTTTCATCATTCACACCATTCAATCAAATTTCACGGGTTTATCATCAACATTTTCATCATTCACATAATTCAATCAAATTTCATGGCATTAACAATAACATTTTCATCATTCACACAATTCAATCAAATTTCATAGGTTTAACAATAACATTTTCATCATTTACACAATTCAATCAAATTTCATGGGTTTAACAACAACATTTTCATCATTCACACAATTCAATCAAATTCCATGGGTTTAACAATGATATTTTTATCATTCACACAATTCAATCAAATTTCATGGGTTTAACAATGACATTTTCATCATTCACACAATTCAATCAAATTCCATGGGTTTAACAATGACATTTTCATCATTCACACAATTCAATCAAATTCTATGGGTTTAACAATAACATTTTCATCATTCACATAATTCAATCAAATTTCATGGGTTTAACAACAACATTTTCATCATTCACACAATTCAATCAAATTTCATGGGTTTAACATCTACCTTTTCATCATTCACACCATTCAATCAAATTTCACGGGTTTAACATCAACATTTTCATCATTCACACAATTCAATCAAATTTCATGGCTTTAACAACAACATTTTCATCATTCACCCAATTCAATCAAATTTCATAGGTTTAACATCAACATTTTCATCATTCACACAATTCAATCAAATTTCATAGGTTTAAACATCAACATTTTCATCATTCACACAATTCAATCAAATTTCATGGGTTTAACAACAGCATTTTCATCATTCACACAATTCAATCAAATTTCATAGGTTTAGCATCTACCTTTTCATCATTCACACAATTCAATCAAATTTCATGGCTTTAACAACAACATTTTCATCTTTCACACAATGCAATCAAATTTCATAGGTTTAACATCTACCTTTTCATCATTCACACCATTCAATCAAATTTCACGGGTTTAACATCACCATTTTCATCATTCACATAATTTAATCAAATTTCATAGCATTAACAACAGCATTTTCATCATTCACAAAATTCGTTCTAATATCCAAGGGAATTTGGGGTTTTTATATGGCATTCTTGCCTATTGGATTGCTACTCATCGGTCAGATCTTTTCAATTCTTAACTTTTAATTTTGTGCATAGGATTAGTCTCTTCATCTCCTCCCCATTTCTTTAATTTCAAAATCCCTCCCTCCTTTTAAAAACTTCTTTGTTTGAACTTGTCATTTTCTTAACTTTGACCACTTTGCAAACGAGAAACTTTGGCCTTATGCCACTGCATTTTCAAACTTCTTTTCTTAAACAAACTTGTAAATAGACTTAACTATACTTGACCTAAACTTTCAAACTCCAAAAAGAACTAACTCATTCAAACCATTTTCAGGCCTTTGTGCCTTTCAAACTCAATTTTGTTAAAAGTAATGCATCCACTTTGAAATTTGTATCACGAACTACGAGGTTTTGATCCCTCTTTTTAATGTTGGTATGTAGGCACAAGTCTGAAGGTCTTGTCAAACACAAAAATATAATTAATGAATTCTTTTCTCATCCCCTCATTCTATTTGTTTGTAAATATCACTTTGTCCAAAATACATATGCACACAAAAAAGGGCTCCCTAGGACTACCTAGGACACTTTGGATGCTAACACATTCCCTCTGTGTAACCAACCCCCTTACTTGTAATCTCTGACATTTTATTAGTTTTGATTTGAAAACTTCTTACTTTTGGGTTTTGTTCATACTTTTTCCCTTTTCCCTTGGAAACAATAAAAGCGCGGTGGCGACTCTTGTTATTTAATGTCTTGCTTATCCATAGCTTGATGGTCATGAATTTACCACTACAGGTAGTTCGAGGTATTCACCTTTATCCATAGTCTTTAGTGCGATCCAAAATCAATAACAATTTCTCAAAACCTAAAAACAATTCAACTCATTCAAACCTTTTGTTTGAGCCTTAGGGCGACACAATCGAAAACCCTTCTTCAAGGTAATAAAATCAACAAAACAAACAACATTTTTTACCCACGAATTACGGGGCTCTGATTTCTCACTTCAACGGGTGGGCATACGTAGGCGTGAGGACCCAATCCTTGGCAAGCATACTAATTTAAAATCTACCTTCACTCCACAAACCTTAGCAAGCAAACATTTCGATAACAACATTCATTCAAGCGTAAACATCCTAGATGGTTCCCATTAAGTATCATGGATGTGAGGGGTTTTAATACCTTCCCCTTGCATAATCGACTTCCAAACCTGTTCGTGGTTGCGATGACCATTCTTTGGGGTTTTCTCAATATTTTCCCTTTCCTTTGAAATAAATAAAAACTGATGGCGACTCTGTATTTTTCGTGTAGCGAAACCTGATATTCCACTTCTCGCTTTCGTTTCTACTCAATCAACTCTCACATCTGCATGAAAAGTAAAACAAAAAATGTTGTATCCAATAATCTTTAGAGGCAGAATATTGTGGTCTAGCTAACGCCACTTGTGAGGATCAATGATTGCTCTATCTGCTTCAAGAACTTGGAATTGCATACAACAAACTTGTAGCAATTTACTATGACAAAAAATCGGCTATTCACATTGCTAACAACCTAGTATTTTATAAACAGGTAATCATATTGAAATGAATTGTCATGTGATCCAGGATAAAGTCTAAACCAACGTAATCCACCTGGTGCCAATGCATACATCATAATAGGTTGTAACTATCTTTATCAATGGTCTTTATCATGAACCTTTTACCATTTTATTTACCAAAGTAGGACTACACAACATCCACTTCAGTTTGAGAGAGGTTATTAAACATAATCGATAGATGATGTTTATTAGAAAGTTAATTATCCTTTTACTAATTTTTGTATGTTATAGTTAGTTAGTTATGCTAAGTAATTCTCTCTCTATTTTATTGGGATTTAGTAAATTAATTTATGAGCCTACTATGTATAAATATAGGGTGTGGTCTGGTTGATGTGGATAATTAAGTTGGTAAGTGAATTATATTTAGAATTTTTTTAATGCAGCCTATATATTACTAGTACACCATGTGAGAATACTAAAATACCCCAATTCTAGATATGAATCTTCGGACGCATCTTGAAATGTTAAATGATCTGGAGATGTATCTCTGTAATATTTTAAAAGTCATACACCATGCATTAACTCTGAAAGGCATTTGACATGCATATTGTACTGGAGATGCATCTCTGTTTATTTTTCGGAGAAGTATATCTGTAACCTATCAGAAGAGTGCTTGTTATGTTTTGTTTATGTTTATTCAGATGAATATTTATAAAAGTTATGTAACATGTTATATGACGAGATTTAAACCATACAATCGATATACAAAAAATGATGTATATAAATCAAGATGGTCCAAAAATGTCATATATAAATAAAGTCGAAATACACGATAAAGTAGCATGAGGTGAAAATAAAATACAATCCATAATGAATCCAAAGTATAACTACTATATACTACTACACTACTGTGTATGTCATACTACATCTCTTATATCTCCTATGGCTCATCGACCTTCAATCCCCGTCCTCCGACGTTGTCTCTGGTACATCAATGCCCCACGTGCTTCCATATGGTGGCATTTAAGACCTACCTCACATCAGATCCATCAGGGAAGATACCTTTGTCAATGCCTGCATGCGTAATCTCCACTATGTAATGACATCTAGGCAAGACATCCTCAACATGAACTAATTGTGTCTGCTCTTTCTCTAGTACCTCCTGATGAGCTGGTCTCGGTGGATCTCATGGAACAACCTGTACCATATACATATATGGCACCTTGAAGAACCACCTGATGTACCCGTCGACACAGTGTAACACCTCAAAATTTGCCCTCCTCTCTTGGGACTAGCTTAGCATATTGCATTTCATTTTTTAGGACATTAGGCATTACATCTTTGCATGTCATGTGGAAACAATGAGCAAGTCATCCTCCTAAGTCTTTCTCAGAAGATGGAGAGGTTAAGAGATGCAAGCCTGAGGGTCTCATGAATTGATCACTAATCATCTGAGGGTTTGTGCTTCAATTAGGGTTTTTTGGTTCCTCAAGGAGATTGAGTATTATCTTGGTTGAAATGGTACATCATCATCATCATGGTTCATTATTCCTAATAAGGTTCCTTGGGATTAGGGTTTTGACCTCTGGTCAACCCTAATCAGCTGCATCATACCAATCAGGGTTTTTCAAGGAGATGAGTTCTTTGTTGAGATGGAGATCATCATATGATTTTATTGAGCTTGTACAAGCTAGGGTTTCATTTTGGATATATTTCATCAAGTGGTTGAGGCTCAAAATCATCTGTGCATGACCAAGTCATCTATCAACCACAAAAGTCAACTGCAAAGTCAACTGTTGGATTTGGAGGTGGGAAGTGGCTAGAAATACTTCATTCATGTTCAAACAAGTCTCATTTGACATTTCAAACATCAACATTGAAGAATTTGAGGTCCAGTCAAAACTTGCCAAAAATAGAAAGTGACCTGTAATTCAAAATTGCCAAAAATGGAAAGGTTTTCAACTCAAGATTACATCATCAAGAAAGCTTCAAATGAAAATTTGTCCAACATGAAAGTTGAATATCTTTCTCTCCCATTTCCAAAAAGTCCAAGATCATGAATTTCTCATGTGTAGTTGAAGAGATGTGATCAAAACATGGCAAAGTGTACTTGAAGATTCAAATGGGCATAACTTCTCAACCAAAACTCCAATTCAAGTGGTTCTTTTTGCTAAATTCTTATTTGGACCTCTAGTTTCCAAAACATGGATTGCATTGCAAAAACATAAATGGAGCGTATTGTCTGATTACCTCGCTCAGCAACCTATTGAGGATTATCAACCGATGAAGTTTGAATTCCCTGATGAGGACATCATGTTTCTCAAATCGAAAGATTGTGAGGAACCGATCCCGGAGGAGGGACCTGACCCTGAGTCCGAATGGATTCTGATGTTTGATGGGGCCGTTAACGTGAATGGTAGTGGAGTTGGTGCTGTTTTGGTTACGCCGAAAGGATCCCACATTACTTTTGCTGCCCGGCCAACATTTGAGTGCACCAACAACGTGGCTGAGTACGAAGCTTGTATCTTGGGAATTGAAGAGGCGATTGATTTGAGGATCAAGAACCTTGTTATATATGGAGATTCAGCTTTGGTTGTGAATCAGGTTAACGGAAAATGGTATACGTATCAGTCTCATTTAGTTCCGTACCGGGATTATACGAGGAGATTGTTGATGTTTTTCACCAAGGTGGTATTGCATCATGTGCCTAGAGAAGAGAATCCTTTGGCAGATGCTTTGGCTACTCTGGCCGCATTGATTAAGGTGCAGTGGTGGAATCAGTTCCCCAGTGTTGAGGTGGGACGTCTGGATAGACCGGCTTATGTGTTTGTTGTTGAAACAGCACCTGATGATGAGAAGCCGTGGTATTACGATATCAAGCGCTATTTGGAAACCCAAGAGTATCCTGAGGGAGCATCCAAGAAGGACCGAAAGACTCTGCGGAGGTTGGCCATGGTGTTCTACTTGAATAAGGATGGGGTTTTGTACAAGCGGAATTTCGATTGGGTCTTGCTCAGATGTGTTGATGACAAAGAAGCAAGCCAATTGATGAAAGAGGTTCACGAGGGGTCGTTCGGTACCCATGCCAGTGGGAATGCAATGGTGAAAAAGCTGTTAAGAGCTGGGTATTATTGGATGACAATTGAGGCCCAGTGTTTCAATTTTGTGCGGAAGTGTCATAAATGCCAGATTTATGCTGATAAGGTGCACGTGCCTCCAAATCCGTTGAGTTTGATGTCGTCTCCATGGCCGTTCGCTATGTGGGGCATTGATATGATTGGGAAGATTGAGCCTACGGCTTCGAATGGGCACCGGTTCATATTAGTGGCTATTGATTACTTCACCAAGTGGGTGGAAGCAGCCTCTTATGCAAATGTGACGAAGCAGGTCGTTGCCAGATTCCTGAAGAGAGACATCATTTGCAGATATGGGGTTCCCGAAAGAATCATTACTGATAATGGTTCTAATTTGAACAACAAGATGATGACAGAGCTGTGTCGAGAATTCAAGATTGAGCATCACAATTCTTCTCCTTATCGTCCGAAGATGAATGAGGCGGTTGAGGCAGCCAATAAGAATGTCAAGAAGATTGTGCAGAAAATGGTCGTGACCTATAAAGATTGGCAGGAGATGTTGCCATTTGCATTGCATGGGTATCGAACCTCGGTGCGTACATCTACTGGGGCAACGCCTTTCTCACTCGTGTATGGGATGGAAGCCGTGCTACCGGTTGAGGTTCAGATTCCTTCTTTGAGAGTCCTGATGGATGTGAAATTGCAAGAGGCTGAATGGGTAAGGACCCGGTATGAAGAGTTGAGCCTGATTGAGGAAAAGAGGTTGGCGGCCATCTGTCATGGGCAGTTGTACCAGCAGCGGATGAAGCGTGCTTTTGACCGAAAGGTGCGACCTCGTGTGTATCATGTGGGAGATCTGGTGCTGAAAAGGATCCTTCCTCCTCAAAACGATCGTAGGGGCAAGTGGACACCCAATTATGAAGGTCCATTCGTGGTCAAGAAGGTTTTCTCTGGCGGAGCCTTGTTGTTGACGACCATGGATGGCGAAGATTTTCCATCCCATGTGAATGCGGACGCAGTTAAAAAATACTTCGTATAAAGAGACCCGCTGGACGAAAAGAATAAGATAGTCCAGGCAAAAATGGGCGTCCCGGCGAACCGAAAAAATGAAAAAAGGTTCGGGAAAAAATTAGGGATAAAAATGAAAAATTGTACAAAAAAGGGGGCTTGGGCAAAAAAGGGTATCCCGGTGGACTGAAAACCCGAAAGGGCGGTCCAGGAAAAAGAGGGATTGAAACGAACAGCTGCGTCTAGCATGATCGTTTACTTTGGATATGACATGGATAATCCCCGGCAGGGATCAGTGGGGAGCGTCTTGTTCAAAAGGCAAAAAGCACGGAGAGCCTGAGGACATATGGGGTGTAACCGAGTTGGAACTCGATGAGATCGCGGTTTCACATTGCCATTAGGATAGATTTTCCTTTTGTGCGCAATTACCTCTTTTCAGGAATTGCTTCCTTTGTATTGCTCAGTTCGAGCCACACTTTTTCAATCAATAAAATGCATATTCCGTCAAATATTTTTGTTTTTGTTTTCATTACCGCTTTGATTGCAAAAACATCCAGTTATTTTTGATGAAGAATCTTTGCATTTTAAGACATACAGGTCCCTTTCAATGCATGCTTATCTGATTGAAAACTTGAAATCTTATTCGGAAGGTTGAGTTGTAACACCCCAATTAAAATAAGATAATTATTTAATTTAAATTAATATTTTATTTATTAATTTAATTGAATAATTGGAATTTTGGATTATTATTATTATTATTTGGAAAATATATAAGTTGGAATTAAGGAAAAAGATCCCATTGGGTAAAGAAAGGTTTTCACGTGAAACAGAGAAGCGATTGAGAAAGAGGAGAAAGGGCAAAGAGGCAGAGCAAGAGGAAGAAGATTGGAGAAGAGAAAGCTTGAAGCTCAAAGATTTGCCGGATTGTTCAGGTAAGGGGGGTTTATCGTCGCTTAATGGGTATTATGGGATTGCATGTAATGGGTAGTGATAAACCGTTGAGTTGACCCGAATTGGGATTGTGAATGCTGAAAATTTCGTTGGATAAACTGTGTTAAAAACTGTAATTGAATCGATAATTGTGTCGTGATTTTCCGAGAGTGTAGCTTTTTACGGAAATTGAATCGGAGGTCCGGAAGTCCTCCAACGGCGGAAAATGCGGAGAATTCTGCATTCTGCTTTGTGTTAGCGCAGGAACTGCTGTTTTGTCTGCGTTAACCGGTTAACCCAGGGTGTTAACCGGTTAACACTGTTGTGAATTGTGAAATTAGTGTTGTTTTGCCTGCGTTAACCGGTTAACCCAGGGCGTTAACCGGTTAACACTGTTAAGTTTTGGGCAGTAAGCGTGTTTGGCCTGCGTTAACCGGTTAACCCAGGGCGTTAACCGGTTAACACTGTTGCAGAGTGGAAAATTAGTGTTTTAAATGTTGTGAACTTAATTGAGAGTTGGCCTATGTTGGCTTATGATGTAGTAGGGATTATTTCCCGCTGTTTTGAGCAGTAGAGGTATTAGTAGAGTGTGCTAATACTGTGATTAAATTAATTGACATGATATGATGTTTTGATGAATGTGTTGATGATGTATGATGATATGCATAATGTTGTGAATGTATATATTATGCATGTATTTGCGAATGGACTGTTGTATGGCTTAGAGTGTGAGCATATGTCCATTGTGGATTGTTGTTGATGTTGCATTGCTAGATGATTAGCGTGCATAGCATAGCCTGTGGGGCTGTAGCTAATTCCCATAGTGAGGAATTAGTGAGTTGTGGATTGTTGTTGATGTTTGCATGCTAGATGATTAGCTTGCATAGTCTAGCCTTTGGGGCTGTAGCTAATTCCCATAGTGAGGAATTAGTGAGTGAGTCATTAGATCTCAATGAGTGGGACTAGTGAGCTCAGTAGCCGTATCTGGAGGGATCGGTGAGCTTGAACTATATGTTCAAGAATAGTCGGTACCGCATGTGTGGAGTCTCATTGCATGAATCATGTATGGTGTGTAATATGAATGGATGTATTCCAATATTATACGTGTGTTGTGTTGCTATTAAGTATGAATATGAGTTGTACTGATATTGAGTATGATGTTGAGTTGATATGCCGTTACTGAATGTGTTAATCTGATTTGGGTGATGAAATGTGTTATTTACTTAGCATTACATGTTGTTCTATAATGCTTCTTATATCGATTGAGGAACTCACCCTTACAATTATTTTTCAGGTAACGAGCAATGAGTTGAGTAGAAGCTAGTCCTTGGAGTCTAGTGTCGTCCTTAGTGGGTCATGCTCTGATAGATGTAACATCGGGATGGGATGTTATTGCTATGTTTTCTTTTAGTCGTTGAACAACTTTACATGTACTGTAATACATGATTTGAATGTTGATTTTTGTATCCGCTGCGAATTATGCAAAAGTGTCTTATTTTGACTAAATAAATGAGCATGACAGGATATTTTGATGAATGTTGTGACATGATTGTGTGACACCCTTCAAGGCATAATTACTCTGATTGATATGTTGTTATTTTAATTAAATAATTGGGGTATTTTAGAAGGGTGTTACATTAGTGGTATCAGAGCATAGTCGGTCGTGTCGAGTCGTAATTATTCTGTTTCCCCTGTACGGGATAGGTGTTGTGTAACCCTATCAGTACTTATTGTTTAGCTTGTTTGGGTTTTCAGAATAGAGATGGCTGGAAGAGGTAGAGATGATGCTGCAATTGCTGAGGCTCTGGGTATGCTAGCTGGAGTACTTGGAGGGAATCCGATTGTGGGAATGGGAGTTGCTCGTCAACTGAGTGAGTTCCAGAAGAACAATCCTCCAATGTTCAAGGGAGCATACGATCCAGATGGTGCTCAGAAGTGGTTGAAGGAGATCGAGAGGATCTTCCGAGTAACTGAGTGTGCTGAGAACCAGAAGGTCAGGTTCGGTACACATATGCTGTCAGAGGAAGCTGATGATTGGTGGGTTGCTACCCGCACTGAGTTGGAAACTGCTGGAAATGCTGAGATCACTTGGGCTGTGTTCAGAGAGAGATTCCTGAGGAAGTACTTTCCAGAGGATGTCAGAGGAAAGAAAGAGATAGAGTTCTTGGAATTGAAGCAGGGTAACCGGACTGTTACTGAGTATGCTGCTAAGTTCACAGAGCTGTCAAAGTATTACACTCCCTATAATGAGGCTGCTGGAGAATTTTCGAAGTGTGTGAAGTTTGAGAACGGGTTACGTCCCGAGATCAAGCAGGCTATTGGGTATCAGCGGATTAGAGTGTTTTCTGACTTGGTTGACTGTTGCAGGATTTTTGAACAGGATTCTAAAGCTAGAGCAGAGAGCTATCAGCAGAGAGTTGATAGGAAAGGCAAGAATCAGAATGA
Organism: Lathyrus oleraceus; assembly: GCF_024323335.1. Lineage (NCBI taxonomy): Eukaryota > Viridiplantae > Streptophyta > Magnoliopsida > Fabales > Fabaceae > Lathyrus > Lathyrus oleraceus. The sequence continues at coordinate 325,376 of NC_066585.1, forward strand.
TCGTGGAAAGCCGTATGCAGTTGGCAAAGGTTTTCAGAAGCAGAGTGGGATGAAGAGGCCTAGTGGGGGAGACTCTAGTGCCCCTGTTAAGTGTTACAGATGTGGTCGGGCTGGACATCGTGTTCATGAGTGTACCAGTGCTGAGATGAAGTGTTTCAAGTGTGGCAGAGGTGGTCATTTGGCTGCAGAGTGCCGGTCGAAGACTGTGACTTGTTTCAACTGTGGAGAGGTGGGTCATATCAGTCCACAGTGTCCTAAGCCGAAGAAAGAGAATCAGTCAGGAGGCAAGGTTTTTACTTTATCGGGTTCTGAGACTTCTGCAGATGATCGGTTGATCCGAGGTACGTGTTATATTAATGGCTTTCCTCTTGTAGCTATTATTGACACAGGTGCGACTCATTCTTTTATATCTTTGGATTGTGCTGTGAAACTTAAGTTAGAGATATCTGAGATGCGTGGTAGTATGGTGATTGATACTCCTGCGAAGGGTTCAGTGACTACTACTTCGGTTTGTTTAAGTTGTCCCTTGAGTATTTTTGGTAGAGACTTCAGAATGGACCTTGTGTGTCTTCCAATAGTGCAGATTGATGTTATTCTGGGTATGAACTGGTTGGTGTTTAACCGAGTCTATATCAACTGTTTTGATAAGACTGTGATTTTTCCTGAGGTTGAGGAAGAAAAGAGTTTGTTTCTATCAGCAAGGCAAGTGAATGAGGAAGTAGCTGGTGGAGCAGAGTTGTTTATGCTGTTAGCGACTTTGGAGGCTAAAGATAAACTGGTGATTGGTGATCTCGCTGTGGTGTGTGATTTTCCTTATGTGTTTCCTGAAGAAGTGAATGAATTACCGCCAGAGCGTGAAGTTGAGTTCTCAATTGATTTGGTACCTGGTATTAGGCCGATATCGATGGCTCCGTACCGTATGTCTGATGTTGAGTTAACTGAATTGAAGAGTCAGTTGGAAGATCTGTTGGATAAGAAATTTATTCGTCCGAGTGTGTCACCGTGGGGTGCACCAGTGTTGTTGGTTAAGAAGAAAGAAGGTACTATGAGATTGTGTGTGGACTACAGGCAACTGAATAAAGTGACGATCAAGAATCAGTATCCTTTGCCGAGGATTGATGATTTGATGGATCAGTTGGTTGGTGCGAGTGTGTTCAATAAGATAGATTTGAGGTCTGGGTATCATCAGATACGTGTGAAAACTGAGGATATTCAGAAGACTGCTTTCAGAACAAGGTATGGACATTATGAGTATTCTGTAATGCCTTTTGGTGTGACTAATGCGCCTGGAGTATTTATGGAGTATATGAATAGGATTTTCCATCCGTACCTAGACAAGTTTGTTGTGGTGTTTATTGACGATATTTTGGTGTATTCGAAATCTGAAGAAGAGCATGCTGAACATTTGAGGGTGGTTTTAGAAGTTCTACGAGAAAAGAAGTTATTTGCTAAACTATCCAAGTGTGAATTTTGGTTAGAGGAGGTTAGTTTTCTTGGTCATGTGATTTCTAGAGGTGGTGTTGCGGTTGATCCTTCTAAGATAGAAGCGGTATCTAAGTGGGAAGCTCCGAAGTCTGTTGCTGAGATTCGAAGTTTCCTTGGTTTGGCTGGTTATTATAGGAAGTTCATTGAGGGATTTTCTAAGTTGGCGTTACCGTTGACAATGTTGACTAGAAAGGGGCAAGCGTTTGTTTGGGACTCAAAACGTGAAGAAGGTTTCCAAGAGTTAAAGAGAAGGTTAACTACTGCTCCTATTCTGATATTACCGAGTTCGTCGGAACCATTTGAGGTTTGCTGTGATGCTTCATTGTTGGGTTTAGGTGGTGTGTTGATGCAGAATAAGCAGGTTATAGCTTATGCTTCGAGACAGTTAAGGGTTCATGAGAGGAACTATCCGACACATGATTTAGAGTTGGCAGCTGTGGTATTTGTTCTGAAGTTATGGAGGCATTATTTGTATGGGTCAAGATTTGAAGTTTTCAGTGACCATAAGAGTTTAAAGTATTTGTTTGATCAGAAAGAGCTAAATATGAGACAGAGGAGATGGTTAGAATTTCTGAAGGATTATGACTTTGGTTTGAATTACCATCCGGGTAAAGCAAATGTAGTGGCTGATGCATTGAGTCGGAAATCATTACATATGTCTATGTTAATGGTTAAGGAATTGGATTTGATTGAGCAGTTTAGAGACTTGAGTTTGGTGTGTGAGAGTACTCACAATAGTGTTAAATTGGGAATGTTGAAGTTAACGAGTGGTATTCTGGATGAGATCAGAGAGGGTCAGAAATCCGATGTGCTTTTGGTTGATAAGTTGACTTTAGTGAATCAAGGTCAAGGTGGTGAATTCAGAGTTGATGAGAATGGTGTTTTGAGCTTTGGTGATCGGGTGTGTATTCCGGATGTTACAGAACTTAAGAAGAGTATTCTTGAAGAAGGACATCGTAGTGGTTTGAGTATTCATCCTGGAGCTACGAAGATGTATCATGATTTGAAAAAGTTATTTTGGTGGCCGGGAATGAAGAGAGGAATTGCAAGTTTTGTGTATTCCTGTTTGACTTGTCAGAAGTCGAAGATTGAGCATCAGAAGCCGTCTGGGCTAATGCAACCGTTGGCTATTCCAGAGTGGAAGTGGGACAGTATCAGTATGGATTTTGTTTCGGGTTTACCGAGGACGATTAAGAATTTTGAAGCTATTTGGGTGATTGTTGATAGATTGACGAAATCAGCTCATTTCATTCCGATCAGAATGGATTATCCGTTAGAGAGATTAGCGGAGTTGTATATTGAGAAATTGTAAGCTTGCATGGTATTCCGTCGAGTATTGTTTCGGACAGAGATCCTAGATTTACATCGAAATTCTGGGAAGGTTTGCAGAAGGCTTTGGGAACTAAGCTGAGGTTGAGTTCTGCATATCATCCGCAGACTGATGGTCAGACTGAGAGGACGATTCAGTCACTAGAGGACCTTTTGAGAGCTTGTGTTTTGGAAAAAGGAGGTGCTTGGGATTGTTATTTACCTTTGATTGAGTTTACCTACAACAATAGTTTTCATTCGAGCATTGGTATGGCACCGTTTGAAGCTTTGTATGGTAGGAGATGTCGGACACCTTTATGTTGGTATGAGTCCGGTGAGAGTGCGGTGGTTGGACCGGAGATTGTTCAACAGACTACAGAAAAGATTAAAATGATTCAGGATAAGATGAGAATTGCTCAGAGTCGTCAGAAAAGTTATCATGACAAGAGGAGGAAGTCACTTGAGTTTCAAGAGGGAGACCATGTGTTTCTTCGTGTTACTCCGATAACTGGTGTTGGTCGAGCTTTGAAGTCAAAGAAGTTGACTCCTCGATTTATTGGTCCTTATCAGATTTTGGAAAGGATAGGAGAAGTAGCCTATCGTGTCGCTTTACCGCCGTCGCTTGCGAATTTGCATGATGTTTTTCATGTATCTCAGTTGAGGAGGTACATTCACGATCCGTCGCATGTTGTCCAAGTGGATGATGTACAGGTGAGAGATAACCTGACTGTTGAAACATCACCTATGAGGATCGAGGATCGAGAGTTGAAGCAGTTGCGGGGTAAAGAGATTGCCTTGGTGAAGGTAGCTTGGGGAGGACCAGCAGGTGGCAATGTGACTTGGGAACTTGAGAGTCAGATGAAGGAGTCTTATCCGGAGTTGTTCGCTTGAGGTATGTTTTCGAGGACGAAAACTCTTTTAGTGGGGGAGAGTTGTAACACCCCAATTAAAATAAGATAATTATTTAATTTAAATTAATATTTTATTTATTAATTTAATTGAATAATTGGAATTTTGGATTATTATTATTATTATTTGGAAAATATATAAGTTGGAATTAAGGAAAAAGATCCCATTGGGTAAAGAAAAGTTTTCACGTGAAACAGAGAAGCGATTGAGAAAGAGGAGAAAGGGCAAAGAGGCAGAGCAAGAGGAAGAAGATTGGAGAAGAGAAAGCTTGAAGCTCAAAGATTTGCCGGATTGTTCAGGTAAGGGGGGTTTATCGTCGCTTAATGGGTATTATGGGATTGCATGTAATGGGTAGTGATAAACCGTTGAGTTGACCCGAATTGGGATTGTGAATGCTGAAAATTTCGTTGGATAAACTGTGTTAAAAACTGTAATTGAATCGATAATTGAGTGTGTCGTGATTTTCCGAGAGTGTAGCTTTTTACGGAAATTGAATCGGAGGTCCGGAAGTCCTCCAACGGCGGAAAATGCGGAGAATTCTGCATTCTGCTTTGTGTTAGCGCAGGAACTGCTGTTTTGTCTGCGTTAACCGGTTAACCCAGGGTGTTAACCGGTTAACACTGTTGTGAATTGTGAAATTAGTGCTGTTTTGCCTGCGTTAACCGGTTAACCCAGGGCGTTAACCGGTTAACACTGTTAAGTTTTGGGCAGTAAGCGTGTTTGGCCTGCGTTAACCGGTTAACCCAGGGCGTTAACCGGTTAACACTGTTGCAGAGTGGAAAATTAGTGTTTTAAATGTTGTGAACTTAATTGAGAGTTGGCCTATGTTGGCTTATGATGTAGTAGGGATTATTTCCCGCTGTTTTGAGCAGTAGAGGTATTAGTAGAGTGTGCTAATACTGTGATTAAATTAATTGACATGATATGATGTTTTGATGAATGTGTTGATGATGTATGATGATATGCATAATGTTGTGAATGTATATATTATGCATGTATTTGCGAATGGACTGTTGTATGGCTTAGAGTGTGAGCATATGTCCATTGTGGATTGTTGTTGATGTTGCATTGCTAGATGATTAGCGTGCATAGCATAGCCTGTGGGGCTGTAGCTAATTCCCATAGTGAGGAATTAGTGAGTTGTGGATTGTTGTTGATGTTTGCATGCTAGATGATTAGCTTGCATAGTCTAGCCTTTGGGGCTGTAGCTAATTCCCATAGTGAGGAATTAGTGAGTGAGTCATTAGATCTCAATGAGTGGGACTAGTGAGCTCAGTAGCCGTATCTGGAGGGATCGGTGAGCTTGAACTATATGTTCAAGAATAGTCGGTACCGCATGTGTGGAGTCTCATTGCATGAATCATGTATGGTGTGTAATATGAATGGATGTATTCCAATATTATACGTGTGTTGTGTTGCTATTAAGTATGAATATGAGTTGTACTAATATTGAGTATGATGTTGAGTTGATATGCCGTTACTGAATGTGTTAATCTGATTTGGGTGATGAAATGTGTTATTTACTTAGCATTACATGTTGTTCTATAATGCTTCTTATATCGATTGAGGAACTCACCCTTACAATTATTTTTCAGGTAACGAGCAATGAGTTGAGTAGAAGCTAGTCCTTGGAGTCTAGTGTCGTCCTTAGTGGGTCATGCTCTGATAGATGTAACATCGGGATGGGATGTTATTGCTATGTTTTCTTTTAGTCGTTGAACAACTTTACATGTACTGTAATACATGATTTGAATGTTGATTTTTGTATCCGCTGCGAATTATGCAAAAGTGTCTTATTTTGACTAAATAAATGAGCATGACAGGATATTTTGATGAATGTTGTGACATGATTGTGTGACACCCTTCAAGGCATAATTACTCTGATTGATATGTTGTTATTTTAATTAAATAATTGGGGTATTTTAGAAGGGTGTTACATTAGTGGTATCAGAGCATAGTCGGTCGTGTCGAGTCGTAATTATTCTGTTTCCCCTGTACGGGATAGGTGTTGTGTAACCCTATCAGTACTTATTGTTTAGCTTGTTTGGGTTTTCAGAATAGAGATGGCTGGAAGAGGTAGAGATGATGCTGCAATTGCTGAGGCTCTGGGTATGCTAGCTGGAGTACTTGGAGGGAATCCGATTGTGGGAATGGGAGTTGCTCGTCAACTGAGTGAGTTCCAGAAGAACAATCCTCCAATGTTCAAGGGAGCATACGATCCAGATGGTGCTCAGAAGTGGTTGAAGGAGATCGAGAGGATCTTCCGAGTAACTGAGTGTGCTGAGAACCAGAAGGTCAGGTTCGGTACACATATGCTGTCAGAGGAAGCTGATGATTGGTGGGTTGCTACCCGCACTGAGTTGGAAACTGCTGGAAATGCTGAGATCACTTGGGCTGTGTTCAGAGAGAGATTCCTGAGGAAGTACTTTCCAGAGGATGTCAGAGGAAAGAAAGAGATAGAGTTCTTGGAATTGAAGCAGGGTAACCGGACTGTTACTGAGTATGCTGCTAAGTTCACAGAGCTGTCAAAGTATTACACTCCCTATAATGAGGCTGCTGGAGAATTTTCGAAGTGTGTGAAGTTTGAGAACGGGTTACGTCCCGAGATCAAGCAGGCTATTGGGTATCAGCGGATTAGAGTGTTTTCTGACTTGGTTGACTGTTGCAGGATTTTTGAACAGGATTCTAAAGCTAGAGCAGAGAGCTATCAGCAGAGAGTTGATAGGAAAGGCAAGAATCAGAATGATCGTGGAAAGCCGTATGCAGTTGGCAAAGGTTTTCAGAAGCAGAGTGGGATGAAGAGGCCTAGTGGGGGAGACTCTAGTGCCCCTGTTAAGTGTTACAGATGTGGTCGGGCTGGACATCGTGTTCATGAGTGTACCAGTGCTGAGATGAAGTGTTTCAAGTGTGGCAGAGGTGGTCATTTGGCTGCAGAGTGCCGGTCGAAGACTGTGACTTGTTTCAACTGTGGAGAGGTGGGTCATATCAGTCCACAGTGTCCTAAGCCGAAGAAAGAGAATCAGTCAGGAGGCAAGGTTTTTACTTTATCGGGTTCTGAGACTTCTGCAGATGATCGGTTGATCCGAGGTACGTGTTATATTAATGGCTTTCCTCTTGTAGCTATTATTGACACAGGTGCGACTCATTCTTTTATATCTTTGGATTGTGCTGTGAAACTTAAGTTAGAGATATCTGAGATGCGTGGTAGTATGGTGATTGATACTCCTGCGAAGGGTTCAGTGACTACTACTTCGGTTTGTTTAAGTTGTCCCTTGAGTATTTTTGGTAGAGACTTCAGAATGGACCTTGTGTGTCTTCCAATAGTGCAGATTGATGTTATTCTGGGTATGAACTGGTTGGTGTTTAACCGAGTCTATATCAACTGTTTTGATAAGACTGTGATTTTTCCTGAGGTTGAGGAAGAAAAGAGTTTGTTTCTATCAGCAAGGCAAGTGAATGAGGAAGTAGCTGGTGGAGCAGAGTTGTTTATGCTGTTAGCGACTTTGGAGGCTAAAGATAAACTGGTGATTGGTGATCTCGCTGTGGTGTGTGATTTTCCTTATGTGTTTCCTGAAGAAGTGAATGAATTACCGCCAGAGCGTGAAGTTGAGTTCTCAATTGATTTGGTACCTGGTATTAGGCCGATATCGATGGCTCCGTACCGTATGTCTGATGTTGAGTTAACTGAATTGAAGAGTCAGTTGGAAGATCTGTTGGATAAGAAATTTATTCGTCCGAGTGTGTCACCGTGGGGTGCACCAGTGTTGTTGGTTAAGAAGAAAGAAGGTACTATGAGATTGTGTGTGGACTACAGGCAACTGAATAAAGTGACGATCAAGAATCAGTATCCTTTGCCGAGGATTGATGATTTGATGGATCAGTTGGTTGGTGCGAGTGTGTTCAATAAGATAGATTTGAGGTCTGGGTATCATCAGATACGTGTGAAAACTGAGGATATTCAGAAGACTGCTTTCAGAACAAGGTATGGACATTATGAGTATTCTGTAATGCCTTTTGGTGTGACTAATGCGCCTGGAGTATTTATGGAGTATATGAATAGGATTTTCCATCCGTACCTAGACAAGTTTGTTGTGGTGTTTATTGACGATATTTTGGTGTATTCGAAATCTGAAGAAGAGCATGCTGAACATTTGAGGGTGGTTTTAGAAGTTCTACGAGAAAAGAAGTTATTTGCTAAACTATCCAAGTGTGAATTTTGGTTAGAGGAGGTTAGTTTTCTTGGTCATGTGATTTCTAGAGGTGGTGTTGCGGTTGATCCTTCTAAGATAGAAGCGGTATCTAAGTGGGAAGCTCCGAAGTCTGTTGCTGAGATTCGAAGTTTCCTTGGTTTGGCTGGTTATTATAGGAAGTTCATTGAGGGATTTTCTAAGTTGGCGTTACCGTTGACAATGTTGACTAGAAAGGGGCAAGCGTTTGTTTGGGACTCAAAATGTGAAGAAGGTTTCCAAGAGTTAAAGAGAAGGTTAACTACTGCTCCTATTCTGATATTACCGAGTTCGTCGGAACCATTTGAGGTTTGCTGTGATGCTTCATTGTTGGGTTTAGGTGGTGTGTTGATGCAGAATAAGCAGGTTATAGCTTATGCTTCGAGACAGTTAAGGGTTCATGAGAGGAACTATCCGACACATGATTTAGAGTTGGCAGCTGTGGTATTTGTTCTGAAGTTATGGAGGCATTATTTGTATGGGTCAAGATTTGAAGTTTTCAGTGACCATAAGAGTTTAAAGTATTTGTTTGATCAGAAAGAGCTAAATATGAGACAGAGGAGATGGTTAGAATTTCTGAAGGATTATGACTTTGGTTTGAATTACCATCCGGGTAAAGCAAATGTAGTGGCTGATGCATTGAGTCGGAAATCATTACATATGTCTATGTTAATGGTTAAGGAATTGGATTTGATTGAGCAGTTTAGAGACTTGAGTTTGGTGTGTGAGAGTACTCACAATAGTGTTAAATTGGGAATGTTGAAGTTAACGAGTGGTATTCTGGATGAGATCAGAGAGGGTCAGAAATCCGATGTGCTTTTGGTTGATAAGTTGACTTTAGTGAATCAAGGTCAAGGTGGTGAATTCAGAGTTGATGAGAATGGTGTTTTGAGCTTTGGTGATCGGGTGTGTATTCCGGATGTTACAGAACTTAAGAAGAGTATTCTTGAAGAAGGACATCGTAGTGGTTTGAGTATTCATCCTGGAGCTACGAAGATGTATCATGATTTGAAAAAGTTATTTTGGTGGCCGGGAATGAAGAGAGGAATTGCAAGTTTTGTGTATTCCTGTTTGACTTGTCAGAAGTCGAAGATTGAGCATCAGAAGCCGTCTGGGCTAATGCAACCGTTGGCTATTCCAGAGTGGAAGTGGGACAGTATCAGTATGGATTTTGTTTCGGGTTTACCGAGGACGATTAAGAATTTTGAAGCTATTTGGGTGATTGTTGATAGATTGACGAAATCAGCTCATTTCATTCCGATCAGAATGGATTATCCGTTAGAGAGATTAGCGGAGTTGTATATTGAGAAAATTGTAAGCTTGCATGGTATTCCGTCGAGTATTGTTTCGGACAGAGATCCTAGATTTACATCGAAATTCTGGGAAGGTTTGCAGAAGGCTTTGGGAACTAAGCTGAGGTTGAGTTCTGCATATCATCCGCAGACTGATGGTCAGACTGAGAGGACGATTCAGTCACTAGAGGACCTTTTGAGAGCTTGTGTTTTGGAAAAAGGAGGTGCTTGGGATTGTTATTTACCTTTGATTGAGTTTACCTACAACAATAGTTTTCATTCGAGCATTGGTATGGCACCGTTTGAAGCTTTGTATGGTAGGAGATGTCGGACACCTTTATGTTGGTATGAGTCCGGTGAGAGTGCGGTGGTTGGACCGGAGATTGTTCAACAGACTACAGAAAAGATTAAAATGATTCAGGATAAGATGAGAATTGCTCAGAGTCGTCAGAAAAGTTATCATGACAAGAGGAGGAAGTCACTTGAGTTTCAAGAGGGAGACCATGTGTTTCTTCGTGTTACTCCGATAACTGGTGTTGGTCGAGCTTTGAAGTCAAAGAAGTTGACTCCTCGATTTATTGGTCCTTATCAGATTTTGGAAAGGATAGGAGAAGTAGCCTATCGTGTCGCTTTACCGCCGTCGCTTGCGAATTTGCATGATGTTTTTCATGTATCTCAGTTGAGGAGGTACATTCACGATCCGTCGCATGTTGTCCAAGTGGATGATGTACAGGTGAGAGATAACCTGACTGTTGAAACATCACCTATGAGGATCGAGGATCGAGAGTTGAAGCAGTTGCGGGGTAAAGAGATTGCCTTGGTGAAGGTAGCTTGGGGAGGACCAGCAGGTGGCAATGTGACTTGGGAACTTGAGAGTCAGATGAAGGAGTCTTATCCGGAGTTGTTCGCTTGAGGTATGTTTTCGAGGACGAAAACTCTTTTAGTGGGGGAGAGTTGTAACACCCCAATTAAAATAAGATAATTATTTAATTTAAATTAATATTTTATTTATTAATTTAATTGAATAATTGGAATTTTGGATTATTATTATTATTATTTGGAAAATATATAAGTTGGAATTAAGGAAAAAGATCCCATTGGGTAAAGAAAAGTTTTCACGTGAAACAGAGAAGCGATTGAGAAAGAGGAGAAAGGGCAAAGAGGCAGAGCAAGAGGAAGAAGATTGGAGAAGAGAAAGCTTGAAGCTCAAAGATTTGCCGGATTGTTCAGGTAAGGGGGGTTTATCGTCGCTTAATGGGTATTATGGGATTGCATGTAATGGGTAGTGATAAACCGTTGAGTTGACCCGAATTGGGATTGTGAATGCTGAAAATTTCGTTGGATAAACTGTGTTAAAAACTGTAATTGAATCGATAATTGAGTGTGTCGTGATTTTCCGAGAGTGTAGCTTTTTACGGAAATTGAATCGGAGGTCCGGAAGTCCTCCAACGGCGGAAAATGCGGAGAATTCTGCATTCTGCTTTGTGTTAGCGCAGGAACTGCTGTTTTGTCTGCGTTAACCGGTTAACCCAGGGTGTTAACCGGTTAACACTGTTGTGAATTGTGAAATTAGTGCTGTTTTGCCTGCGTTAACCGGTTAACCCAGGGCGTTAACCGGTTAACACTGTTAAGTTTTGGGCAGTAAGCGTGTTTGGCCTGCGTTAACCGGTTAACCCAGGGCGTTAACCGGTTAACACTGTTGCAGAGTGGAAAATTAGTGTTTTAAATGTTGTGAACTTAATTGAGAGTTGGCCTATGTTGGCTTATGATGTAGTAGGGATTATTTCCCGCTGTTTTGAGCAGTAGAGGTATTAGTAGAGTGTGCTAATACTGTGATTAAATTAATTGACATGATATGATGTTTTGATGAATGTGTTGATGATGTATGATGATATGCATAATGTTGTGAATGTATATATTATGCATGTATTTGCGAATGGACTGTTGTATGGCTTAGAGTGTGAGCATATGTCCATTGTGGATTGTTGTTGATGTTGCATTGCTAGATGATTAGCGTGCATAGCATAGCCTGTGGGGCTGTAGCTAATTCCCATAGTGAGGAATTAGTGAGTTGTGGATTGTTGTTGATGTTTGCATGCTAGATGATTAGCTTGCATAGTCTAGCCTTTGGGGCTGTAGCTAATTCCCATAGTGAGGAATTAGTGAGTGAGTCATTAGATCTCAATGAGTGGGACTAGTGAGCTCAGTAGCCGTATCTGGAGGGATCGGTGAGCTTGAACTATATGTTCAAGAATAGTCGGTACCGCATGTGTGGAGTCTCATTGCATGAATCATGTATGGTGTGTAATATGAATGGATGTATTCCAATATTATACGTGTGTTGTGTTGCTATTAAGTATGAATATGAGTTGTACTGATATTGAGTATGATGTTGAGTTGATATGCCGTTACTAAATGTGTTAATCTGATTTGGGTGATGAAATGTGTTATTTACTTAGCATTACATGTTGTTCTATAATGCTTCTTATATCGATTGAGGAACTCACCCTTACAATTATTTTTCAGGTAACGAGCAATGAGTTGAGTAGAAGCTAGTCCTTGGAGTCTAGTGTCGTCCTTAGTGGGTCATGCTCTGATAGATGTAACATCGGGATGGGATGTTATTGCTATGTTTTCTTTTAGTCGTTGAACAACTTTACATGTACTGTAATACATGATTTGAATGTTGATTTTTGTATCCGCTGCGAATTATGCAAAAGTGTCTTATTTTGACTAAATAAATGAGCATGACAGGATATTTTGATGAATGTTGTGACATGATTGTGTGACACCCTTCGGGGCATAATTACTCTGATTGATATGTTGTTATTTTAATTAAATAATTGGGGTATTTTAGAAGGGTGTTACATGAGTGACCCAGGTGTTGAAATCTTGACACGCCTGGGGCATGTTGTTATCTAACGATCTCTTTTGCAGGTGCTGTTAGGTATTTTCACTCACTTGCAGGTGGTGATGTGGAAGCTTTTGACAAAAGATGCCCGTGGAGTCCGATCAGGGACGAATGAATGGAAGAATGGTGAAAAGACGGCGGGAACGTACGACGATCCTGGATATTAATCAAGAAGACTCTTCAAAGTCTGAAGACTGGAAAGTTTGTATGAATCTAAGGAGTTCGCTCTTCGTGGAGTACGGAGAAGTCGAGAATACAAGGTGATGAATCAGAAAAGTCCAGACGAGTCTGGGAGTTCTCAAAATTGGAAAGTTGATACTAGATTTGGATATGGAATAGCAGGGTTCGACGAGTCGACGGGTGTTCCTTGCCCAAATTTCCTCATCTCCCCAAGCAGAGTCGGGATTCTTACCTCCTCAGCAGATTCAAGGTCAGTGTCTCCCCTAGCAGGGTCGGGATGGTTATCTCCCCAGCAGGTTGGAGATCGGTATTTCCTCAGCAGCCAGGCCCGAAGGCTGCTATTTCCCAACGGAGGTATCTATTGGTAATGGCTTCTCCAAGCAAAGTCAGGATTGTTATATCCCTAACACGTCAAAGATTGCTATTCTCCCCGCAGAGTGTGTTGGTGGTTTCTTCCCCAGCGAAGTCCCCAAACGGATCGGGTTCAGTGGAGGTTATCCCTGGTGAGGGTGGTCCTTTCCTCAGCAGCAGTGATATTCCCCAGCAGGGTGGAGAGTGGAGTGTTATCGAGTTCCTCAGTGGATTGCCTCGAGCTCCCCAGAAAAGTCCCTTGAGGGGGATACTTTTTATGCATTCATCATGTAGATAAGCATAACATATTGCATAGCTAATTATGTAGCATTTCCATGATTATGGAGCATTACGCTAAAAAATCATCATGCATCAGCATTGCAAGCATAAGCTAGTCTCAAATCGTGATTACTGTTTGAGAGGTGGTTTCGCCAGAAGGTGAGGATGTTACTCTGATGAGTTTGGCATCATGATTTTAAATCAACAGTATTCCCCAGTAGTGCGATATTGGAGAAAGGATTTCTGTCAGGCAGGGATGGAAATGATAATCCAAGAAGTTTCGGGGTCCAAAAAGAAAAGCAAAAAAGAGAAAGAAATAATCCCCAGTTGGGCATAAATCGTTCGTTTGCTAGGGTTGAATAAAGGATAACATGCTCGTGGCTTGTTACTCCCAGCATGGGTCGTTATCACGTGTGCTGACTCATTTATCACTGTTTCTTATCTATGCCGATGCTGACCGACATGACTAGTTTTCCGGTGTTCAGACCGATACGGCATTCAGGCCAGTTTTCCGGTGTTCAGACCAATACGACATTCAGGCCGGTTTTCGGGTGTTCAGGCCAATGTGGCAGTCAGGCCAGTTTTTCCGGTGCTCAGACCGAGGTGGGTATTCAGACCAGGTTTTCCGATGTTCAGATCGAAGAGGTTTTTCGGATTTTCAGACCGATGCGGCACTCAGGCCAGTTTCCGATTTTTAGATCAAAGAAGTTTCCGACGATCAGGTCGAAGAAATTGTGGCATTCAGGCCAGTTTCTGATTTTCAGATCGAAGAAGTTTCCGACGTTCAGGTCGAAGCACTTGTGGCACTCAGGCCAGTTTCCAATTTTCAGATCGAAGAAGTTTTCGACGATCAGGTCGAAGAACTTGTGGTATTCAGGCCAGTCTCCGATTTTCAGATCGAAGAAGTTTCCGATGATCAGGTCGAAGTACTTGTGGCATTCAGGCCAATCTCCCGGTATCCAGACTGAAGTGGTGTTCAGACCGAAGTGGTATTCAGGCCCGTTGTGTGGCATTCAGGCTAATCTCTCGGTGTTCAGACCGATATCGATGCTCTCATATTCTGATGCTCAGTATTCAGACTGACGAGTGGCGTTCAGGCCATGGTGGTCCCTGTGTTACTATTTATTTTGGTATACAGGTCAAATGTCTGTTCAGTATTCAGGCCGACTTTTCTCCGTACCAAACGGATTTTTCTTTTCAAGATTGCTTCTTCGCCGATTCTGACAGGCATTGTTAATTATTTTCCCATCAAAGTGAAAATTGTTCGTCTGTTCTTAGTATTCAATCACTCTTCACCCTGATCATCTGAAAGCCGAGGTTGTTCATATCGACGGGTTCACAGTGGATTAAATAGGGGCAGATGTAACACCTCAAAATTTGCCCTCCTCTCTTGGGACTAGCTTAGCATATTGCATTTCATTTTTTAGGACATTAGGCATTACATCTTTGCATGTCATGTGGAAACAATGAGCAAGTCATCCTCCTAGGTCTTTCTCAGAAGATGGAGAGGTTAAGAGATGCAAGCCTGAGGGTCTCATGAATTGATCACTAATCATCTGAGGGTTTGTGCTTCAATTAGGGTTTTTTGGTTCCTCAAGTAGATTGAGTATTATCTTGGTTGAAATGGTACATCATCATCATCATCATGGTTCATTATTCCTGATAAGGTTCCTTGGGATTAGGGTTTTGACCTCTAGTCAACCCTAATCAGCTGCATCATACCAATCAGGGTTTTTCAAGGAGATGAGGTCTTTGTTGAGATGGAGATCATCATATGATTTTATTGAGCTTGTACAAGCTAGGGTTTCATTTTGGAGATATTTCATCAAGTGGTTGAGGCTCAAAATCATTTGTGCATGACCAAGTCATCTATCAACCACAAAAGTCAACTGCAAAGTCAACTGTTGGATTTGGAGGTGGGAAGTGGCTAGAAATACTTCATTCATGTTCAAACAAGTCTCATTTGACATTTCAAACATCAACATTGAAGAATTTGAGGTCCAGTCAAAACTTGCCAAAAATAGAAAGTGACCTATAATTCAAAATTGCCAAAAATGGAAAGGTTTTCAACTTAAGATTACATCATCAAGAAAGCTTCAAATTAAATTTTGTCCAACATGAAAGTTGAAGATCTTTCTCTCCCATTTCCAAAAAGTCCAAGATCATGAATTTCTCATGTGTGGTTGAAGAGATGTGATCAAAACATGGCAAAGTGTACTTGAAGATTCAAATGGGCATAACTTCTCAACCAAAACTCTAATTCAAGTGGTGCTAGGGTTTGTGTACATGTGTCCATTATTGACATTGCATTGCCATATCCTTTGTGAAATGCTGAGATTTTATCCAATGCTCATGAAATTTTGCATGCTATAACTAGACTCATTGTTTGACATTTTGGTGTTAATTTGGTATTTTTATCATGTGTCATTTCTGTTTTATGATCATGTTAAGTTAGGAGTGACAATATGTGTCACACCTTGTGAGGTCCAACTTAGGCTATGTGATTGCCATGCCAAATGATCTCGAATTGCCTTGATTTTTTGTATGATGCATGTTATGGATATTGTGGTTGTTAATGAATTTTCTTGGAATTTTTGGAATCATTTCTGATTTAATTGAGATTTTTCATTTTGGATGGTCACATGTGAGCTTTTAAATTGCCTTGAATTCCATTTGATCATGAAATGCTTGTTCCTTATCCAATGAATGTGAAACTTTGCACACTATTTCTAGACATGTTGAATGGTGTTTTGGCTTTGGTTTGAGGTTTTTACCATGATTCATTTCTGTTTTGTGTTTATGTTAAGTTGGTATGACAATTGGTGTCACACATGTGCTTGTTGTGTTTGTCTTGACTTATGCAATGTGATTGCCATGCCTAATGATGTTCAATGCCTCTAATTTTTTGTGTGATGATCATGTCGTATGTCTTGTTTACTCATGAATTTTGCCAAGATTATTTGAATCATTTTTGATTTAATGTGCATTTGTTCATTCTGATGTCATAATGTGGTTACAACTTGCATACCTTGCCATATTTGGTTCATGAAATGAATTTGGTGAATGATATTGATATGAGACTTTTTGGATTGTGTTCTTGATTGAATGAGGTTGGTTCATGTTAAGTTTCATGTTCTGTTTTGACTTTTTGACCTACCTTTGACCCTAGGCTTTGACCTAGTGGTTTGCCTCTCACATTTGAGCTGTGATTTCAGGTTGAGCATTCAAGTTCCATGGTTGTTGTTGCTCTATCACTTGAGCCTTTGATGTTTACTTTTGACTACTAACCTTGTGTGTTTTGTAGGGTTGTTAACTCATTTGAGTTTGACTTGTGGCTTATGCCTTTGCTTGTTGGGTTTGACTGTTGATATTGATGTTGTCTGTTTGTCTGTACAGTTGTACTGATTTGTTTGATGTTTCAACAGGTACATAAGTTGCTTAAGTTCAAATTGAACTTGCTTTTGCTTGGTTGCTTAACCACTTAGGTATAATATCTCTGACTTCATGTAGTCTGGAAGACCTGTCCTGTTATGTGGGGCAGGCACCTGTCTGAAGCCCTCCTTAAGAGGCAATGCTTGTGAATGTTTATTTTTGTGCCAAGCAGCAAAAGTCCTTTGATAAGGCAATTGGCAGATACAAGGGATGTGCAATCCATCCCCTGCTATTCAGTGTGTCATTCACCTTGCTCACACCATTGTGTTGATGCATTATGGATATTAACCCAAGATCCATGTTGTGTCAGTCGTGTGGAGTAGAGTCCCACTTTCTGGACTCCCACACTTTCTTTTGTCTGAAGCTCTCCCAGGCCAGGGATAAGAGCTGTGAGGTCTTACCCTCACTTCCCATTTCATCTGCTTCACCCTAACTCTCAATGTTAGGGTTAAGAGCTAACATCACCCTGATACAGTGGCTTATTTGTTGAGGTTGACATGACCCCCTTGACTAAAGCCTAGCCTTGTGTGAGCCCGTCTGTTTGTATATAGTGTGTGTGCTTGCTTTGTGCTTTTGACTGTTTGTGATGTTTAGGATAGCTTGCTGCCTGTGCAAGTTAGATGGAAATCTCAACCTAGGACCATTGTGGATTGCATGATAACTATTAGGCTTGAGTCAGTCTCCCTTCTAGTTTGTCATTTCCCAGTCTCTCGTTAGGAGAAAGTTTCTCCCCTATTAAGGGGAACTACGTTTCCCTGATCCTCATACCAGATGAGGTACGTAGGCAAGAGGTCGTACGAGATCTCTCCGGGCACCCTTTTCCTTTTGTGTGTGTGTTTCCTTGACAGCTATTAGGCTCGAGTTCCAGACTCCCTATTTAGATTGTTTTGTTCACCCTTTTTCTTTTTGTGTGTGTTTGTTTGACAGTTATTAGGCTCGAGTGTCAGACTCCCTTTTAACTTGTTTGTTTGTTTACCTTCTTGTGTGTGTTAGGAGATGGATGTAAGACCAGCGATTGTCATTCTGTATCCTATTGGTGTGTTTGTTGGTGTGGAGTCTGACGTAAGTCCAGCGATTGGCAGTTGGTTTCCAGTGTGTGTTTGTTGGTTCGGAGTCTGATGTAAGTCCAGCGATTGGCATTCGGTTTCCATGTTTGCCTTTTTGTGTGGAGTCTGACATAAGTCCAGTGATTGGCAGTCGGTTTCCCGTGTTTGTGGTTTTGTTTGGCATGCGTGAGCCGAACTACGGTAGCTCTGATTCTCATTCCAAATGAGATACGTAGGCATAGGATGCGATATCCTATCGAGCACGTTTCCCCCTGTCCCGAACTATGCTGACTCTGATGTTTGTTTCTAACAAACTACGTAGGACCAGGATGCGATATCCTGCCGAGTTACCTTCCTCCGTCTTCCTTCCTGTTTTGATTTCAGTGTGTGTGCATTCTTTGAGTAGTTTCTTTTAGCAACCTTATCCTATCTTTTTGAGCGTGGATCCCGTCGAGTACGAAGGACGTGAGGGGTGCTAATACCTTCCCCTTGCGTAACCGACTCCCGATCCCATCTTTCTCCGGTCGTAAGACCATTTCCTTTCCAGGTTTACTTTGAGCGTTTCCTTTCCCTCTTTGGGATAAATAACGCACGGTGGTGGCTCTGTTTTGGTTTGTTTTGCCCGCCGGTTGTTTTTCGCGGATGCGACACATAGCTCTAGTCTCTCTCAGCTATGGTACTCTGTGTCTCCTCTACTATCATATGAATCTTATAATCATGAAACATGACATCCATCAAAGCGGGAGGAGCATAAATAACATGGTTTATGGGAATGGTATAAGTGTAGCCAAACTAACGCATCACGCGCTTGGGAAGATGAGGAGCAGTGAGACGTGATCCACAATCCAACCATCCTGAGTATAACATTATCTTGTCAAAAGGTTGTGTCTCACGGTGTTCGACATAGCTGTTGAAGTGCATGTCCTCAGCAACCAAGTAGTAAAGATACATTATAAATAGCTTTATTTTCTGGTTCGCTCTAAGTGGGGGAAATGCAGTAGCACATGACATATCCTCAGTGCAAGTCGATAAACCTGCCTAACCAAAGATGCGCGGGAAGTGCTAGAGGATCCAAGCGTGAAAATTTTGGAACCGACGAATCATCAGTAAGGGCATTGCAAAGACGCAATGAAATTGACACATGAATATTAAAAGACCAATAAATATTACCGTCAATAGTGTGATGCTACCTGTGACCTGATTCGCCTTCCACCTACAACCCTCTGATAACTTCGAGTACAAGCAGACCAAACAAGCGTCCCCCAGTTGTACTCATGAATCCACTCAAAGTCCCCGAAGTACCATAGGTAGACGAGATATGTATAAGTGGCACTTTTGTCCATAAAAATTGCAATGCCAACCAAATAAAGCGGGTATGCTCTCATAGCATACGCTCTATGGAGCCCCACCTATTCGTAATCGCCTCTAGTCTCCTAAGTTATAAGGAGCTCATATGTATATAACTTTTTCAGGAATTCAAACCTAACATGATCCCCTATAGTTCTCTCCATCTTTGACATTGCAGACTTTGAGCCAACTCGCAGATAGTCAATTATCAACTCGAATACCTCGTCTTTGCTAATTCTCTCATGATCTAAAAGTTTCCCCCATATCGAAATATGTAGCAAACACAACACGTCGTCGAGTGTAATAGACATCTCATAAAGCGGGAGATAAAATGACGAGGTCTCGCTGTGCCATCTCTTTACGAATGCATTAAGCATCCCGTGGTTGACCGTAATATAACCGGTCATGTGTAACGACCCAATTTTTAGTATTTAATTATTATACTATTATTATTATAATTTTAATTTAATTATGTGGAGTGTTAATTAATTCATTGGTGTATTAATTCATTATCTAGTGGATATGAGAAATAATTAAATAATGGAATTAATTAATTAACTTGGTTGCATAGTGAGTGGTTAATTATTTAATTTAAATAGAGGTGTTTAAATATTAGGTATTATTGGGCCTAGTGATAAAATTAGACGATTTAAGCCCAACTAGAATACCATTATAAATAGTAAGAGTGGAGGAAGTGAGAATTAGAATTCACTTGACCACTGAAAGCAATAGAGAAAGAGGAGAGGAAAAGTAAAGAGGAGTCAGGGTTCTCATCAGATTTACAAGGTAAGGGGGGAAATCCTTATTGTTATGGGTTAGTATGATTGGGTCAATGGGTAGGAACATGTTTTAGGTTGAAATCCTTAATTGGCATGGTTTAGAATTATTAGGTCTTGATAAATGCTCTTGAATTGTGATGATTAAATTATGCAAAACTATGAATGAATATATATTTGGATGAGTCATAATTTTCTGAACGTGTAGCTTTTTACGGAATCGAAATCGGAGGTCCGGAAGTCCTCCAACGATGAAAAATGCGAAGAATTCTGCATTCTGTTTCGTTGTTAGCGCAGGAACAGCTTTCTGTTTTGCGTTAACCGGTTAACCCAGGGCGTTAACCGGTTAACACTGTTACGATTTATGAAAAAATGTTGTCTGTCTTGCGTTAACCGGTTAACCTAGGGCGTTAACCGGTTAACACTGTTAAAATTTGCCTAGGAGCGCATTCTGTTTTACGTTAACCGATTAACCCATGGCGTTAACCGGTTAACACTGTTTGAAAAGTGAAAAATTGATATTTTAATGTTGTGTGTGTTTTGGAATGAAATCTATGTGTACATATTTGATGATTGGCCTATATTGGTGAATAATATATTGTATGAATGTGTATGTATACCAGTATCGAATTGTGAATGATTTCTGGTTATGGATGTGTATATGTGATCATAGATGATGTGTGGTGATGAATGTGTATACGTACCAATTGTGAGTTATGGTGGTATGTGGTATGTTAAGATGGTATATATCTTAATTGCATATGTGTTGGTATGTGTGCATTCATTCATAGCATGGTTGACTTCATTGTGGAAGTGGTGAAACTGTGGGTTCACATTAGCAGACGTTGATTCTCAATTGGAATCAGGCGTAGTATTAAGCGGTGATCCTTGTAACACCCTTCTAAAATACCCCAAATATTTAATTAAAACAACAAATATATATCAGAGTAGATATGCAATTAAGGGTGTCACACAATCACTTCACACCATTCACCAAAATAACTGTCATGCTCTTTTGTTAATTCAAAACATAAAGCATTGCACAATACGCAGCGGATAGAGATCAAATAAATCATACAAAACATGTAACACATTACATGTAAACTGGTTCAACAACCAACAATAAAACAATTAAAACATCCCATCCCGATGTTACATCTACCAGAGCATGACCCACTAAGGAACTACACTAGACTCCAAGCACTAGCTTCTACTCAATCACTGCTCGTTACCTGAAAAATAGTTGTAAGGGTGAGTTCCTCAATCGATATAATAAGCATTATAAAATATCATGTAATGCTAAGTAAATTAACACATTTCATCACCCTAATCATATCACACATTCAGTAACGGCACATCAACTCAAACATCATACTCAATACCAATACAACTCATACTCATACTCAATACCAACACAAAACACACGTATAATATTGGAATACATCCATTCATATTATACGCCATACATACATTATGCAATGAGACTCCATGCATGCGGTACCGACTATTCGTGAACACATAGTTCAACCTCACCGATCAAATCCAGATACGGCTACCAAGCTCACTAGTCCCACTCATTTGAGACCTAGTGACTCACATCACTAATTCCTCACCATGGGAATTAGCTACCACCCCAAGGGCCATGTTATGCACGCTAAATCACCTAGCATGCAAACATCAACAACAATCCACAATAACTCATCACTAATTCCTCACCATGGGAATTAGCTACCACCATAAAGGCCATAACATACATGCTAAATCACCTAGCATGCAACGTCAACAACAATCCACAATGAACATATGCTCACACTCTAAGCCATAAACAGTCCATCCACAATTACATACATAATATATACATTCACAATATTATGCATATTTTCGCACATCATCAGCATATTTATCACATAATCATATCATGTCATGCCAAATAATCAATCACCGTATTAGCACACTCTACTAATACCTATACTGCTCAAAACAACGGGAAATGATCCCTACTATATCATACACCGATATAGGCCAACTATCAATATGTACCCAACATTAAAACACCAATTTTTCCACTTTTCAACAGTGTTAACCGGTTAACACCCTGGGTTAACCGGTTAACGCAAGACAGAACACGCTTTCTGGCAAAACTCAACAGTGTTAACCGGTTAACACCCTGGGTTAACCGGTTAACGCAAACAGAACAGCAATTTTCATAAATCACAACAGTGTTAACCGGTTAACACCCTGGGTTAACCGGTTAACGCAAGACAGACAGCAATATTTTCACAATTCATAACAGTGTTAACCGGTTAACACCCTGGGTTAACCGGTTAACGCAAGACAGAAAGCTGTTCCTGCGCTAACACGAAGCAGAATGCAGAATTCTCCGCATTTTCCGCTGTTGGAGGACTTCCGGACCTCCGATTCCAATTCCGTAGAAAGCTATACGTTCGGAAAATCACGACTCACACAAATACAGATTCAATTACAGTTTTCACATCATCTATTCATCACAATTTTTCAGCATTCATAATCCAATTAGGGTCAAATCAATGGCTTATCACTACCCATTACATGTTAACCCATAATACCCATTAAACGACGATAAACCCCCCTTACCTGAGTTAATCCGGCAATATTTTAGCTTCAAGCATTTCTCTTCTCCAACCTTCTTCTCTTTCTCTTCCTCTTTGCCCTTTCTCCACTTTTCAGCCGCTTCTCTGTTTTCACGTGAAAACTCTCTTCTCCAAATGAAACTCTTTTTCTTATTCCAACTTATATATTCCAATAATAAAATCCAATAATATTCCAAATTATTTAATTAAATTAATAAATATAATATTAACTTAAATTAAATAATTATCTTATTTTATCGGGGTGTTACAACTCTCCCCCACTAAAAGAGTTTTCGTCCTCGAAAACATACCTCAAGCGAATAACTCTGGATAAGACTCCTTCATCTGACTCTCAAGTTCCCAAGTCACATTGCCACCTACTGGTCCTCCCCAAGCTACCTTTACCAAAGCAATCTCTTTACCCCGCAACTGCTTCAACTCTCGATCCTCGATCCTCATAGGTGATGTTTCAACCGTCAGGTTATCTCTCACCTGTACATCATCTACTTGGACCACATGCGACGGATCAGGAATGTACCTCCTCAACTGAGACACATGAAAAACCTCATGCAAATTCGCAAGTGACGGCGGTAAAGCGATACGATAGGCTACCTCCCCTATCCTCTCTAAAATCTGATAAGGACCAATAAATCGAGGTGTCAACTTCTTCGACTTCAAAGCTCGACCAACCCCCGTTATCGGAGTAACACGAAGAAACACATGATCTCCCTCTTGAAACTCAAGTGACTTCCTCCTCTTGTCGTGATAACTCTTCTGACGACTCTGAGCAATCCTCATCTTCTCTTGAATCATCTTAATCTTTTCCGTAGTTTGTTGAACAATCTCCGGTCCAACCACATCACTCTCACCGGACTCATACCAACATAAAGGTGTCCGACATCTCCTACCATACAAAGCTTCGAACGGTGCCATACCAATGCTCGAATGAAAACTATTGTTGTAGGTAAACTCAATCAAAGGTAAATAACAATCCCAAGCACCTCCCTTTTCCAAAACACAAGCCCTCAAAAGATCCTCCAGTGACTGAATCGTCCTCTCAGTCTGACCATCAGTCTGCGGATGATATGCAGAACTCAATCTCAGCTTAGTTCCCAAAGCCCTCTGCAAACCTTCCCAAAACTTCGATGTAAATCTAGGATCTCTGTCCGAAACAATACTCGACGGAATACCATGCAAACTTACAATTTTCTCAATATACAACTCAGCTAATCTCTCTAACGGATAATCCATTCTGATCGGAATGAAATGAGCCGATTTTGTCAATCTATCAACAATCACCCAAATAGCTTCAAAATTCTTAATCGTCCTCGGTAAACCAGAAACAAAATCCATACTGATACTATCCCACTTCCACTCTGGAATAGCCAACGGTTGCATTAGCCCAGACGGCTTCTGATGCTCAATCTTTGACTTCTGACAAGTCAAACAAGAATAAACAAAACTCGCAATTTCTCTCTTCATTCCCGGCCACCAAAATAACTTTTTCAAATCATGATACATCTTCGTAGCCCCAGGATGAATACTCAAGCCACTACGATGTCCTTCCTCAAGAATACTCTTCTTAAGTTCGGTAACATCCGGAATACACACCCGATTACCAAATTTCAAAACACCATTCTCATCAACTCTGAATTCACCACCTTGACCTTGATTCACTAGAGTCAACTTATCAACCAAAAGCACATCGGATTTCTGACCCTCTCTAATCTCATCCAGAATACCACTCGTTAACGTCAACATTCCCAATTTAACACTATTGTGAGTACTCTCACACACCAAACTCAAGTCTCTAAACTGCTCAATTAAATCCAATTCCTTAACCATTAACATAGACATATGCAATGATTTCCGACTCAATGCATCAGCCACTACGTTTGCTTTACCCGGATGGTAATTCAAACCAAAGTCATAATCCTTCAGAAACTCTAACCATCTCCTCTGTCTCATATTCAGCTCTTTCTGATCAAACAAATACTTTAAACTTTTATGGTCACTGAAAACCTCAAATCTTGACCCGTACAAGTAATGCCTCCATAACTTTAGAACAAATACCACAGCTGCCAACTCTAAATCGTGTGTCGGATAGTTCCTCTCATGAACCTTCAGTTGTCTCGAAGCATAAGCTACAACCTGCTTATTCTGCATCAAAACACCACCCAAACCCAACAATGAAGCATCACAGTAAACCTCAAATGATTCCGACGAACTTGGTAATATCAGAATAGGACCAGTAGTTAACCTTCTCTTTAACTCTTGGAAACCTTCTTCACATTTTGAGTCCCAAACAAACGATTGCCCCTTTCTAGTCAACATCGTCAACGGTAACGCCAACTTAGAAAATCCCTCAATGAACTTCCTATAATACCCAGCCAAACCAAGGAAACTTCGAATCTCAGCAACAGACTTCGGAGCTTCCCACTTAGATACCGCTTCTATCTTAGAAGGATCAACAGCAATACCACCTCTTGAAATCACATGACCAAGAAAACTAACCTCTTCTAACCAAAATTCACACTTGGACAGTTTAGCAAATAACTTCTTTTCTCGCAGAACTCCTAAAACCACTCTCAAATGTTCAGCATGCTCTTCTTCAGATTTCGAATACACCAAAATATCGTCAATAAACACCACAACAAACTTGTCTAGGTACGGATGGAAAATCCTATTCATATACTCCATAAATACTCCAGGCGCATTAGTCACACCAAAAGGCATTACAGAATACTCATAATGTCCATACCTTGTTCTGAAAGCAGTCTTCTGAATATCCTCAGTTTTCACACGTATCTGATGATACCCCGATCTCAAATCTATTTTGCTGAACACACTCGCACCAACCAACTGATCCATCAAATCATCAATCCTCGGCAAAGGGTACCGATTCTTGATCGTCACTTTATTCAGTTGCCTGTAGTCCACACACAACCTCATAGTACCTTCTTTCTTCTTAACCAATAACACTGGTGCGCCCCACGGTGACACACTCGGACGAATAAATTTCTTATCCAACAGATCTTCCAACTGACTCTTCAATTCAGTTAACTCAACAGCAGACATACGGTACGGAGCCATCGATATCGGCCTAGTACCAGGTACCAAATCAATCGAGAACTCAACTTCCCGCTCTGGCGGTAATTCATTCACTTCTTCAGGAAACACATCAGGAAAATCACACACCACGGCTAGATCGCAAATCACCAGTTTATCTTTAGCCCTCAAAGTCGCTAACAGCATAAACAACTCTGCCCCATCTGCTACTGCCTCATTCACCTGCCTTGCTGATAGAAACAAACTCTTTCCTTCCTCAATCTCAGGAAAGATCACAGTCTTATCAAAACAATTGATATAAACTCGGTTAAACACCAACCAGTTCATACCCAGGATAACATCAATCTGCACTAGTGGAAGACACACGAGGTCCATCCCAAAGTCTCTACCAAAAATACTCAAAGGACAATTTAAACAAACTGAAGTAGTAGTCACTGAACCCTTCGCAGGAGTATCAATCACCATACTTCCACGCATCTTAGATATCTCTAACTTAAGTTTCATAGCACAATCCAAAGATATAAAGGAATGAGTCGCACCTGTGTCAATAATAGCTACAAGAGGAAAGCCATTAATATAACACGTACCTCGGATCAAACGATCATCTGCAGAAGTCTCAGAACCCGATAAAGCAAAGACCTTGCCTCCCGACTAATTCTCTTTCTTCGGCTTAGGACACTGTGGACTGATATGACCCACCTCTCCATAGTTGAAACAAGTCACAGTCTTCAACCGGCACTCTGTAGCCAAATGACCACCTTTACCACACTTGAAACACTTCTTCTCAGAACTGGTACACTCATGGAAACGATGTCCAGCCTGACCACATCTGTAACACTTAGTAGGGGCACTGGAGTCTCCCCCACTAGGCCTCTTCATCCCACTCTGTCTCTGGAAACCTTTGCCAGCTGCATACGGTTTTCCACGATCACTCTGATTCTTGCCTTTCCTATCAACCCTCTGCTGATAGCTCTCCGCTCTGGCCTTGGTATCCTGTTCAAAAATCCTGCAACAGTCAACCAAATCAGAAAACACTCTAATCCGCTGATACCCAATAGCCTGCTTGATCTCGGGACGTAACCCGTTCTCAAACTTCACGCATTTTGAAAATTCCCCAGTAGCCTCATCATAGGGAGTGTAATACTTCGACAGCTCTGTGAACTTAGCAGCATGCTCAGTAACAGACCGGTTGCCTTGCTTCAATTCTAAGAACTCTATCTCTTTCTTTCCTCTGACATCCTCTGGAAAATACTTCCTCAGGAATCTCTCTCTGAACACTGCCCAAGTGATCTCAGCACTCCCAGCAGATTCCAACTCAGTGCGGGTAGCAACCCACCAATCATCTGCTTCTTCTGACAGCATATGCGTACCGAACCTGACCTTCTGGTTATCGGCACACTCAGTCACTCGGAAGATCCTCTCGATCTCCTTCAACCACTTCTGAGCACCATCTGGGTCGTATGCTCCCTTGAACATTGGAGGATTGTTCTTCTGGAACTCACTCAGTTGACGAGCAGCTCCCATTCCCATAACATTCGGATTCCCTCCAAGTACTCCAGCTAGCATACCCAGAGCCTCAGCAATCGCAGCATCGTCTCTACCTCTTCCAGCCATTCTATTCTGAGAACCCAACAAGCTAAAACAATAAGTACTGATAGGGTTACACAACACCTATCACATACAGGGAAACAGAATAATTACGACTCGACTCGACCGACTATGCTCTGATACCACTAAAGTAACACCCTTCTAAAATACCCCAAATATTTAATTAAAACAACAAATATATATCAGAGTAGATATGCAATTAAGGGTGTCACACAATCACTTCACACCATTCACCAAAATAACTGTCATGCTCTTTTGTTAATTCAAAACATAAAGCATTGCACAATACGCAGCGGATAGAGATCAAATCAATCATACAAAACATGTAACACATTACATGTAAACTGGTTCAACAACCAACAATAAAACAATTAAAACATCTCATCCCGATGTTACATCTACCAGAGCATGACCCACTAAGGAACTACACTAGACTCCAAGCACTAGCTTATACTCAATCACTGCTCGTTACCTGAAAAATAGTTGTAAGGGTGAGTTCCTCAATCGATATAATAAGCATTATAAAATATCATGTAATGCTAAGTAAATTAACACATTTCATCACCCTAATCATATCACACATTCAGTAACGGCACATCAACTCAAACATCATACTCAATACCAATACAACTCATACTCATACTCAATACCAACACAAAACACACGTATAATATTGGAATACATCCATTCATATTATACGCCATACATACATTATGCAATGAGACTTCATGCATGCGGTACCGACTATTCGTGAACACATAGTTCAACCTCACCGATCAAATCCAGATACGGCTACCAAGCTCACTAGTCCCACTCATTTGAGACCTAGTGACTCACATCACTAATTCCTCACCATGGGAATTAGCTACCACCCCAAGGGCCATGCTATGCACGTTAAATCACCTAGCATGCAAACATCAACAACAATCCACAATAACTCATCACTAATTCCTCACCATGGGAATTAGCTACCACCATAAAGGCCATAACATACATGCTAAATCACCTAGCATGCAACGTCAACAACAATCCACAATGGACATATGCTCACACTCTAAGCCATAAACAGTCCATCCACAATTACATACATAATATATACATTCACAATATTATGCATATTTTCGCACATCATCAGCATATTTATCACATAATCATATCATGTCATGCCAAATAATCAATCACCGTATTAGCACACTCTACTAATACCTATACTGCTCAAAACAACGGGAAATGATCCCTACTATATCATACACCGATATAGGCCAACTATCAATATGTACCCAACATTAAAACACCAATTTTTCCACTTTTCAACAGTGTTAACCGGTTAACACCCTGGGTTAACCGGTTAACGCAAGACAGAACACGCTTTCTGGCAAAACTCAACAGTGTTAACCGGTTAACACCCTGGGTTAACCGGTTAACGCAAACAGAACAACAATTTTCATAAATCACAACAGTGTTAACCGGTTAACACCCTGGGTTAACCGGTTAACGCAAGACAGACAGCAATATTTTCACAATTCATAACAGTGTTAACCGGTTAACACCCTGGGTTAACCGGTTAACGCAAGACAGAAAGTTGTTCCTGCGCTAACACGAAGCAGAATGCAGAATTCTCCGCATTTTCCGCTGTTGGAGGACTTCCGGACCTCCGATTCCAATTCCGTAGAAAGCTATACGTTCGGAAAATCACGACTCACACAAATACAGATTCAATTACAGTTTTCACATCATCTATTCATCACAATTTTTCAGCATTCATAATCCAATTAGGGTCAAATCAATGGCTTATCACTACCCATTACATGTTAACCCATAATACCCATTAAACGACGATAAACCCCCCTTACCTGAGTTAATCCGGCAATCTTTTAGCTTCAAGCATTTCTCTTCTCCAACCTTCTTCTCTTTCTCTTCCTCTTTGCCCTTTCTCCACTTTTCAGCCGCTTCTCTGTTTTCACGTGAAAACTCTCTTCTCCAAATGAAACTCTTTTTCTTATTCCAACTTATATATTCCAATAATAAAATCCAATAATATTCCAAATTATTTAATTAAATTAATAAATATAATATTAACTTAAATTAAATAATTATCTTATTTTATCGGGGTGTTACAACTCTCCCCCACTAAAAGAGTTTTCGTCCTCGAAAACATACCTCAAGCGAATAACTCTGGATAAGACTCCTTCATCTGACTCTCAAGTTCCCAAGTCACATTGCCACCTGCTGGTCCTCCCCAAGCTACCTTTACCAAAGCAATCTCTTTACCCCGCAACTGCTTCAACTCTCGATCCTCGATCCTCATAGGTGATGTTTCAACCGTCAGGTTATCTCTCACCTGTACATCATCTACTTGGACCACATGCGACGGATCAGGAATGTACCTCCTCAACTGAGACACATGAAAAACCTCATGCAAATTCGCAAGTGACGGCGGTAAAGCGATACGATAGGCTACCTCCCCTATCCTCTCTAAAATCTGATAAGGACCAATAAATCGAGGTGTCAACTTATTCGACTTCAAAGCTCGACCAACCCCCGTTATCGGAGTAACACGAAGAAACACATGATCTCCCTCTTGAAACTCAAGTGACTTCCTCCTCTTGTCGTGATAACTCTTCTGACGACTCTGAGCAATCCTCATCTTCTCTTGAATCATCTTAATCTTTTCCGTAGTTTGTTGAACAATCTCCGGTCCAACCACATCACTCTCACCGGACTCATACCAACATAAAGGTGTCCGACATCTCCTACCA
This sequence comes from Lathyrus oleraceus, assembly GCF_024323335.1. Lineage (NCBI taxonomy): Eukaryota > Viridiplantae > Streptophyta > Magnoliopsida > Fabales > Fabaceae > Lathyrus > Lathyrus oleraceus. The sequence continues at coordinate 354,963 of NC_066585.1, forward strand.
TACAAAGCTTTGAACGGTGCCATACCAATGCTCGAATGAAAACTATTGTTGTAGGTAAACTCAATCAAAGGTAAATAACAATCCCAAGCACCTCCCTTTTCCAAAACACAAGCCCTCAAAAGATCCTCCAGTGACTGAATCGTCCTCTCAGTCTGACCATCAGTCTGCGGATGATATGCAGAACTCAATCTCAGCTTAGTTCCCAAAGCCCTCTGAAAACCTTCCCAAAACTTCGATGTAAATCTAGGATCTCTGTCCGAAACAATACTCGACGGAATACCATGCAAACTTACAATTTTCTCAATATACAACTCAGCTAATCTCTCTAACGGATAACCCATTCTGATCGGAATGAAATGAGCCGATTTTGTCAATCTATCAACAATCACCCAAATAGCTTCAAAATTCTTAATCGTCCTCGGTAAACCAGAAACAAAATCCATATTGATACTATCCCACTTCCACTCTGGAATAGCCAACGGTTGCATTAGCCCAGACGGCTTCTGATGCTCAATCTTTGACTTCTGACAAGTCAAACAAGAATAAACAAAACTCGCAATTTCTCTCTTCATTCCCGGCCACCAAAATAACTTTTTCAAATCATGATACATCTTCGTAGCCCCAGGATGAATACTCAAGCCACTACGATGTCCTTCCTCAAGAATACTCTTCTTAAGTTCGGTAACATCCGGAATACACACCCGATTACCAAATTTCAAAACACCATTCTCATCAACTCTGAATTCACCACCTTGACCTTGATTCACTAGAGTCAACTTATCAACCAAAAGCACATCGGATTTCTGACCCTCTCTAATCTCATCCAGAATACCACTCGTTAACGTCAACATTCCCAATTTAACACTATTGTGAGTACTCTCACACACCAAACTCAAGTCTCTAAACTGCTCAATTAAATCCAATTCCTTAACCATTAACATAGACATATGCAATGATTTCCGACTCAATGCATCAGCCACTACGTTTGCTTTACCCGGATGGTAATTCAAACCAAAGTCATAATCCTTCAGAAACTCTAACCATCTCCTCTGTCTCATATTCAGCTCTTTCTGATCAAACAAATACTTTAAACTTTTATGGTCACTGAAAACCTCAAATCTTGACCCGTACAAGTAATGCCTCCATAACTTCAGAACAAATACCACAGCTGCCAACTCTAAATCGTGTGTCGGATAGTTCCTCTCATGAACCTTCAGTTGTCTCGAAGCATAAGCTACAACCTGCTTATTCTGCATCAAAACACCACCCAAACCCAACAATGAAGCATCACAGTAAACCTCAAATGATTCCGACGAACTTGGTAATATCAGAATAGGAGCAGTAGTTAACCTTCTCTTTAACTCTTGGAAACCTTCTTCACATTTTGAGTCCCAAACAAACGCTTGCCCCTTTCTAGTCAACATCGTCAACGGTAACGCCAACTTAGAAAATCCCTCAATGAACTTCCTATAATACCCAGCCAAACCAAGGAAACTTCGAATCTCAGCAACAGACTTCGGAGCTTCCCACTTAGATACCGCTTCTATCTTAGAAGGATCAACAGCAATACCACCTCTTGAAATCACATGACCAAGAAAACTAACCTCTTATAACCAAAATTCACACTTGGACAGTTTAGCAAATAACTTCTTTTCTCGCAGAACTCCTAAAACCACTCTCAAATGTTCAGCATGCTCTTCTTCAGATTTCGAATACACCAAAATATCGTCAATAAACACCACAACAAACTTGTCTAGGTACGGATAGAAAATCCTATTCATATACTCCATAAATACTCCAGGCGCATTAGTCACACCAAAAGGCATTACAGAATACTCATAATGTCCATACCTTGTTCTGAAAGCAGTCTTCTGAATATCCTCAGTTTTCACACGTATCTGATGATACCCCGATCTCAAATCTATTTTGCTGAACACACTCGCACCAACCAACTGATCCATCAAATCATCAATCCTCGGCAAAGGATACCGATTCTTGATCGTCACTTTATTCAGTTGCCTGTAGTCCACACACAACCTCATAGTACCTTCTTTCTTCTTAACCAATAACACTGGTGCGCCCCACGGTGACACACTCGGACGAATAAATTTCTTATCCAACAGATCTTCCAACTGACTCTTCAATTCAGTTAACTCAACAGCAGACATACGGTACGGAGCCATCGATATCGGCCTAGTACCAGGTACCAAATCAATCGAGAACTCAACTTCACGCTCTGGCGGTAATTCATTCACTTCTTCAGGAAACACATCAGGAAAATCACACACCACGGCTAGATCGCAAATCACCAGTTTATCTTTAGCCCCCAAAGTCGCTAACAGCATAAACAACTCTGCCCCATCTGCTACTGCCTCATTCACCTGCCTTGCTGATAGAAACAAACTCTTTCCTTCCTTAATCTCAGGAAAGATCACAGTCTTATCAAAACAATTGATATAAACTCGGTTAAACACCAACCAGTTCATACCCAGGATAACATCAATCTGCACTAGTGGAAGACACACGAGGTCCATCCCAAAGTCTCTACCAAAAATACTCAAAGGACAATTTAAACAAACTGAAGTAGTAGTCACTGAACCCTTCGCAGGAGTATCAATCACCATACTTCCACGCATCTTAGATATCTCTAACTTAAGTTTCACAGCACAATCCAAAGATATAAAGGAATGAGTCGCACCTGTGTCAATAATAGCTACAAGAGGAAAGCCATTAATATAACACGTACCTCGGATCAAACGATCATCTGCAGAAGTCTCAGAACCCGATAAAGCAAAGACCTTGCCTCCCGACTGATTCTCTTTCTTCGGCTTAGGACACTGTGGACTGATATGACCCACCTCTCCATAGTTGAAACAAGTCACAGTCTTCAACCGGCACTCTGCAGCCAAATGACCACCTTTACCACACTTGAAACACTTCTTCTCAGAACTGGTACACTCATGGAAACGATGTCCAGCCTGACCACATCTGTAACACTTAGCAAGGGCACTGGAGTCTCCCCCACTAGGCCTCTTCATCCCACTCTGTCTCTGGAAACCTTTGCCAGCTGCATACGGTTTTCCACGATCACTCTGATTCTTGCCTTTCCTATCAACCCTCTGCTGATAGCTCTCCGCTCTGGCCTTGGTATCCTGTTCAAAAATCCTGCAACAGTCAACCAAATCAGAAAACACTCTAATCCGCTGATACCCAATAGCCTGCTTGATCTCGGGACGTAACCCGTTCTCAAACTTCACGCATTTTGAAAATTCCCCAATAGCCTCATCATAGGGAGTGTAATACTTCGACAGCTCTGTGAACTTAGCAGCATGCTCAGTAACAGACCGGTTGCCTTGCTTCAATTCTAAGAACTCTATCTCTTTCTTTCCTCTGACATCCTCTGGAAAATACTTCCTCAGGAATCTCTCTCTGAACACTGCCCAAGTGATCTCAGCACTCCCAGCAGATTCCAACTCAGTGCGGGTAGCAACCCACCAATCATCTGCTTCTTCTGACAGCATATGCGTACCGAACCTGACCTTCTGGTTATCGGCATACTCAGTCACTCGGAAGATCCTCTCGATCTCCTTCAACCACTTCTGAGCACCATCTGGGTCGTATGCTCCCTTGAACATTGGAGGATTGTTCTTCTGGAACTCACTCAGTTGACGAGCAGCTCCCATTCCCATAACATTCGGATTCCCTCCAAGTACTCCAGCTAGCATACCCAGAGCCTCAGCAATCGCAGCATCGTCTCTACCTCTTCCAGCCATTCTATTCTGAGAACCCAACAAGCTAAAACAATAAGTACTGATAGGGTTACACAACACCTATCACATACAGGGAAACAGAATAATTACGACTCGACTCGACCGACTATGCTCTGATACCACTAATGTAACACCCTTCTAAAATACCCCAAATATTTAATTAAAACAACAAATATATATCAGAGTAGATATGCAATTAAGGGTGTCACACAATCACTTCACACCATTCACCAAAATAACTGTCATGCTCTTTTGTTAATTCAAAACATAAAGCATTGCACAATACGCAGCGGATAGAGATCAAATCAATCATACAAAACATGTAACACATTACATGTAAACTGGTTCAACAACCAACAATAAAACAATTAAAACATCCCATCCCGATGTTACATCTACCAGAGCATGACCCACTAAGGAACTACACTAGACTCCAAGCACTAGCTTCTACTCAATCACTGCTCGTTACCTGAAAAATAGTTGTAAGGGTGAGTTCCTCAATCGATATAATAAGCATTATAAAATATCATGTAATGCTAAGTAAATTAACACATTTCATCACCCTAATCATATCACACATTCAGTAACGGCACATCAACTCAAACATCATACTCAATACCAATACAACTCATACTCATACTCAATACCAACACAAAACACACGTATATTGGAATACATCCATTCATATTATACGCCATACATACATTATGCAATGAGACTCCATGCATGCGGTACCGACTATTCGTGAACACATAGTTCAACCTCACCGATCAAATCCAGATACGGCTACCAAGCTCACTAGTCCCACTCATTTGAGACCTAGTGACTCACATCACTAATTCCTCACCATGGGAATTAGCTACCACCCCAAGGGCCATGCTATGCACGCTAAATCATCTAGCATGCAAACATCAACAACAATCCACAATAACTCATCACTAATTCCTCACCATGGGAATTAGCTACCACCATAAAGGCCATAACATACATGCTAAATCACCTAGCATGCAACGTCAACAACAATCCACAATGGACATATGCTCACACTCTAAGCCATAAACAGTCCATCCACAATTACATACATAATATATACATTCACAATATTATGCATATTTTCGCACATCATCAGCATATTTATCACATAATCATATCATGTCATGCCAAATAATCAATCACCGTATTAGCACACTCTACTAATACCTATACTGCTCAAAACAACGGGAAATGATCCCTACTATATCATACACCGATATAGGCCAACTATCAATATGTACCCAACATTAAAACACCAATTTTTCCACTTTTCAACAGTGTTAACCGGTTAACACCCTGGGTTAACCGGTTAACGCAAGACAGAACATGCTTTCTGGCAAAACTCAACAGTGTTAACCGGTTAACACCCTGGGTTAACCGGTTAACGCAAACAGAACAGCAATTTTCATAAATCACAACAGTGTTAACCGGTTAACACCCTGGGTTAACCGGTTAACGCAAGACAGACAGCAATATTTTCACAATTCATAACAGTGTTAACCGGTTAACACCCTGGGTTAACCGGTTAACGCAAGACAGAAAGCTGTTCCTGCGCTAACACGAAGCAGAATGCAGAATTCTCCACATTTTCCGCCGTTGGAGGACTTCCGGACCTCCGATTCCAATTCTGTAGAAAGCTATACGTTCGGAAAATCACGACTCACACATATACAGATTCAATTACAGTTTTCACATCATCTATTCATCACAATTTTTCAGCATTCATAATCCAATTAGGGTCAAATCAATGGCTTATCACTACCCATTACATGTTAACCCATAATACCCATTAAACGACGATAAACCCCCCTTACCTGAGTTAATCCGGCAATCTTTTAGCTTCAAGCTTTTCGCTTCTCCAACCTTCTTCTCTTGCTCTTCCTCTTTGCCCTTTCTCCACTTTTCAGCCGCTTCTCTGTTTTCACGTGAAAACTCTCTTCTCCAAATGAAACTCTTTTTCTTATTCCAACTTATATATTCCAATAATAAAATCCAATAATATTCCAAATTATTTAATTAAATTAATAAATATAATATTAACTTAAATTAAATAATTATCTTATTTTATCGGGGTGTTACAATCCTTCATTGGAAACAGACGTAGCAGACGTTAATCCTTAATTGGGATTAGGCGTAGTATTAAGCGGTGATCCTTCATTGGAAACAGACGTAGGGATTTGGTCTTGTCCGAATCAGAAGCGTGGCTTGGATTCTAGATATTGAATCGGAAAGCGGTGAAACTTTGAGTTCACATTGAGGTACCACATGCATGGAGTCACATTGTCTTGCATAGAGTCGTCTATAGTTATGTGATCATTGAATGCATGTATTGATGTGAGTGTGATGTACATTTGAAATATGTGGAATGATTGTCTGTTAATATCATTGCTATAATAATACAAAGTGTGATGAATTCTTAAATTGTGTTTTAATTCATTGTGCCTTATTATGCTATATTCATAATGATTTGGAATTCTCACCCTTTCTGTTTGAATGTTACCTTTACATGGGTATCGTGCAGATACTACAGAGTAGTATTGCTGGAGTAGGTGGACGGTAGCTCGCTCAAGAATAGCTGGAGAGTTTCCGTATTTAGTTTGAAATTAGGTAATGAGTCAATGCTCTGATCATGTAACACTGGGTAGATTAGTGGTATTGAACTCGTATCTTATTTGGATATGCTTTATGTCATTAATTGTTTTATTTTATTTGATCATGGTATGGGACATGGATCATCTTATGAAATACATGGGTATTCTTTATTTTCTGCTGCGAACGCATATTGCTTGAATATTCATGATGAGTGAAATGTGTTATTTTGAATGACCAGGTGTATTGTTGGTTTTTGAAAGTTTTAAGTTTCGAAAACATCATGTGACGCCCTTTTCTTTATATGCGTGCTTATTTACTCTGATTATATGCTAAATAATTTGGGATATAAAAAGGGGTGTTACATCATGCACAAGTCCTTCATTTCAGATAGGGACAAAGCTGCCTGAAACCACACCTCATTCGACTTAGGCAAGCTAGTAATCTTTCGCTCGTGGTTAATAATCTTCAGTGGATCACAGTCCCGCAGAAAAATAAATCAATTTTAGAAACTTGTAAATTAAAATAAATGTAAATTAAAAAGAATGAATCCAACTAATGCTACATCTTTGCCCCAGATATGACTGACAATATGGTATGGGTACAGAGGCAATGATGACAACTCTGCATGGCCTTCTCCAAATGGCTCTACCTTAACATCTTCAATAGCCTCACCATCCGGAGGTGGCACTGACTCAGTAGCATCATAAGTAAGATGTGACACTGGCTCAAAAGCATCATCTGTCAGAGGTGACATTAGTGCCTTTGGTACACTGGTGACTCGGGTACCTCTGACACATGAGTAGGTGAAACATGGCACCTGTGGGAGGATGAAGGGATTGATACATCGGTAGGTGAAACCCGTCTCCTACGGGAAGAAGAAGATGGAGAAGCATGAGCCCCAAAAGTAGATGTCTCTGCATGGCCAAAGTAAACAAGAGTCTCTAAAACCTGACTCTTCTCCCGCCGCACTGATGCATGTTGTGCAATCCTCCTGTGCCTCAGTTTATCGTGTCTATCAACCATAATGCATGTAAGTTAAAGCAAATCATACCATTAGTGCAATCAAGCAACACTACAAACAAGAAAAAAAAAACATACTACTAATTTCCGGAGATGCATCTCTGATAACTGGGAAACTTAAACGTTGAAAATTTCAGAGATGTATCTCAGGAATTTTCTGCAACACCTCAGGTGCGTCAATGGTGGCAATACATACATCCAAACACAAAAAATAATGGTTTGCTCATCATTTTCAGTCAACAAACATATTTTACACTATGTCTAAACTATCATTCATGTAAGTTCTACTCATTTTTTACCTTAATAATCAATTTCTACTCATTTACAAACAAAAAAACTCTAAAACTTTTTAAAACATAAAAAGAACTTACAAATTTAAAGTTTACCTCACACTTTGTTGATGTCTCTGATGTACTTGATTTTAATTAAAGAACCTCTGAGTTTTGTTGTTTCATTTGGGAGTTGGTTGATGGAAAATACTTTAAGAGAGTTTGAGCAAATTTTATATTTTTTTAAAATAGGAAAAGAGAAGGGTTCTGACGTGATTTAAATTTCAATACTTTTCGGAGTTGTATCTTCAAAATAAATTTGAAGATGTTTTTCCAAAATATTTAAACATTAAATTAGAACTAGCGTCCACACGGGCACTCTGTGCCCGTCTGTCCGCTTTTTTAATGAATACATGTGAAAATATATACGATATTATTTTATTTAATATTGATTTTAAATAGAAGTTAATAGTAGGAAGATAGATGAAAGATAATAGTTGTGATTTCAATAGAAGTTATTAGAAGTAATTATATAAGTTATCTAAGGGTAAAATTAGTAAAAAAAACAGGCTATACCAAAACGTGTTTTCGGTGTATCTCAAAAACTAATGGTATTTTAATATTTTCATGTAATTATAGACGTTGGATATTGAAACAAGTTTGACTTTTATTTTAAAAACTTATAAAGTAATACAAACGGATGATGGTGATAAATCAATAGTGTAAAATTTTTTACACTGACAGTGCATAGTAATTAATCTCACAAAGAAATTCTCTTGCATTATTATAAGAGATTTTACACCATCAATTCATCGCAATAATTGGTTTGCATTACTTTATCAATTAAATTCTTATTATAATTAGTTAATGGAATAATTGTATTCTTTGAGTTGTCCATTGGATTGGAATTGGTCTCGGTTTTTCAGTCCCTTGTATTTTGTAGTGTGTTAACGCGATGAGGTGGTGCAGCGAGGCTATGACACTGTCACTCCTTCCTTCTCCTGTAGGTTTATTCGGCAATAATAAAAGCGGGGAGTTTCAATTTCAAAAGGCTTTCTTTAAATTGAAATTCAACAACTCCTCTCTTGTTATTCATCGGAACCCGCCGTTGGCTGCTCAAGTAGAAGCCTCAAGTTCAAGGGATTTTGTTGTCGTTAATTTCTACCATTTTGTATTCATCAAAAACCCACAACAACTAGTCGCCAAACACCTCTCTTTCTTGGAATCCGAGGTTCCATTTCTTTTCATTTTTCAATCAACAAAAATGCTTCTAATTTTATGGAATTAGATAACATATTTGAATTCAATTCCAGGGTCTAGACATCCATGGAAGAATTTATTTGAATGAACAAGGGATTAATGCGCAGGTTACTTTTCTTTTTTGTATAATCAGATTGGAAAGTGTTCAAATATATGTCATTCTGATATGTGATTTGTTATTATTACTCCAGTATAGTGGGCCATCCAAAGACGCTATCACGTATGTCAACTGGATAAAAGAGGATACCAGGTTTTCCGACATCCTCCTTCAGATAACTCCATCACAAACTGGACATACCTTTCCATCATTGAAGTTACGCTATAAGCCTTCATTAGTACAGGCAAGCCATATTTTTAATGCCTATGCTTGGGATTCATCATTGAGGAGGCTCCACTGTCATGTGGTTTCTAAACATATGCAGCCTATTGGCATATCTTTAACTATGTTTCAATTCAGTATGACAGTTCTAACACAAGTTTTTATAGCTCATCGCAACCTGTTAGTGTCTTTACGCATATCATAAATAGCTGCGGCCTTACAACAAACTATCAACTTATAACTTTCATTTATCTACAGTTTCAAGGTGGCATATCAGATCTTCCATTGCTCAATCCTTCAATGCGGGCGTTACCTTTATCACCTTCAGAATGGAGACATAGATTAGAAGCCATCAATAAAAATGATCCGCATTCAAAAGATTATCCCAACAGAAATAACATTATATTGGATGTCAGAAATGGTATACGTTCTACAGTTCCAAATTCAATATACCTTTATTTATGTTTCCTGTGTTATACTCTGATCGGGGTTCAAACTATCTGCCACCTGAATCAAATCACTTATATTATAGTCTAACACTGTCTAAGGAATGACTTCTTTTGGCAATGGCATGACAGTCTCAAGGAAAATTGGTTGCTCCTATTTATCTGTGTACTATTTTAGAAAATTTACCACTGCAATGGTTATAACTTCTGAGTCTGAATATAGTATTGTTGCCATTATTCAGGTTATGAGTGGGACATTGGACATTTTCGTGGGGCTCAACGGCCTAACGTGGACTGTTTTAGGAGCACTTCATTTGGGTTGTCTCAAGAAGAGGTCCAGTCATATTTTGATGTTTCATTGACGAAATGTGGGCTGATTTGGGATTCATATGATCTTATGATAAGCTGAAACATGCCATCAAGATGTAGAACTATTTTTAGTCAACGTAATGCTATAAAATCTTGGTTTTTCTGCATTAAATATTAATATCGATATTTCATAAAAAAAAACTTTTAATTTATTATTATGATAATAATGTAGTATTCTAAGTTTCTAGCTGCCAATATGGGTTTCATTTTAACTTATTTTTTGCATCTGGCTCACTGTGGTACTGGGCTTTTTATACATCTTTGATTGGGATCCATGAATCATTGGTTGCAATTTTTTCTGTATCCTTAATGGCTGTTAATGTAGTCCTCTTTAATTCGCGCTTTTCAGATCACTGCTTCAGACCCTTTGTCAAATGTAGATAAAGAAAATGCAAACATATTGATGTATTGCACAGGAGGGATTCGCTGTGATGTGTATTCTACAATACTGAGGTAAATTATTACTTCAGGATTGTTATTTTCTTGCATTAGTTCAGAATCAAAGAATCTAATTTATATATTTAATGTTAGTGTTACGATTATAGATTATAATTTGAATAAACAAATCATATTTGTTACCATTTATTGTATTTACTCTACATATGCTATTACAAATAGCAGTGACTGTCGTCTGATACTAGGTGGTCAATCCTGGACAGTGGAGCAATTGATCCCAAAAGTGAGATAGTGTAGCAGGATGACTTCTATTTGATATTAATTTTTTGGACAAATTATATAAATAATACTAAAATGTATATTTAATGTAAAATTAAAGAAATAACTTAGTTAAAACTCATAATTAGCAATAAAAAGTCACATCACATGTCTTAACTAAAGCATACATTTAAATACCAACAAAAGTCAAGCAAACAAAGAAGCTTAGATTTCTAACACTTACAGTAACTAAATATTTAAAACTCAAATGGATGTTCTAGTATAGGAATCAAATATCATCATCATCTAGACTAAATTGTTCATCTTTATCACTCTCATCACTACTAGATTTGTAGATGTCGTCTTCTTCCTCCTCCTCATCATCATATTCAGCATCATCAATTTCGATTTCTTCAACATCTTCTACCACCATATCATGTGCCACTGCACTAGATACACTTGCAGCTGCCCTCTTTGCTACTGTTTGCCGCCTATTGAAAGGCTCATTATTAGCCCCACTTGCATTCCTCTAAGTTAAATTGTCCACTTCATAAGCCAATTATTCAATAGGTTCACCATCTTCTCCTTAATCTCCCACTAACCATTTGTTACTATAATCAATATCATTCAAGAGAATGGGATCAATCACATCACACACTCATCTATCTCTATCTTCAGAGCTTGGTTATATTTAATGAAAACCAAGTTTTGCACTCAATTCTACTTCTCTTCTTGGAATAAACCTATATATTATAGTTTGTAAGAAACTCATAATTTAATATCAAGTAAAGTACTAATTTACATGCTAAAAAATACTTCAATTGCACTCACGCTCTGAAGAACTGCAATCTAACAATTATTTTCATTAATACACCCACACACACACTATATGTGCTAAATTTGTAAGAAATGAGCTTCCACATGTTGACCTTTGACTTATTGCTCCAGCCAATCCAAAGAGGCCTCCGGCCATCTTATATTCAGATAACTCAGCTGTAGTCTTGTCACTGACTCGGGGACAGATCTAGAAATATGTAAGACTGGGAGGCCAAAAAAACTTAATTGCCCGACACACGTCGAATGAGTGTCATATAGGTGCCAGACACCGATTTAAAGAGTATCGAAGCAAAGAAAAAACCATTTTTTGGGACACTTGTTTGAGTTTTCCGACACGTGTCATACTGCGACACGCCTACTCCTAGAGGTCTCCGTGCTTTGTAGGTCCAAATTCCCCCTAATATCGAAGGGCTCAAAAATGTATTGGAAAAAGATTTTGAAAGTGGGTTTGTATGCCTACTTTATTTTTTGGTGATAAATTTGTATGTCTACTTTACCTACTCGCTGAAAGGGAACGAAAACTTCATAATATTCCTACTTTGCAAGCTGTGAATGGTGAGTCACAAGGACTCCCCAAGAGCAAAGTAGACAAGGAGAAATAAGAACTGCTCAGGTTTTTGTCCAAAAAACTTTTAAACTAGAAATCTCATCCTCTTAAAACTCATTTAAAATATAGGGGAACTCAAATGTATTGGATGAAGATTTTGGAGGAGTTGGGAAAATTCTTCAAATCCTTTCCATATTGTTATAATAGTCTCAAAATAAAAATAAATATATCAGTTATGAGCATTCATATCTTATTCTCTACAAAAATACTCTCAAATAAGGTGAAAGATTTCTCTCTAGTTTCATCTCCACTCCATACCCTCCAAAGCCCTTCCCTCTCTCTCCTCTAAACTCTTAAGCAAAATTTGGAGCTGGGAGGGAAAGGAGAGGGGAATTGGAGGATGGACTCCCACCTTGTTTGCAAGTCAACCACCTCCGCTTGGGGGAATCCAAAAAACAACCAAGAAGATTTTGGTGACTAAAATTCCCCTAAAACTTGCGCTCATTATATAAAACTCTCAAGCAAGGGAAAGGCTATCTTTAGACCTCTCTCTCCTCTCCCCCCTCCCAAGCGTAACTTAAGGAACTGAAGTCGTGTCCTTTTTTTTTCTATTGCTGATTTTGATATATTGCCCTGATGCCTTGTGACAGGCAGCATGGATTTCAAAATTTGTACACTCTAAAGGGAGGTGTTTCTCACTATATAAAGAATGAAGGTGCTGCAGAGTGGGTAGGAAATTTATTTGTATTTGACTCCCGATTGTCTCTCCCTCCTCCTGTGGCCATTCCTGAAGGTAGGATGACTCCAGTTTCTAGTGATGATAAGTTCGCCAAATGCTACACATGTAATGTAGAAGTTAGTGAACTGAGACATCGGAATTGTGCAAATCTTGACTGTAACTTGCTTTTCCTGTAAGTCTCTTTGTTGCATTTGTTTTCTTTTAAACCAAGACTTAACCTGCTTTTTGGTGATTTATATTTTTCTCTTCAATTAAAGCATTTAAACCTTTGTTTTGCAGATGCTGCAGAAAATGTGTAAAGGATCTAAAAGGATGTTGTTGTTTGACTTGTACTACTGCCCCTAGGCTTAGACCTGCTTTAATTGGAGAGCAGAGATACAGGAAATGGCACATCTATCGTGACATGGATTTGCAAGGCAAGGTAAGAATTTCAACCGTCAAATAGAAATTTCCTTTTGAGTTGATAAACTACAAATAAACGTATGATAATTTTTATTTATTTATTTAAGTAAACATCAATTGTTAGATCATTTAACTACAAATTTTAAATTTATATGATGATAATACTTTGTTAGTGTTACAGTGTTCAATAACTTCATATTTGATACATATTTTATAGAACTGACCACTTGATTGAAAGTATATATCATATCAATTATTACTTTAATTTTTTACAATAAATTTAAAATCATATGATGTGTAGTTGAATTGTGTTATAATTAACATCTTAACTACTTATATTAAATAGCGTTAATCTTTAAGTTTTTAAATAAAATTTATAGAAATAATCTTTAATATATAATATATACTTGAGCAGTGTAAAACTAGTTGTGTTACACCCGTATGATTTGATCATTCCTATTGTATATAACGTCAAGAGTTGATAAATGACATTGTTTTTATTCAGGAGAATTGAAGTACTCTTGAGTTGATGAAGTATCCTGGGCAGGGTAATTTGCAACGCAAGTTTTAGCATAAACCCATGGTTAGATAGATGGGTTGATGAAGTATTTTAATCTGATTATTTTTGGGAATTTAACATTGACTACTGATTGTTATTGATGCTGGAACATGTCTCTGTGTTACTCATGAGAAAGTTGTTTTGCGAGTGAGGAAATTGTAATTTTGGAAGGATAGATTTGTAAGTTTACCAAACAAGTTTTTATTTTCATCTTGGTTGAACCATTCCTCAAATTAGGGTTTGGTTTATTTTGGGTTTAGAGCTAAATCTGTAAACTGTTTGGTTTTGGGGATTTAGTTTCTAAGTCGTCGGTTCGGTTTGAAGGCTCAACCTGTGTAAAAGTTTTCATAGGTTCGAGATCGGTTCGGTGTTAAAATCTCACGGATTTTTGGTTATCTCGGTATAAAACCAATGTTTGGTCAAGCTCAACCCAATGTTAAAAGCTTGATATGGTTCGAGATCAACCCTGCATAAAATCTCTTAGATTCGTGAGTTCAGTCTGATGTTAAAAGCTCACCTAGTTTCAAGATTAGTTTGTGTTAACCGCTTCAAATTTCTTGTGAAAAGGAGATTAACTGATACTTATGGAAAAAAAAATTAAAGAAGAAAGAGAAGAATAGATGACGAATAAAGTGATGATGTTGCCCGCAACAACTTTTTCTTATATGCATAGCAAAAGTCCTCATGGTACCATGTTTTTAGCCTAAGCAAAATTCAATTTTTTTCAAAAGTCTCAATCCATATATATATATATATATATATATATATATATATATATATATATATATATATATATATATATATATATATGTATATATATGTGTGTGTCAAATATGTAATTCATTGTGTTAATAGTGTATTCTATAGATGTCGAAATATGTAATTTTTGGTAGTTTGATATAAAGAGAAGAATGAAGATGAACATGCATCATTCGTGATTTTCCAATGATTGATGTGAACCCAACTTTTGATCTTCAAAAAATACTCTCTCTAAAATGTAATATCTCCATAAAAATCTAAAGTCCAGACCGCGTTAAGCCCCTTCAAACCACACTTAGCGTGGCTAAAGGATAAAACTCACCAAACCATCTTAAGTGGTACTTGGCACCACTAGATCGCGCTTAGCGCGAAAGCCACTGCCTTGGAACATTTGACGGCGTTTTGACTGCGGTAAGCCCCACCTCTTAGCATGCCTTTGATCCAAAAATGCATGTAGAAGTCCTTGTCTGGCCTTTTAGCATCCAAAGCTCCTCCAATGCAACAAAATTACATAATTACATGCAAAATGATTAATCTTCATAATATTTACATGATTAAACTAAAAATCTAAATTTACACGAAAGTTGAGGGATCGATATACAAATCCAATGAATTAAGTTAATAAGAGCCATTAAATTATACTATTAATCAACACAATTTGGTCCTTAACAACTCTCCCCAACTTAGAACTTTGTTTGTCCTCTAACAAGAGTCTTACAAACCTAAAGAAACAAGAGCAACTTCCAAGATTTCACATTATCAAAAAAGTTTTGAGAAAATAAGATTAATGCGTGGTTCAAAAATTCAAAAGCACAAGCAAAGTGATGCTTACCATTCTATTATAACCAAACCATGATCATGAAACAAATTCTAAACACAAAACTCATGTCACAAATTCTAAAACAACACATGTTCAATTATGAAACACACCTAGCACACATCTTCAAATTGTGATGAAGAAAAAAAATGAGGGACTTGACTCACACCCAATAATCTTGCTAACATCTTGATCAACTTATGCACTCATCCAAGCAAATCACATTGAAATCATAAAAACACAAATCACAAAGGACTTTACGGGGTTGTAATGAAGTTTGACTATCAAAGAAGGGCTATATCTAAAGGTATTGAAACGAAGTTGCCATAATATAGAAGAACATTCACTTCTCTAACTTTTAATCATTCACAACTTCATTTACCACCTATCTTTGTTTAAATGATACACATTTGAATTCATTTGTTGACACCAATTGTTTGCCACTTTTTCTTTCAAACTTTTCATTTTTTTTATTTTTCAATTCTTTTTCACAATTTTCTTTCTTTTTCAAATTCTTTCTTTTCCAACTTCTTGGCAACCCACATTTTTCTTCCCAACTTGAATACAACCAACATTATAGTGTTGGTTCTAAGTGTTGGCAGCAATTTTGGTAAAACCAAGAGAGTTCACAAGTTGTCACATGAGATGTCTTAACATAAGATATCTTGTACCTGCTGGATGTTTAAAATATATTTATGCAGGATTGTTCCAGGATGTCAGACTCGATGCCATGACATCTGTATACAGAACATTCAGTCTGAATGTTATGTATTATGTGATTGCGTTTTTAATGGAAATCTGTGTATGATTGATGAGTTAATTGAACACGCTATCAATCAATAACTACAACGTGATTATCTTATTTTCCAAAGAGATCTAATCAACTGTCATAAGAAGATATGAATGGAAAATAGTTTTAGGGTTTTATGATGTCCAAGCCCAACTGAATGCTTCTATAAAAAGGACATGGAAAACCTGATTTGATACACAAGAAATAACGAACGAAATATTGAGAGAGAATAAGGGTTTTAGTCTTGTGTGGTCGTGTGAATTGTAAGCCATTCAATTCATCCATAGATGATTGAATTGGTCTGATTTTTGTGTTGTAATTTGTCACTCTAAGCTTTTAAGCATGAGTGTGTGTCTACTTGATTGAAGCTGCTAAGTACGATCAAGTGTGTGTCTTTGAAGAGTGTCTTCTTTTCATTGTAATTCTTGTTTATATCACTGGTGTGATTGAGGGGGAGTGAGTGGGATCTCATATCTAAGAGTTCTTAGGTAGAAGTCACACGGGTAGAGATTAGGTGAAAAAGACTGTAACTTGTGTTGTTTACTGAGAGTCTTTGAACTGATTCTATTTAGTGGATTTCCTTCCTGGCTTGGTAGCCCTCAGACGTAGGTGAGTTGCACCGAACTGGGTTAACAATTGCTTGTGTCTCTTGCATTACTGTTCTTTATCTTTTATCCTGTTTGTATTGTTCAGATATTAGTGTCGTGACATTAGCTTCGACATCTCATATTTGATACCGGAATTTCAATTGGTATCGGAGCAGGCATCCTGCTCTGGTTCTGGGTGAGATCTAGGGACGATACTTTCTGGTACTATGGAGAGAGATGGAGGATCTATTCACAGGCCACCTATTTTGGATGGATCCAACTATGACTACTAGAAACCTCAAATGGTAGCCTTCCTAAAATCTCTGGATAATAAGGCTTGGAAGGTTGTGTTAACAATCTGAGAACACCCAGTAGTTACTAAGGAAGGAGAAGCTACAACTGATAAAAAGCCTGAAGAACAATGGACCAAGGAGGAGGATGATCTAGCCCTTGGAAATTCTAAAGCATTGAATGTTATATTCAATGGAGTAGACAAGAATATCTTCAGATTGGTAAACAACTATGAGGTGGCTAAAGATGCTTGGGACATTCTCAAAACCACTCATGAAGGCACCTCTAGAGTAAAGATGTCTAGACTGCAGCTGCTCACCACCAAGTTTGAAATTTAAGGATGAAAGAAGATGAAAATATTCATGAATTTCATATGAGTATCCTTGAAATTGCTAATGCCTCAGGAGCCCTGGGAGAGAAGATGTCTGATGAAAAATTAGTAAGGAAAACACTTAGATCACTCCCTAAGAGATTTTCTATGAAGGTGACAGCCATAGAAGAGTCTCAAGACATTTCCAATATGAGAGTTGATGAGCTAATTGATTCCCTCCAAACATTTGAGATGGGAATGTGTGATGGATCTGAAAAGAAAGCCAAAAGCATAGCCTTCATGTCAAACACTGAGGAGGAAGAGGAGGAAAGTGGTCAGGATGTTGATGAAGATCTGGAAAATGATGTGGCAATGCTGGGAAGACAGTTCAATAGACTTCTGAAAAAGATGGATGTAAGATCTAAGGCAAATGTCAAGAACATCTCATCTGACATTAGTAAATCCAACAATGCTGGAAGAAGAACAAGGTTAGATGAAAATTCCAAAGAAGGAAAAGGAGTTCAGTGCCATGAATGTGATGGGTATGGACACATTAGAACTAAATGTGGAACCTACCTCAAGAAATAGAAGATGAGTCTTGCTGCCACTTGGTCTGATGAAAGTGAAACAGAAGAGTCTGCAAATCTGGTGACTGCCTTGACTGGAAGATGGGGTTCTGATGAAGACTCAAGTGATGATAAAGTAACCTTTGAAGAGTTGGCCACTACCTACAGAAAGTTGTGTCACAGAAGTGCAGAAGTGTGTCAACAGGTTGAAATCCAGAAGAAGGTGATAACTCAACTGGAGAATGAGAAGGTAGAACACTTGGAAACCATCTCTAAATTAAAAACTGAAGCAGTGTTTCTGAATGCCAAACTAGATGAGAGTCAACAAGTTGAAAGCCAGAAGAAGGTGGTAACTTAATTGGAGAATGAGAAGGTAGAACACTTAGAAACCATCTCTAAATTAAAAACTGAAGCAGTGTTTCTGAATGAAAAACTAGATGAGATGACTAAGTATGTCAGGATGCTAAACAATGGATCTGACACCTTAGACAAAATTCTCTAGACTGGACAAATGACAGGAGATAAATCTGGCATTGGGTTCAATGAATCTAAACCTGAGTGCAGTCACACTGGTGGCAAACCTAAATCCAAACCTAAGTGCAGCCATACTGGTAGCAAACCAGAGATGTCACATCAGATGTCACAACTTCATAAAGGAAGACAGTAGAAAGGGAAACACCAAAGATGGAGATGTCATTACTGTGGAAAATTTGGCCACATAAAACCCTTCTGCTATAAGATGTATGGCTATCCTAGTCCTGCTCATCATCAACCTAGACCCAAACATCACAGACCTATCAACAAAAAGCAATGGGTTCCTAGGACTAATGTTACAAGTCTGATAGCTCACACTTCCTTCAGAGTTTCAGCCAAAGAAGATTGGTATTTTGATAGTGGGTCCTCCAGACACATGACTGAAAACAAAAACCTGCTAACTGGGCTTCATCCTAAATCGTTTCTTTTCATCTCTTCAAATTTGTGTGCAAAGTAAAATCATCTTGCAACCAATGTGTAGTTGAATCACTCAAGTGAATAGTGAAGAACATGAGACACGATCAATCAGAAAGATTGATTCTTGTTCATCAAAATTGATTAAGATTATCTCAAAGATTAGAGTTTAATTCCAACAATATATGGGTCATGTGATTGTGAGATTAAGCTTTATCTAGGAGTCACTAGAATCGTCCATGATTTATGGTTCTGTTTACTTATAATTTAAAGTAACAAACTTAGACTCATAGGGATTTCAACTTCAAATCTAAACAAAGCAGCATTGTTTTTTTTCAAGCTTTGATTTTCATAATTTACAATTATTTTTATAGATTTGAATGTTTGATTCTACAATTATTTTTATAGATTTGTATTTTTGACTTTGTTTTTCCTGGTTTATTTTCACATTTACACATAAGGTTTAGGAGGGATAATATGTGTTTATTATATATAAGTTTAATATTCCTTTTAATCATGTATTTTGATTTTGGGATTTATTTTGATCTCTTAATTTTAAAAATGTTCATATTGATTCTTTAACTCTTCAAAACATATCATATTAGTTATTTTTGTTGAGTTTTTTATTGCTAATTAAATAAAAAATCCTAACATGGTACATTTTAAAAAATTAAAAAATTAATATTTATTACTAAACCAAAAGGATACTAAACCTTATTTATATTTTGTTTATTTTTAATTATTTAAATAATAATATGTTTGTAGAGATAAATTGTGACTCACAAAGAAAAACTATATGATATCTAAAAAAAAATAACACATCATCATTTTGAATCCACATGTTTGAAAGAAAATAAAGATTTTTTTACCCAAATACCCCTAATTTTCAAAAAAAAAAACCCTGATTTCAAAAAAATTCTCAAACTACCCCACTTTTAAGAGGAGACGCTAGACCAATTGGCGCCAGCTCCTAAAGTTAGAGAGGAGGCGCCAATTGGATTGGCTAGGGCACATGGTGCTGCCAATCCAATTGGCGCCCATGTGTTACTTTTGAGAGGGGGCGCCAATTGGTTTGACGCCTCAGTCTAAAGTGCAATATTTTTTGTTATAAATAGAGGTGTTGTGTGAATCATTTTTCCACATCTCATTTCATCATTTTGCAAATGTGTTTGATGTTCGTCACTGCTATGGAAATATGATTTATTCGAGAGACAAACCTCAGATATTGATGCTCTTTTAGAACATCACTAATTTCGATCAACTGAAGAGGGAGCTGGTTCGTTGGTTAGATGGAAAAATACCATAAGGGGAAAAAATTAGAAGTATTGAGAGACTCGATAGTATATTTGGTTGGGTGTGAGTCAAAACTGATAAGGATGCTAGGGAAAAGATGTTTGGACGAGATGACATCAGTTTGATTGTTGTAATCAGTTAGAAATGTTATGTTTTAAGTTTGCTTATGTTATAGTCATGTTTGTTGTTAACCTTGTTGTAACAAAAAGTTAATGATATATAAAAATCCAAGGTTACAAAAATCCAAAGTTAAAAAAAGATTATGATGCAGATGTTGCTCCTCGATTGGGACAATTTTTATTATTCTGTCCTGGTTAACAACATATACTACATAGTCTTATCATTTTATCAGTCGTATCCATTTCTATTCTATTACGTGTGTTGTTTGGCTGTCCTTTTTTCTTTCTTCGCTTCTCGTCGTTGTGCCAAACTATATCACCTTCATATGGAGGTCAATATCCCTCCATTGGTAGCACTGAGAAGCTTTTGTTATACACATTCATGACGGTAATGGCCTTGTAAACATTAGATAGATGGCTATAAGCGTCCTGGCGAGTATGTGCATATGCTGCAATGACATGGGAGCAAGGAATGCGGAAGGCCTGGAACTTTCCATAGTCGCACCAACTTCTGTTTAGTTTGACAGCATATGATAAATTTGGTCTCCCGTCATTGTGGTCCATTGTTTCTTGTACATTGAAATTTTGCCTATGACGGTTAAATACTGTTACCGCGTGTGTGCTAGCTTAAATGCTCTCCTTTTTCATCACTTTCATACAACACTTACTGAATATTTGCCCAAACATTAACACCGCACTCCATCTTTCACCTCTGGTTGCGAAGGTAGAAGCCAACCTATAATAGGTTGATTTGACCAAGGCGGTTATTGGTAGATTTCTAATGCCTTTGAATACGCCGTTCATGCATTCCACAAGATTTGTTGTCATGTGGCCCCATCGACAGCCTCCGCCAAATACCCTTGTCCACTGCTCTACTGGTATGTTATCCATCCATCTTCCTGCATCTTCATTACACAGTCTAATTTCATCACGGTAATATTGAAATGACATCTGAGTTAGAGCATACCCAATATTCACCACTTTTTTGCAAAGGTTCTTATCTTTGATTGGACGCATGAAATTTTGTGCGATATGTCTAATGCAATAGACATGGGTAGAAGGAGGATCATGCCATCCGTTGTCATGGTTATTGTAAGCACTCTCAATGGCATCATGTCTATCAGAAATCAAACAGAGATTGGTTGAGCCACATGTGTTCTGAGATGTCAAAGAAAGAAACCCCAACCAATGGAACTTTAACCCATGGCAAAGCTTCGCTAGATCTGAGTGTCGCAAATGGAAGCACCGCCGTGACCATGTCTTAACTGACGTTGTGTTGTCAACTGAAGAAAAACCCAGTCGTACTTATATGGCTTGATACAGATCGGTTGGTTTTGAGTTCATCGCCGATGATATGTACCTATACGACCCACGCCAGGCAACTTACACACCAGACGCCTTAACATCTAACCCCCAACAACATTGTCAGACCGGCTACACACAACCCCCTATCCGTCAAAATTTCCATTCCACAAACATACAACCCTAACATGCTCAAACATCTGGGGTGAATCATCAACGTGGGTTAGGGCCACGGGTTCGGGTAGCTAGGGGATGTGGGACCGGAGGTCAGTTAGGTGATCCCGGTCATCAACATTAGTCTTTTTTGTGTAAACGAAAATTAATATTAATATGAATTGGTCCGATTTCGACTTTATGTATCATGTAGATTTTTTTTGAAAAAAAATTACAAAACACACTAAGGTGTCAATCCAATTGGCGTCTCCCTTTAAGCTTTACACATGAGCGCCAATTGGATTGACAACACCAGGAGCCCTAGTCAATCCAAGTGGCGTCTCCTCTTAGAAGTGGGGTAGATTGAGATTTTTTTTGAAATCAGAATTATTTTGATCTTTTAAAAAAAAATTGGGGTATTTTGGTAAAGAAATCGAAAATAAAACGATTTAAAAATAAAATAGATTTTTTTTTTGTGATTGACTTAAAATAGATTGATTTAAAAATATTTTAGTCTAATCTAAAAAAATGATTTATGTTTTTTAAATAAATTATAATATAGTGTTATGTTCAGAAAACAATACTATAATATATCACACTTTTCTTATGTTTTAGGGTTTACATTCGTAAATATGGTTTTTTCTTTTGGAAAATAAATTAAAAAAAGGTAATGCTAATTATTTTGTATTACAAAATTTTGATAAAATTAATACACAGTTTTACAAAAAATATTTCTAAATTTAATTCTTAAGTTAGCATTAGGGACAAGTTAATATTATCCATTAAAACAACTAGTATGTTTTAATATGAAGTGAACATTTTTGTTTTGAAGATAGTATCTAGTTACAGCTGAAAAGTGTTGAATATTGATAATTTATGATACAATTGGAAAAAAAATAGGAGAGCCATCATTATTGTTTCTCTTGTCAAGTTCCGTTTAAACCACATTTTATTTTCTCTTTCTCTCTTTTGTATTTGTTTTCATCTGCATATAGTAAATCAGCTATCAGAAGAAGGTTAGTTAGTGGTGTTTGATGGACACTGTTTTGGTCGGTTGTCATGTGGCGACGGCCCCATCACCGAAACGAAGTCGTACCAAAGCATCACACGAGCAGCAGGTCCAAGAAATACGTGTGTGCACCAACCGTGCTTGCCGCAAACAAGGATCCTTTCAAACCCTAGAAACACTCTCTGGTATCGCTCCTCCGAACGTCGCCGTTAAGACGTCCGGGTGCTTGGGCAAGTGCGGCGCCGGACCCAACCTGGTGTTTCTTCCCGATGGCATCCTCGTGGGTTATTGCGGGACGGCTGCTCGTTGTTTGGAGGTGATGTTTGGTGGAAGAGATGATTCCAAAACTAGTTTGGATGCGCTTGCTTTGAGGAAGAGGGCAGATGTTGAATTTGAGAACAAAAACTTTGGTGAGGCTGAGGTTTTACTCTCAAAGGCTATAGATTTGAAACCACTTGGTGGCTTACATGTCACGTTTAAATGCAGGTTTGTTAAATTTGGTCTTTCTATTTTATTCCCAAATTAAAATAATTACTTGTAGTACAATCAGGTCATTGGTAAGGCTTGAATTGGGCAACTACTCTGCTGCCCTCCAAGATGCTAACGAGGCTTTGCTATTAGCTCCCAACTATTCTGAGGTACTATAGCAACACATTACTGTTAATGATTCATTTATTCACATTACTGTGGCTGATTCATGTATTCACTTTGCAGGCTTATATCTGCCAAGGTGATGCCTTTTTGGCATTCAACAATTTTGATTTGGCACAGCAGTCCTATTTATCAGCTTTACATATAGATCCTTCCATCCGTCGTTCTAAATCTTTCAGGGTACCTAACTACCATTATTCACTTGATAAACAAATTTCATGACGGGATATTCTACTCCACTAATTATTTTTCATGTTTAAGCAGGCTCGAATAACAAAGCTTCAGGAAAAACTTGCTCCATCATAGGATTCAAAGTCTAATCATGGCCAGAGGAATACATTTTTTGTAAATCTTTGCAGGTGTTTTTTGATATTTTACTCAGCTTTATTCCATAATATTCGTTTTAATTTAATTCATTTATTATTGTACTTTATAAAAAATTGCAACTCAACAACTAAAAAATACCCTGTCATGTAGGTAGCCAAATAAGATTGGATTTTACTTGCTCAGGTAATTTAAGAGCTACAGACACATAAGTCTCTGTGTTTAGGGGATTAAAAAGAAATCTCTCCAGGATTTGCCAAAAATAAAGTACTAAGCAGCTAAATACTCCTTCCATATCACAACAGCATCTAATCTTGTTCACTGTCCCTCCTGCAAATATACATGTACTGAATTAATAACCGTCTATCTATTGTGGGAAATAATAGGAAAGATTAGAGACATACAATCAAATGTGGCCCAGCTGGAAGGAGGTATGGTTGAGAAATTGAAAAATTCAACACTCTTTCCTGGGGACTTGTCAAAATCAACGGAGGATGACGGTCTCTTTAATGGAGGTGAACTCTTCTTTTGCTTGTCCAAACAACCCCGAATCTATTTCCAGATGTAGAAATAATTGTAAGAAAACAATAGAACTTAGCATATTGGAGGATTGCAAGTGGTTTTTCAAGACCAACACAGAGTTGAAAGTTGTTTACACTAGTACAGTTAAACAGATTTAGGCTCCCTTCTACCCACAACCTTCCAATTTATATGAATGAAATAAATAACTATAAAATTCCCACACTAGATCATACTTGTGAAAAAATATGGTTACCTCACAAGATCTTGTTACAGGCGGCAAAACTTGTGCCAAGTGGTTTACAAAAATGCTTTCTTCAAGGGAAAGTCTCCTATTATTATTCTTCGGAATACCATATGGCAACTCAGTAAAGTTAACGATATTTTCAGCTAACTTTGAAGTTGATTCTAGTTTATTTTTCGAAGCCCATCTTTTCTCTACATACCTGAAATACCGTGAACAAGTTAACTTAATTTGAAAATGGAAAAGTAGCTGAAAATTGAACTATCTTGAAAATGTCTATTAGAGGTTTTACTTTGCACGGATAAACTTGTCAATTTCCAATCTACTTGTGTCAAAATTGGGTGGAAGATCTGTCTCCCAGTGCTTATTTGACTTGTCGTTACCCATAACTGCATATAAAATGCAAATCAATAATTATTGTCCAAGAAACAGATAGCATTTCATGAATAAGTTTAGTTTCTTACACTGCATGAAAGAAACTTGATCCGGCAACCATGTATCCAAAGTTGTGGACCGCACCTGGTTGTTGCATATAATTAGAATGCTCAATAGAATGATAGAAAGTGAAATATGTAACAAAGCAAACCTTTGATATGTGCACTCCAAGGCTTCTGTGAATCCCTGAACATTGCATGCAAATAAAAATCCCTAGGTTCACACTTGCCCATCTTGGAGCCCTGACATATTCACTTAATTATAGTATTTAGTGATATCATAATCAAAGTAACTAATGAGTTATGAAGTGAATATATACTTGTTCCGGCAATCAGCACATTCCCTGTTTTCAGGCAGCTTTAAAAGTCCTTCCAAGATCTGCTGATGCATTGCAGTCAAAATTTGAACAAAAAGAAACAAGTGTGTATGTAATGCATAGATGAAACAAAACAAGTTATGACCTTGGTGTGCTTGGCATTGAGCTCCTTAGAGATGGAGGCTTTCCCATTCATGTTTAAAGACTCAACAACAACAACAAGTATGTTAAGCCTCAATAAACAAAAAACTTAAAAGCAAAGCAAAAGCATAACTGATTATATATATATATATATATATATTAGTATTAATAAGAAAGACGGCATTTCTCTCTCGGGCGGCAACTCCAACTATGCTGACAACATTAAATCATCACACTCACTCACTCACTCTTTCTCACTTTTGTTTTACACCCCAACTTGGTTGGCAACACCAACACCAAATCTTTCATTACTCACAAACAAACAACTACACCTCAGACTTTATTAAATTAATTTATATTCACAGTATTTTTCACCATAAAAAAGTATTTTATTTCAAAGAATTCTTTTTTTAAAAGTGATATTTATTGTTAAATTAGTTTTTATTTTTAAAATAGAGATAATAGTCAAAGTATCTTTTCTAATTTAATTCAATTAATCATCCTCACCTTCATGTGACTTCTCACTTCTTGAAAACTATTTTCCCTAACAACCTCTTTTTTTAATACAAAAATCTCTCGCTTCAAATATACGGCTCCCTCCCAATTGCATTTAATCAATTCATGTATATATAATATTCTTTTGATTTGGGAAAAAGTGATCATATAAAAAAATGATTATAATTTTATTAAATTGTCTTTATTAATATAAATATAAAAGGAAAATATTAATAATGATGTTTAAAATATTAGTTATATGGTACAATTAATTTTTTTTTTTATGTAAAATTAATTCAGTTGATAGCACAAATACAGAAGTGCGAATTTGAATCCGCAATGTTTGTTTGGTTATCTTCATCTTAAAAAAAGTGAATTAAAGTCACTAAATTATTTGACTAAAACTTGGTTATCTTCATCTTTAAAAAAAGTGAATTAAAGTCACTAAATTATTTGACTAAAACTTTCTTTTTTTAATTTTGTTTGTGAAATTGCAACAGTTAGTAGGCGCTCATTGATTCAGACAAATTCTAGAAAACTCTAGAAATAAATTAAAAATTTTATATTATTATAGAAAATTAGTCGTGCGAAGTCAAAACTCTCCATCCAATAGGTTTTGATGAAGATAAAGTTCAATGCAAATGATCATGTCAAAAATATGGAAAAAATTTTAAGTAATGTGTGAAAAACTAGCATCAAAAGATTCAAGATTTATTTTGAAGACTAACATTGATCTTAAGTTTTTAAGGTACAAGCATGCAATATATATTGATAACTTAGTGCTCAAAATTTATCCAAATATTCATTGCATGCATGATCCATTATGTCTCACTTCTCTTTGCTGCTATACTATTTTTTCTAAATATTTTTTCAAAAATCAGTTTAGGAAATCGATTACCCCTTTTTAGGAAATCGATTTCCAATTGCCAAAATTCATTTTTCAGTTAAGGAAATCGATTCCCCCTTTCCAGGAAATCGATTTTGACTTGCCAAAACCAATTTTTTAACTCAGGAAATCGATTTCCCCCTCGAAATTTTGAAAAATTCTGAAACAGTGGCTCGTTTCAGACATGTCTTATGGACTAAACGTTTTCCAAAGATCATCAATTAACTATTGCATCTTTTCATTGAATCACACTCTTTCATAGAGGTGTCAAGGTGATATATATATATATATATATATATATATATATATATATATATATATATATATATATATATATATATATATATATATATATATATATATTCGTATTTTCAAAAATCAAAACTCACTTCTTCCATTGCAATTTGAAATCTCATACACATTCATTTTCAAACAAGTGTTTTGATCTTTGAATTTTCATTAATAATTTTTCTGCATTATTCACATATATCATTCCAGAAAATTCATCTCATATTCATAAACACTTGATCACTAATATATCATTATAAATTGATTGTTTGGCAAGAAGATCAATCATAATGATTGATACATTGTCATGTACTTTCTTTACTCAATATTTTTCAGAATTGGTTAAACATCTTGCTGTCCAGAATTGTTGGAAGCAATAGAGTTGGTTTGAGAGGATTGTATTCATATAAAATTGGTGAATCACAAGAGGTTGCTCTTGGTGATTGTATGTCTTGTACAAGTCATAGCAGATAGTAAAATCTCTTTTGTGTTGAAAGGGGACTAGGCGTAACTTCAGATTGTGAGGGGAACTAGGATACTTCCTTGTGTTCTTTATTTTTCTGCCTTTGTCGCTTTCTAAACTCATCACCAAACCAGAAAAATTAGAACCAACTTGTCTCTCAAACCAAAAATTTTAATTGGTCTTAATTCACCCCTCTCTTAGGCGCACTCTGAACTTACAATTGGTATTAGAGCAGGTTATAAGTAATCTGCTCCTAAAAGATCCATGGCTTTCGCAAACTCAAATCCTATTTTTAGAGATGGTGGCAGCAATAACAAGCCCCCACTGTTTTGTGGAGAATATTTCGATTTTGGGAAAATACGAATGAAGGCGCATCTAAAGTCTCAAGGAAAAGATGTTTGGAAAGCTGTCCTAAAAGGTCCTTTTGTTCCTACTTCGGTTGTTAATGGTGTTGGCACTCCTAAGTCCGAAGCATCATGGAATGAAGATGATGGGAAAAAGGTTCTTTATGATAGGAGAGCTATAAATCTTCTTCAAGGTGCTCTTGGCATGGATGAGTTCTTCTGCATTTCAACATGTACAACGACGAAAGAAATCTGGGACACTTTGGTCGAAGCACATGAAGGAACTATGGAGGTTAAAAGATCACGATTGAATACGTTAAGTCAAGAATACGAGTTATTCTGAATGCAGCACGGAGAATCAATTCTCAACTTGCAGAAAAGATTTGTGCATTTGACGAATCACCTGAAAATGCTTGGTAAGACTTTAACTAATGATGAATTAATCTTAAAGTACTCAGATCTTTAACTAGTGAATGGCAACCGAAAGTGACGACGATATCCGAAAAGAAAAATCTATCAACAATGACATCCACAACATTGTTTGGTAAACTCAAAAAATATGAGACGGGATTTGGTAGACTTGAAAAGCATGAGAATCTAGACAAGAAATCCAAAAGCATTGCCTTAAAAGTTGATTCCAAAGAAGTTGAAAAAGAAGACAATCCAGAGAAAGACGAACTTCATGCTTCTTGTAAAAAGGTTAGGTAAATATTTTGGTACTAATGAAAATTCTAACTTTTTAAGAAAGAAAAAATATTTTTAACAAGAAGGAAGCATCTACATCTACTCAAAACATCACTTGCTATGAATGTGGAAAGCAAGGACATATAAAGACGGATTGTCCAAAACTCTCAAAGAAAAATAGTTTCAACAAAAGAAAGGATTCAAAATCTAAAAGAGCCTACATTGCATGGAAAGATAATTAAGTGAGTTCATCTTTTGATTCCGAAAGCGAAGAATGTGTTAATCTTGCATTGATGGCCTCACACCATTCTGATGATGAAGAAGAAGAGGTTACTAATGAAACATCCTCTCATAATGATACTTTAGGTGCTATTGATGGACTTCTAAATGAATGTAAGATTTTGTATAAAACAGTGTCAACTCAAAAGAAACAAATCTTATCTCTTGAAAAAAAGATTGGTATCGTGGAAAAGAATTTTGAAATAGAAAAACAAAACTTTTTTTAAAAGGAAAAACAAAATCTTACATGCAAAATTTGTGATTCACTTGCCTTCCAAATTGTTCAATTAAAAAGAGTCATTGCAAGATATGAAAAAGGACAAGTTAGATTAAAAAATATTCTTAGCCAACAAAGATATTCAAATGATAAAAGGGGTCTTGGTTATTCTAAGTTTAATAAACTAAGCAATAGTAAAACCATCTTTGTTAAGGCAAGTGACCAATCTAACAAGGAAAAAGTGAATATAGCACAAAATGTTCATCAACATCCTAAGAAGAGATTTCCTAAAAAGAAATCATATGTTCCTAGGTATAAAATTAATTTTGTGCCTACATGTTTTTATTGTGGTATAAGTGGCCATACACGTAATGCTTACTATGTTAGAAACTTTAGTATGACAAGTGGGCATTATGTGTGGGCTAACAAAGGTACTAACTATGAAGGATCCAAGGCACATTGGGTACTAACAAAATATAATTTATTTTGTAGGTATGCTTGAAGACCACATCAAATTTATGGTATCTCGATAGCGGTTGTCCAAAGCATATGACGGGAAATATAAAATGAAAAAAAAGTGAAAGCCATTTGTGACATTTAAAACTATACAGAGATTTTTTTTTTATATTATTATAGAAAATTAGTCGTGTGAAGTCAAGACTATCCATCCAATATGTTTTGATGAAGATAAAGTTCAATGCAAATGATCATGTCAGAAGTATGGAAAAAGTTTCAAGCAATGTGTGAAAAGCTAACATCAAAAGATTCAAGACTTATTTTGAAGACTAGCATTGCGCTTGAGTTTTTAAGGTACAAACATGCAATATATATTGATAACTTAGTGCTCAAAATTAATCCAAATATTCATTGCATGCATGATCCATTATGTCTCACATCCCTTTGCTGATATACTATTTTTTCTTAACATTTTTTCAAAAATCAGTTCAGGGAAGTTGATTACTCCTTTTCAGGAAATCGATTTCCAATTTCCAAAATTCATTTTTCAATTCAGGAAATCGATTTCGAATTTCCAAAATTCATTTTTCAATTCAGGAAATCGATTTCCAATTTCCAACATTCATTTTTCAATTCAGGAAATCGATTCTTTCTTTCCAGGAAATCGATTTCCACTTGCCAGGACCAATTCTTTAACTCAGGTAATCGATTACCCCTTTTGGGAAATCAATTTCCCTCTCGAAAATTTGAAAATTTCTGAAATAGTGGCTGGTTTCAGACATGACTTATGGACTAAATGTTTCTAAAGATCATCAATTAACCATCTCATATTTTCATTGAATCACACTCTTTCATAGAGGTGTTAAGATGATATATATATATATATATATATATATATATATATATATATATATATATATATATATATATATATATATATATATATATATATATATATATATATTCAGAAATCAAAACTCACTTCTTTTCATTGCAATTTGAAATCTCATACACATTCATTTTCAAAAAAGTGCTTTGATCTTTGAACTTTCATTAAGAATTTTTCTGCATTGTTCACATATATCATTCCAGAAAATTCATCTCATATTCATAAACACTTGAGCACTAATATATCATTATAAATTATTTGTTTGGAAGAGAAGATCAGTCATAGTGATTGATACATTGTCATATACTTTCTTTACTCAATATCTTCCAGAATTGGTTGTAAACACCTTACTGTCCAGGATTGTTGGAAGCAAGAGAGTTGGTTTGAGAGGATTGTTATTATATCAACTTGGTGAATCACCAGAGGTTGTTCTTGGTGATTGTATGTCTTATACAAGTCATAGCAAATAGTAAAATTTCTTTCGTGTTGAAAGGGGACTAGGCGTACCTTCGGATTATGAGGGTAACTAGGATACTTCCTTGTGTTCTTTATTTTTTTTGCCTTTATCGCTTTCTAAACTCATTACCAAACCAGAAAAATCAGAACCAACTTATCTCTCAAACCAAATTTTTTAATTGGTCTTAATTCACCCCCCTCTTAGGCGCACTCCAAACTTATAATTGGTATCAGAGCAGGTTATAGGTAACCTGCTCCTAAAAGCTCCATGGCGTCCACAAACTCAAATCCTATTTTTAGAGACGGTGGCAGGAATAACAAGCCACCATTGTTTTGTGGAGAATATTTTGATTTTTGGAAAATACAAATGAAAGCGCATCTAGAGTCTCAAGGAAAATATGTTTGGAAAGTTGTCCTAAAAGGTCCTTTCGTTCCTACTTCGGTTGTTAATGGTGTTGGTACTCCTAAGTCCGAAGCATCATGGTATGAAGATGATGAGAAAAAGGTTCTTTATGACAAGAAAGCAATAAATCTTATTCAAGGTGCTCTTGGTATGGATGAGTTCTTCCTCATTTCAACATGTACAACGACAAAAGAAGCCTGAGATACTTTGGTCGAAACACATGAAGGAACTGTGGAGGTTAAAAGATCACGATCGAATACGTTAAGTCAAGAATACGAGTTATTCCGAATGCAGCCCGGAGAATCAACTCTCAACTTGCAAAAAAGATTTGTGCATTTGATGAATCACCTGAAAATGCCCGGTAAGACTTTAACTAATGATGAACTTAATCTTAAAGTGTGAAGACATGACTTCTCAGATGTTTTGATGACGACAAACTTCTCTACAAAGCTAAGACTGATTAACAAAAAGGATTGATCAAGATTCAAGCTCATGAACGAAGTTTTCAACCTTATGATCAAGTCTTGATGAAACGCATGAAGATTCGACTTTCAAATGGATAAGGTATAACACTTGAACTCTAGATATTTATATAGGTGTTCAAAACATGTTTCATTCATGCCATAATCATTGAAAGTATTTTTATGCATTAAACAAATTATAACACTTCACTCTTTCAGTTTGGGGTAACCAATTACTCTGTGTTAATTTCAAATATTTTTAACATTGGAAACAAGTAACCGATTATCCTTTTTGAGGTAACCGATTACTCTGAGAAAATTTCAAATATTTTTAACATTGGATGCAAGTAACCGATTACCCATATTAAGTAATCGATTACCATTGATCCAAAGGAAAAAATCAATGCATCTCTTCATGGAAACTTTTCTATTTTCTTTACCATGAACCATGACATCCTTTGGATTATTGCATTCATTTGAGGAGGTGTTTAGACATTATATAAACATCATTTTTCAGATTTCAAAATCACCTCCTTGCAAAATTTCAAATCATTTACATACATTCTCTCAAACAAATTTAAGTGTTCTTCCAAATTTTCTTAAGAGTGAAACCTTGCATAAACTTTCATTTTCAGCATCATAGTTTCATTTCATACAAAGAACACTTGTATAATTATTGTGAGAATTGAATGTTACAAAGGAGAAGATCAATTGATAAATTGATATACTTCAAATTCCAACTATTTCATCTTCTACCAAAAATTCAAAATTGTATTTCTTTATTACAACTTATTTTTAGGATTGTTAAGAATAAGTTTGTAAGGTGTTATCCGGTGTGTGGATACAAGAGGTCCATTTGTGAGAAATTGAGTCTCGACTGGACTTTAAACATTGTAAATCCAAGAGGATTGTTCTTAGTGTGTTAGAATTAGATAGAAAGACCTTAAGGTGTCTTGTCTAGGAATCTAACATTATAGTGAAATTCTCTTTCGTGTTGAAAGGGGGGTGGAGTACTTTCAATCTGTGAGGGGAACCACTATACATCGTGGTGTTCTTTACTTTCCGCATTTTACCGCTTCTCATCACATAAGCATCTCAAGAAAGTAAAAGTCATAAACCGTCAAAAATCCGGAAAATAGTCTAAGTGCCTCATCCACCCCTCCCCCTCTAAGGCACTCCTTAAACTTACATAAAGTACTCAGATCTTTAACCAGGGAATGACAACCAAAAGTGATGGCGATATCCGAAAAGAAAAATCTATCAATGATGACGTCCGCAACATTGTTTGGTAAACTCGAAGAATATGAGACGAAACTTGGTAGACTTGCAAAGCATGAGAATCTAGAAAAGAAATCCAAAAGCATTGCCTTAAAAGTTGATTCTAAAGAAGTTTAAAAAGAAGATAATCCGGAGGAAGACGAGAACTTCATGCTTCTTATAAAAAGGTTAGGTAAATATTTGGGTACTAACAAAAATTCTAACTTTGTAAGAAAGAAGAAATATTTTAACAAGAAGGAAGCGTCTATGCCTATTCAAAACATCACTTGCTTTGAATGTGGAAAGCAAGGACATATAAAGACGGGTTGTCTAAAACTCTTAAAGAAAAATAGTTTCAACAAAAGAAAGGATTCAAAATCTAAAAGAGCCTACATTGCATGGGAAGATAATGAAATAAGTTCATCTTCCGATTCCGAAAGCGAAAAATGTGTTAATCTTGCATTGATGGCCTCACAGCATTCTGGTGATGAAGAAGAAGAGGTTACTAGTGAAACATCCTCTCATAATGATACTTTAGTTATTATTGATGAACTTCTAAATGAATGTAAGATTTTGTATAAAATAATGTCAACTCAAAAGAAACAAATCTTATCTCTTGAAAAAAAGATTGACACCGTGGACAAGAATTTTGAAATAGAAAAACAAAACTTTCGTGAAAAGGAAAAACAAAATCTTACATGCAAAAATTGTGATTCACTTACCTTCCAAATTGTTTAATTAAAAAGAGTCCTTGAAATATATGAAAAAGGACAAGTTGGATTAAAAAATGTTCTCAGCCAACAAAGATATTCAAATGATAAAAGGGGTCTTGGTTATTCTAAGTTTAATAAACCAAGTACTAGTTAAATTATCTTTGTTAAGGAAATTGACCAATCCAACAAGGAAAAAGTGAATAAAGCACAAAAAGTTCATCAATATCCTAAGAAGAGATTTCCTAAAAATAAATCATATGCTCTTAGGTATAAAAGTAATTTTGTGCCTACATGTTTTTATTGTGGTATAAGTGGGCATACACCTAATGCTTACTATTTTAGAAACTTTAATATGGCAAGTGGGCATTATGTGTGGGTTAACAAAGGTATTAATTATGAAGGATCCAAGGCACATTGGGTACTAACAAAACATAATTTATTT
This sequence comes from Lathyrus oleraceus, assembly GCF_024323335.1. NCBI lineage: Eukaryota > Viridiplantae > Streptophyta > Magnoliopsida > Fabales > Fabaceae > Lathyrus > Lathyrus oleraceus. Next base: position 389,086 of record NC_066585.1, read on the forward strand.
TGTAGGTATGCTGGAAGACCACATTAAATCTATGGTATCTTGATAGTGGTTGTTCAAAGCATATGACGGGAGATATAAGCAAAATTTCGAATCTAGTGATTAAAGCCAAGGGATATGTCACCTATGGAGACAACAATAAAGGAAAGATTCTTGGCAAAGGCAAAGTTCGAGCGCCGCCTTTCACATCCATTGTAGATGTACTTTATGTTGAAGAACTAAAGCATAATCTTCTAAGCATAAGCAAATTTTGTGACAAAGGCTTCAAGATCAAGTTCAAAAAAGATGAATGCTTGATTGAATATGAAGTCACCAATGAGGTAAAACTCAAAGGTAATAGAATCAATAATATTTTTATGATAGCTTTAGATGATTGATATTTGAAAATAAAATGTCTCATGGTAAACAACAAGGACTCATGTCTTTGGCATAAAAGGGCATCCCATATTCATATGGAACACATAAATAAACTAGTCAAACATGATTTTTTCATTGGTTTACCAAAGATAAAATTTGTCAAAGATAAATTATGTGATGCTTGTCAAGAGGGAAAACACATCAAATCAACTTTCAAATCAAAGAATATGGTGTCTGTCGCAACGCGAAAAACAACCGGCGGAAAAAAACATATTTACAGAGCCGCCACCGACGCTATTCATCCTATGACGGAAAGGAAGCACAGGAGTAACCTAAGAAAGGGAAAAGGAACGGTCTTACGACCAAAGATTACAAGGTACGGGAGTCGGTTACGCAAGGGGAAGGTATTAACACCCCTCACGTCCGTCGTACTCGACGGGATCCACGCTCAAAAGAATAGGAAAAGAATAGAATAAGGTTGCTAAATAACTGCTCAAAGAGAATGCACACACACTGGAATAATAAAACAGGTGAAAGAAGATGGAGGAAGGGGACTCGGCAGGATGTCGCATCCTGGGCCTACGTAGTTTGTCAGAAACAAACATCAGAGTCAACGTAGTTCGGGGAAAAGGGAGACATGCTCGCTAAGACATCGCGTCCTATGCCTACGTATCTTCTCTATCCAGAGTAAGAATCAGAGCACTCGTAGCTCGGCTAACGCACGCCGAAACAAAACACCAAAAAGAGACGCTGAGACGTCAAAAGAAACACTCAACAGGAAACGGAATGCCAATCCATGGACTTACACTCGACTCCTGACAACAAAAAGGAAACAGAATGCCAATACATGGAGTTACTTCCGACTCCAAACAGATAGCACACGCTAACCAGCGAACACCAAAGCAAAAGGTTATCAGATTGACAAACTAATAGGGAGTATGGAACTCGAGCCTAATAGTTGTCACACAAACACAAAGAGACGCTGACACGTCAAAAGAAACAAAGAGGCTGAACACACTCAAAAAAATAAAAGGTTGAAAAAGAAAAAGGGTGCCCGGAGAGATCTCGCTCAATCTCCTGCCTACGTATCTCATCTGGTATGAGAATCAGGGCGACGTAGTTCCCCTTAACAGGGGAGAAACTCTCCTAACTAGAGACCAGGGAAATAACAAACTAAAAGGGTGACTGACTCGAGCCTAATAGTTGTCATGCAAACGATAATCCCTAAATTGAGGTCTCTAACAAGAGTTTGACTCACACAGGAAGCGAGTCAACTCAAGTCTATCTCTACATACGTTTAACTTCCTCGAAAGTTGATCGTACGACTCCTACAGGAAAGGAGATGAGAAGTGGAAAGCAGATAACCACATCAAAAGCAATCATCACACTCTATATACAAACAAGAGGCTCAGACAAATGGTTGGGCTTTAGTCAAGAGGGGTCATATCAACCTCGACAAACAAGCCAAAACTGTAGGGGTATGCTGAAGCTCTTAACCACTAACATTGAGAGTTAGGGTGAAGCTGATGAAAGGTGGTAATGAGGGTTAGACCTCATGCTCTTAACCCTGGCCTGGGTGAGCTCAAATCAAATAAAGCGTGGGGGTCCAGAAAGAGGGACCCTATTCCACTTAACTGACTCTATACAAGGATCTTGGGTACACTGTTCAAGAGCATCAACACGTAGTGCGAGCATAATGAACGACTCACTGAATAACAGGGGATTGATTGCTAATCCCTTCTATTTGTCAATTTCCTCTTCACATAGGAGGACTTATCAAGTAACATGCCTCACTTGGAGGTCTTTGGCACAAATATAAACAATCACAATCAGAGCCTCTTAAGGAGGACTTCAGCCAAATGCCTGCCAAAAAGGTGGCAGGACTTCCAGACTACATGGAGTAAAAGAGTGGCTACCTAAGTGGTGTATCAACCACACTCCAAAGCAAAGCTCAAGCAAGAGCTAAAAGCGACTAATGTACCTGTACAAAAGCCAAACAGTCAATATCTCAGACAGCAAAAACCAACAGACAACAACAGTGGAACTTTTCAATATCTACACAATGCAAGTCACAAATGCAAGCACTCAAGTGAGTTCATCACATCAATGGACATACAACACAACAAGAGTTAGTTATCAAAGCAAATGGCATCTCATGTAATGAGATCACATCAACCATTAGTGTTAAATGCTCAAGCCTGAAACACAAAACACAATTGGTAAGTACAAACCACTAGTACAAAGACTAGGGTCAAAGGCAAGTCAAATAGTCAAAACAGAAGTCAATATTTCACATGAAGCACATTCAATCAAACAAGAAAGAGTCCTCAAAATGACCAAAGCCAATTCATAAGGCAAAGCCATCAAATGATCAAGGTAAAGCAAAGGCAAGTAATGTGATCAAAATTGGACATCAAACATAGAAAATCCGAAACAAAATAGAAATGTATCCAATGATCATGAAATTTTTTATGTGAATTCATAATGTTAAGAATGAACATCATGCAAAACATTAGGTCCAAAAGACCACAAATGATACATGAATGCAAATGCATAAAAACAACATCAAATATGTGACACAAATTGTCACACCATATTGTTCATGTGTCCAAAACAGTGATGGTAAATGATAAAAATCTCAAACCAAATCTCAAAAATCATGTCACATGTTAGGATCAAGCATGTCAAATTTCAAAGCAATTGGATCAAACATGAGCATTTCACAAGCAAATGAACACAACATATCCATATGGCATCATGTTCAATCAAACAATCACAATTAAAAATCCAGCAACACAAAAATCATGCAATAAACATCAAGAAATAATAGACATCAAGAAATAATAGACATCAACACAAGCATGTGGAAAAAAGTTTGGATCAATTTGGACATGTTTACTATTTTTTATGATTTTTGAAAGTTGAATGAAATAATGGAATAAAAATGAAAATAATGTGGAAAATAAAATTTGAATAAAATTCAGAGAATGCATCTACTGGAATCGAACTCAGGCATGGCAGGTAAAAGGAGCGCTCAAAATAAATCAAATCCACAAAACACACAATGCCAGGAATCGAACACAGGAAGCAAGGATTAACAAGCGCTCAAAACAAAATGAAATCAGAAATATGCAAAGGCCAGGATTCGAACTCATGCGCTTATGGTCAAGAAGAACGCTCAAAATAAATTCACAAACATACAGCAAACGAGAATCGAACTCAGGATATGAAGGATCAATGGAAATCAAAATAAAAAATCACAAAATGCGCACATCAGGTATCGAACCCAGGCGCGCTCGGTTCATGCAGGCACATGCAAACCCTAAAAACCAGACGGTTGCAGACGGCAGAGCAACCGTCTTCTCCGACCGTCTCCGGCGGAGCTCCGTCATTTTTTTTTGCAGAATTGGACAAAATGCATATGGTTCGAAAGCTCTTGCAACAAGGATCAAGAATATCATGCTCATTAATCCTAAAACTTCATGAATCAACCGGATCGAGCGAAAACATTTTTGGAATCAAAACTTTAAATCAACATATCATGAGCAATACTTAACCAAATCAAATTATAAAGCTATCAGCATCACCAGCACAACACGATCTACATAATCATGTACATGAAACAGCAAATGGTGAAGATCGAATTTCACCTACCTGAACTTGCAGTGATCAAAAACAGTGTCCTCAGCTGCTGTGGAGCTCCAGATCTACTCCTCTATGCGTGCTTTGAAGCTTTGTGCAAGAATTGGCAATGGAAACGGCTTGAATCTTGCTTAATTTCAGAAAACCAACTTCATGTTCATGCACTTGTTCTGTTCAAGATCTTGATCAATTGCCACGAATGATGAATGCTTCTTGCTCAAAACTCTTCCATGATCATGAATGTGCAAAGAGATTCAAGGTTTGTGTGAAGAAAATTGAAAATCAAAGTGAGAGAAAAATGGAGGGAAAAGGAAAATTCTAGATCTGAAATTCTGTTATCTTTAGCAAAAGCAATTATGATTAGGCTTATATATGATGTGCTAATCATGCTGTTAATCAAATTAGGCTTTGGTTAATTGAGATTAGTGAAATGAGAGGGGTTTTGCAAAAATGGCAAGTGTGAGGTAGCATGTACAATCCATACGTGAACAGTGCCATGTTGAGGTGCAAATCCACTTAAAATCATCTAATAAACACAATGGAAGTGGTATTTTGTTTGTAGCATCAACCAAATTTAAATTCTTGAATTTCCCTCCAAAATGTACATGAATGAACAAGTTATCACATGATCTTTTTCCATGCAAGGCAATGATTGATTTGGAAAGTATTGGTTAAGACAAGCATTTTGCAAAAAGAGTGGACCAATTTGGAGTTTTGGATCAAAAGTTATGCCACTTTGAACTTCCATGCATACTTTGTAATTATTTGGCCATAACTTCTCAACCATTATTCAAATGATCATGAAATAGGACTTTTTGAAAAGGGGAGAGAAAGATCTTCAACTTTAATGTTCAACAAAAATCCATTTGAAGCTTATTTGATGTTGATAAGTTAAGTTGAATGTGGACCAAAAACTTGCCATTTTTGGAAACTTTCAATTACAGGTCACTTTCCATTTTTGGAAACTTTTGCCATGACTTCAAAATCTTCAAGATAGATGTTTAGAATGACAAATGGACCTATTTTGAACATGATTGAGGTGTCTCAACTCATTTCCCCACCTCATAGCCCTCAGTTGACTGCACAGTTGACTTTTGTGGTCCTCAGATGACCTTGACATGCCCTGATCAGCTTGAGCCTCAACCACTTGGGGAAATTGCTCAGAAATGAAACCCTAGGTCATATAAGCTTCTTATGATAACCATGTGATCTCCATCCTCAACAAATACCTCATCTCCTTGAGAAACCCTTGCTGGAAGAATGACATTGATTAGGGTTGACCAGAGGTCAGAACCCTAATCCAAAGGAACTTGAGAATGAACAATGCAACCCTTGATGAGGATAGAACCATGATGATGGTGATATACCCTTGCAATCAAGATAATGCTCAAGACCTTTGAAGGATCAGAAAACCCTAATTGAAGTACAAACCCCTCAGATGGTTGATGATCATTTCATAGACCCTCAGGCTTGAATCATGTAACTTCTCCATCTTTTGAAAAAGACTCTGGAGGATGACCTTCTTATTTTCATATGATATTCAAAATTCAAATGCCTAATGTCCTAAAACATGAAATGCAATGTGTCAAACTAGTCCTGAGAAGAGGAGGGCAAATTTTGAGGTGTTACAGTGTCAACAACAAGACCACTTCAATTGTTGCATATGGAATTATTTGGTCCATCAAGAACAAGAAACTTATTAAGGTAATGTATATGCCTTAGTTATTGTAGATTATTTCTCTAGATATCCGTGGACTTTGTTTCTTGTGCAGAAAAGTGATGCTTTCAAGGGTTTTAATAAGTATGCAAAGCAAATTCAAAATGAGAAGTCATTAAAGATTGTATCTATAAGAAGTGATCATGGTGGACAATTTCAAAATGCATCTTATGAATAATTTTGTGAAGAACATGGTATCTCTCATAATTTTTCAGAACCAAGGACTCCATAACAAAATGGATTAGTAGAAAGGAAGAATTGATTTCTAGTAGAACTTGGAAGAACAATGCTTAGTGACACAAACCTACCAAATTACCTTTGGGCGGATGCGGTTAGTACGACATGCTATGTTGGAAATTGAATCATCATTAGACTTATCTTGAAAAGGACTCCATATGAACTCTTCAAAGGAAGAAAACCAAACATTTCTCCCTTTCACATCTTTGGATGCAAGTGCTCTGTCGTCAACAATGACAAAGAGAATCTCGATAAGTTTGATGAGAAATCCGACGAAGGTATATTTCTTGGTTATTCCCTTTCAAGTAAAGCTTATAGAATTTATAATAAAGTAACTTTAACTATTGAAGAATTTATGCATGTTTCCTTTGATTAAACTAACACCTCTAAGGAGGACATAGTTGTTTGTGATGATGATGATATTATAGAACTACCCACGAAAGAAGTTTCTAATGATCAAAGTGTGAGTCAACCGGAACAACAACAAGAAGTTTCATAACAAGATCCTAATCATAGTGATCTTCCTCAGGAATGGAGAACCCATCGTGATCATCCAATAGACAAAGTAATTGGTGACCTAAGAAAATAAGTTTCAACAAGATTAAATCTCAAATATGTTTGTTTGAACATGGAATTTGTTTCTCAAGTAGAGCCCTCCAAGATTGATGAAGCCTTAGGATACGACCAATGGCTAATTGCTATGCAAGAGTAATTAAATCAATTCGAGAGAAATCAAGTTTGGGATCTTGTTCCTAGGACAAGTAATAGACACATCATAGGTACCAAATGGGTGTTTAAAAACAAACTTTATGAGAATGATATAATTGTTCGAAACAAAGCAAAATTGGTGGCTCAAGGTTATAATCAAGAAGAAGGAATCGACTTCGAAGAAACATTCGCTTCAGTTGCAAGGTTAGAAGCTATCCGTTTATTACTTGCTTATGCATGTTCATTAAATTTTCAGCTTTTGAAGACTTTAAAAATCCTTCACATGTCTTCAAGTTGAAGAAAACTCTTTATGGCTTGAAACAAGCACTAAGAGCATGGTATGATCGACTTAGAAACTTTCTATGCGAAAGAGGATTTGAAAAAGGTAAAGTAGATAAAAGCTTATTCATTAAGAAGATAAAAGGTAAAACTTTATTGGTTCAAGTCTATATTGACGGCATCATATTTGGTTCAACAAACAAAAATCTTTGTGAAGAATTTTCATCGATGACGCAAGGAGAATTCGAGATTTCTATTGTTGGTGTAAGCCCTAGAGGCCAATACTTTTGGTACTTGTATCGAATTATTTATTAATAATAAAAAGATTTTTCTTTATTATGTTTGTTTAATAAAGTTCCTAGAATAGCTAGTCCATTTAATGTATCAAGTATGACTTAATCATGAGATCCCATTAAATATAAGGATACTATTCTTAAAGTATTTGTAGTCGAGCTTTGTTGTGAAGTGGGATAACATTAAAGCATTAAGATTATTATGTATATAGACTGATGATCACATCTCATAGATCATGGATAAGGAGTTATCAAGTCTTAAACATAAGTATGAATATTGAGAGTAATATTTATACTGGATTGACTCGCTATGAGAATACTATATAGAATGTTATGCTAAGTGTCATAAGTTATTCTCATGGTGATAATGGTGTATACCACCCTTTGACCTGAAACCACTATGTACCCTAGATGTAAAGTCGAGTGCCTTATTGCTGATCAAACATTGTCCATAACTGGATGACCATAAAGATAGTTAATGGGTACTCCATGAAACATGCTGAGGGACATGAGTAACCTAGATGGAATTTGCCCATCCTGCATAACAGGATAAATGTCTACGGGCCCAATATTGAACTGGACAAGGATGACACGGTCTATGCGTTGTGTTCAATATAGACATAAGGGAAAAGGGTAATTGTACACATAAGTATTATCACAAAAGGATTTGTCAGATCATATGACATTTTCGTGTCTTGGGTAGCAGTGATGTGTTGCTAGATACCGCTCACTGTTTATTATGTTAAATATGTGATTTAATATAATTTCTAATGTCGCGAAAACTGATAGGGTCACACAAAAAAGGACGAATTGATGAGAGATAGAGTAAATAAGGAACACCGTAAGATACGGTGCACTTAAGTGAATTGTAGGACGTCGTAAGGTACGGTGCACTTAAGTAGAATACGAAATATGGTAAGGTACCACACGCTTAAGTGATTTTGGTATATCATAAGATATGGGCCACATACACTTAAGTGAGCTTTTTTTAGCTTACAACCCACACTAATGGTTCTATAAATAGAACCCTTATGCATAAGCATTTGTGCAGTTGTAATTTCGTTTCTCTCTCTCTCTCTCACTCAAAGCCTTCATTCGTAGCAGCTAACACTGAGATTGAAGGAATTTATTCGTGTGGACTGAGTAGAGGCGTTGTCACCATTCAACGTTCGTGATCACTCCTTAGATCTGCATCAAAGGTTTCAATCGCCACAAGAGGTAATGATTCTATCACTGATCATGTCAACTCGTAAGGATCACTGAAGGAGAAAATTTTAAATTCCACTGTATTTTGGATCGCTATTCTCCTTCAGTCTATGATGGGTAAGATGAACTACTTTCTTAGACTCCAAATTAAGCAATTAAAGGATGGCATCTTCATCAACCAATCTAAGTATTGCAAAGAATTGTTGAAAATTTTTGATATGGATAATTATAAAAAATGGATATTCCAATGGGTTCGAGATCATATGTTGACACTAATGAATCCGGTATTCCAATTGATATCACAAAATATAGAGATATGATTGGTTCTTTATTATATTTGACGACTGTCGCACCGCGAAAAAGACAGAGTCTCCACGAGATTTTTTTTTTATTTCAAAGGAAAGGGAAAACATTGATAAAACCCCAAATGAAGAATGGTCTCGTAACTAAGAGCGAATTAGTAAGTCGGTTATGCAAGGGGAAGATATTAACACCCCTCATATCCATTATACTCCATGGGAACCACTTGCTTGTATCAATACGTATGGATGTTTTTTATTTGTATGTCACTTTCTATCGGGAATGAGATGGGGAGAGAAAATAAGTTTTAATTTAGTGTGCTCGCCAAGGATTTGGGCCATTGTGCCTACGTACCCTCATATGTGCAATGAGGAAGTTAGAACTCTGTAGTTCGGCTCACAAACAGAAATATTTTTGGTTGTTTTTATTGAAAAATATTGATATTCACGTGCTACTGTTCACTTGCTTGTATACTCTGTCATGAGAGCGAGAAGTATTTGCTTGTTTACGGTAAAGTGGATGCGCTTGGATCATACTCTAGCAGTTAAACATTACTTGCTCACACATGGAGGCTTAAGCGTCGTTCACGATAAAACGGAAGTAACACGTCCTTTTTTAAAGGTTTTGAAGAGATGTGCACTGAGGAGAAAGATGATTTGATTTGTTGGGGTTGATTTTATGTGCGGAGACAAGCATCAAACCCTTGGCTAGATACAGTCAATAGTCCAAAATTTTGGGAGTTGAGAGGACAATGTTATCCTAACCACTATTTTTCGTCCAAAAAAGAGATTTAAATTGTGAAAAGAGTTTGGCAAGTCTAATCATTGTAACTTAGATGGAGACAAGTATATGACCCTTGACTAAGTACGGTCAATAATCAGAATACTTGGGAGTCAAGAGGACAATGGAGTCCTAACTACCCCTTTTTCTCCCTCATAGCACCTAAATCTAACTTGTCTGAATCATTAGATGTTTTAAGGGGGAAGTCAAGTGTCGAGTCCTCAAGCTAGGTACGACCGACAACCCAAGTACTTGAATATTGTGTACAAGCACGTACATCCCATATTTGCATCCCAGTTTTTTTATGAAAAGGTTTTGAAAAAGGCACTTGACGTTGGATCAAGTGTTTGAGTTTATTATGAAAAGGTGTGTGAAGAATGGAGGAGAGAGAGAGAGAGAGAGAATGAGGGTTGAGAAGAGAATGGATACGAGATGATAGAATGGATCATGGAATGGATGGGAAATACTTGACGTTGGATTAAGTATTCGTGTTGCAATGTGTAAGACCCCAATTTTGACCCTAAGATCCCTCATGCAATTCCATCATAAGCATTAGCATTAGGATCATGTCTTGGCATCCTCCTTACCCCTCCTTCATTGGGTTTGTTTTGGGGAGAGATCACCAAGCACTTTATGATTATATCATACTTGTATATTATCATTTTACTAACTAAAATACCAAAAATATGTCTTTGCTTTTGCCTAACTCTTGTTGTAGGAAGGACATGATCTCATTAATTCATGGATCACATCTAGGGTTTGAGACCCTCATGAACAAAGAGAACAACCAATAATTGATTCAAGAGTGGTTATAAGCATCATATATTAGTCCCAATTGTCGCACCTTGAAAAAATGCGATCCCTCGCGATAGGACGCGGAAAAAATGTTGTTCGAAACAGAGTCGCCACCGAACTTTATTCATTCCAGTGAAGGAATAGGAAAATATCGAGAAAACCTTTAGGAAATAGAACAATGGTCGTCGCAACCATATTCGGGTTCGGGAGTCGATTACGCAAGGGGAAGGTATTAGCACCCTTCACGTCCGTTGTACTCAACGGGAACCTCTTAGTCTGATTTTGCTATTTGACTGTTAATTGACTGTTATTTGCTTGCTTCGAGTGATTAGAATTGATGATAGATATGGATGAAGACCTCAGGAGGGGGAAATGGGAGGTTTTTTATTAGTGTGCTCGCGAAGATACAACAATCTCCTGCCTACGTATCCTTATGGTGCAATAAGGAAATCAGAGCATTCGTAGTTCGGGCTACTACGAATATTTGGTGAGTTTTGTTTTGATGAACGACTGTGTAGGTCGGCGTTCTAACGGCTAAACGCTGGCTTGTCTACTCTCGGTGGAGGCTCTAGCACTGGTTTGTTGTGCGCATTAGAAAGGATTGACAGTGTTCTTTTTGGAAGAAAGGTTTTGGTCACGCGGGGACGACAAGTTGAATTGATGTGTTTGGGTGTTTTGGTTTGGTTTCGATCGCACGGGGGCGAGAAGTTAGGTTTAAGTTGTTTGAGATGTTTTTGGAAGAACGACGAGAGATTGAGCAATGTGGTGTTCACCAATTATCCAATTCTTTCGAGGAGTAATAAGGCGTCCGCCTTCTATTCCTTTTTCGTTCGAATTATTTTGAAAGTTTGTTTGCGGATGTTGAATATGCACGATAGTGAGGCGTGCGCCTCCTACTTGCTTATTCAAAGAATAATGAGGCGTGCGCCACCTATTCCCTTATCCAAGTTTAATTAACGTGTTTTAGTCGGAAGTCGATAATTTGTGCAATATGGCGTACGCCAATTATTCAAATAATCGAGAGATGGCGAGGCGTACGCCTCTCATCTTTTGTCATCCGAGGTTTAATTTAAGAAATATATGTTTAGATGTTTGTTTGTGATTTGTGAAGATAGTTTGAATTTATTCGATTGTGTTTTAAATTGATGACGAAGATTCGAGCAATGTGGCGTACGCCAATTATTCGAATAATCGAGAGATAATGAAGCGGATGCTCACTATTCTCCTTTTCATTCAAAGATTAATAGAGCTTTTAGAATTTATAATTAATTGGGGGAGTGATTTTAATTTTATGGAGTTTTAGGGTTTTAAATTGAATGACGAAAATCCGAGCAATATGGCGTACGCCAATTATTCGAATAATCGAGGGATAACGAAGCGGATGCTCACTATTCCCCTTTTCATCCAAAATATGGAATTAAAAGGATTTTGAATTTGTAGAAATGATTTGAAATTGTGTGATTTAGGATTTAATCGGGTGACAAGAACTCGCGCAATATGGCGTACGCCAATTATTCGAGTAATTGATAAATAGTGAAGCGTACGCTTCCTATCTCCTTTTCATCCCAAACTTATGTTAAGAGAAAATCCTTTAAAAGTTAAATGGTTTGAAGATTGATTTGAATTTGTGTTATATTTTGATTTTGAAAAGTGATTTGAATATTGTGTGATTTAAGATTTAATCGGGTGACAAGAACTCGCGCAATATGGCGTACGCCAATTATTCGAGTAATTGAGAAATAGTGAAGCGTACGCTTCCTATCTCCTTTTCATCCCAAGTTTATATTTAAGAGAAAATTCTTTTGAAATTGAGTTGGTTTGGAAAATGGTTTGAATTTGTGTTTATGAATGAAATGAATTTTATTTAGTGTATTATTTCATCTACTCGATTAATCAATAACCAAGTAGGTTTCATTGTAAGGAAGCCCAAGAGTAAGCTATGTGAGGTTGATGGCGATGCTAAGAGCAATCGACTTACAAGGGTGTTTTAAAAATGGGCTCGATATTAAATCGAGAATTGTATGATTTGTTCTTTTTGAAATTGGTTTGTGTTGTTGATGAATTGACTTTGAATAAATATGAAAATGATTTATGAAGTGATGATGACATGAAATAGTTTTTGTTTGAAATAATGTGAAGTTGTGAGAGTGGGAGAAATTAATCCAATTCTGTTTAGCAAAATTAATTTATTAAAACTTAGTTAAATCGGTTAATTGAATTAATTAAAGTTAATTATCAAAATTATTTAATTAAATCAAATAATTAAGTTAATTAAAATTGATTAATAGAAATTAAACTAATTAAAGTTTTTTAATCAATTAATTAAGTCAAAAGAGAAAGAAAATGGGTATTAACATTGATTTAATCAATATGTGACGATGAATATGTACTCGGAACCGATTTGAGCGTAATAATAATGACGGGTATTATTCGCAAATTCGACATTCAGTGAAAGTTGTCTATGGATATGTTGAAAATGTAGCAGCATGTTGACATGACATTGTCGAACGCGCGATTTTAATTTAATGAAACAACTTAAAATAAAACAAACTTGGTGACAACTTAAAATAAACATTTAGCATTTATTAAAACAACTTGGTGACAACTTAAAATCAACTCTCTTGTTACTAACAAAATGCAGCAACCTGAACAGCATAACTTCCAAGCCCAAAATTGAAACCTTAATTTAAAAAGTCTATGATATTCTTCTAAAGCACTTAATGACTTTAACAGCATAATTCCAAAACATCAATAGCCTGATGCTTGCGTTTAAAAAAAAATTCGTCCAAACAGGCACATGTTCAAACCGTATTTGCTTCCTAATATCCAACAAAGTAACGTCCAGGCTCACACAACACACAACAGTTATTCAACATGAAAAAATAAACAACCTAAAAAATGAATTCGATACACACATGATGAACGCAATAGAGGTACATCCAGCACAAATTCAACACAAAAATCACGTAAAGTTCAAACATCTTAATCCCAAACCGAACCTAGCATAAAACAGGCTGAATAAATCGAAACAAAAACGCAGACAATAAGTTGTAACGATTGCCGACAATTTATCCAAGGAGTTACCGTAATCGCAGTAACTGCAATAGAGCCCAAATCAAAACAGCAGCAGCTTGAGATCTTTCACCCAATCAACGTATCCATTGCGACCTCAAACCCAGCACTCGGTAATCCTTTGCCTCGCTTCGACCAAGATTGCGTAATGACGAGAGAGCTGTAAGCTTCAGAGAGGAACTGGGTTGTACAGAAGCGGCGGGCGGTCGTGGCCTTTACGGTTGAGCGATGCGTGTTGGTGGTGGAAGCCGCGAGCTCGCGGATGGTTGTGAGGGTTTCGTTGGAGAGGGTTTTGGATAGGTTGCGAGCGATGAAGAGTTTAGCGGAGGCGAGGTGGTTTAAGAAGTTGATAGCGAAGGTTAAGGAGTGAACGGCGGCGGCGATTTAGGGTTTGGTGGTGGTTTCAGGTGATTGAAGGTGGAGAGCGCTCTATGAGTGAGGCGGCGGCGATTTAGGGTTTGGTGGTGGCGATTCACGGTGAGGGTTTTTGAGGGATTGTGTGAGTTTACGTTTGAAGGAGGATTTTGAGCTGTGTGAGGTGGAAACGGCGAAGTTTAACGGCGGATTGTTGCGATGAAGGGAAATTCGTGAGGTTGTGGATGGTGAGCTTGAGGGTGATGGATGAGACGGAGTGTGAGCGAGAGGCAATTTTGGGTTGTGGGAGGTGGATGAAGGTAGTGTGAGATGTGTGATGGTCGAGGGTGGACGATGAAGATTCGGAGTGAATCAGAAACGGAGGCGTTTGTTGTGTGACGGTTGAGGAAGGTGAAGATTTTTAGGGGTTTGAGGGATTTTGTGGTTGAGGTAGGCGATGATGAATGTTGAGCGAGTGTTTTGTTTCTGAGAGAGAGTGGCGTGAGTGTTGAGAGTGAGAGGTATTTTTTTTTGCTGAATGTTGTATTGAGAGTGGGGAGTGAACAGTGCGTGAGGAGGGTTTTATGGATTAGATAGAGAGTGAGTGTACGTGAGAGGATAAGAAGAAAGCTGGCAGACCGTTGGGAGTGGATTGGAGAGGATCCTAGGAGATTTTTTTTTGATTTCTTTTTTAGTATTTTTTTTTATATATAATGCAAATATACATATTTATTTTAATACATTTATTATTTACTTAAGGAAATAGCATCATACAAAAATAAATTCTAACTAATATTTGATTTAAATAAAATTTATCTACTTTCATTAAATAATAAAAAAACATTGGTTGTTTAGAAATAGAAACCGAGTACAAATTTAATCAAAAAAATGAATCGGTCATACTAAAATTGTCAGGACAACACATACTCATTAAAAATACAGTCTTTCCTCAAATTTTGACGATTCAACCGATTTGTCTGTATTCTCAAATAAATTCATTCTGACTGACATTTTAGGTGTTATTCATGATGCAATGTATGTCATGCTATGCGTATGATGCTAAATTAAAAAATGAAATTAATTCTACGAAAATTTAAATATGCCCGGACAAAATTGGGGTATGACACCAATGACCTCTACATGTTATATTGATCAAGTTTGCTTCAAGAGTTTGAGGGTATTTTGCCTTGGAAACCCTAGTTTGACTGGGCATCTTGAGTAACTTCTCCAACAAGCTATCTCACAAATTGATCAAATTTCCAAAGGTACACTTAAAAATTCATCATCTTATGCATATATGATCTACCATGAGCCAAGAAAGTCAGGAGAATTGGAAGTTGGCAAGTTGGTTGGTGGTGGTTGGCCAGATGAATTCATCTGATCAAAACTAGGTCTCCCTAGACCCTATCTCCTACGATTTTCACTATATGAAAATTATTCCAAGAGAAAACTTACTCTAGATGATATTCCAAACAACTTTCGTGTTGAGACCTAGAGCTAGTTTTGCTTGGAAAATCATTTTCTATGTTGAAACATTATAGGTCATTTTGTCTAAACCCTAATTTGAAAGTCAACTTCCCAAGGCCATAACTTGCTCAATTTTTATGATATGAAAGATTTCCAAGTTTAACAATCAAATTAAATGTGTCTACTTCAACTTTTATGTTTGGAGTGGGAGCTAATTCAACTTTTTTGAGCATGTGATATGAGGCTACATTATAGGTCATTTTTAACCTATACCATTGATCAAGTGATTTTTCCAAACTTCAAAAATGCATAAATCTACCATTTAAAATCCAAATGACATAAAATTGGTAACCATTTTAAATATATTTGAGATATCTACAACTTTGATGAAGACACTTTTCTCATTCGAATCTCCCATAAAAAGTTAAGCAAGGTGGAATATTGAGACATATGGCTTGACACTTAGAATCTTTTTGCTATGTCAAATTTTTCCAAACTTCCACCTCAAAATTCTCCAAGTTTCAAGCTCCAAATGAAAAAGTGTTCAACATCAAACTTGTTCCTCTTGATATCACCTTTCCAAAGAGCTCAAATTCATTCATTTTGGATGAGAAATGAATAGGTTGTGCATGGCTTAAACAGGCTGATATCATTTGGCATGGATCCAACTTCAAACAACAATGCACATGTGCCTTGCAATCCAATCCATCTTTAAATCATCTGAACTTCAAATTTGGACTTTCAGTTATCATTCCATGGGCCTATGCGCGCCCATGCACCATTCCATCATCATTTGCCAATTTTGGAAAGTGGAGAGTGTGTGCAAATATCACATGGATTCTTCTATAAATTGAGCTCCATTTGCTCAGAATTAACACACACATTGCGCCAGCTTTGATCCCCATTGAAAACCCTTCACTCTCATAGGATAAACCTGATAAATTCATTTGAACTTGAGCTTGAATCTCCACTATTTTGGAATTCAATTCTCCAGGAATCCATAGCTTCTAAACCTTTCCATTCCTCTCCTGCAAGCAATTGAAGTGAGTCCAAGCATAAGCCAGATCAAGATCCACCGTTTTCAGACCTCCATTGAAGGTAATTTGCAAAAAATTTAAACTCTTCGATTCTCTCAATTTATTGCTCAATTCCATTGATTCTTTGGTTGTCTGAAGTCCTACCAATGTAGGCAAGAAGATTGAGTTGCTTTGAGGTCAAATCAAAGTAACTCAGATCATGTACCTCATTTTTCAATTCCACATATCTCTTAATATATTTGGAATTGGGGAAATTGGAGGTCAAATTCGAGCTCAGTGATGTTTTTTCTTTAAGATCATGTCCCTGTTTCTTTTTTTGGTGATGGTTCATCTTGACCAGTCCGGTGGAGCTCACCGGGGAAGATGACAGGAGCTCTGGCTCTGGCGATGAGGTGTCTCACTTCTGAACCATATGATCCATCATCCATGTTCTAATCCTGAGCGTTGCTTTGTATTACCATCTATGCCACGCGGTTGACTTGGACACATGTGGAACACGCGATTTGGATCATCAGATCTGCCACCACAATTAATGAGGGAGATCTGATGGTCCACGTATTTTTGAATTTTCTGATTTTTGTTTTAATTGCATTTTCTTCAATAATTCATATTAAATTCAATATTGATCCAAAAAATATGGGACTTTCACCAAAAATTTCCAAATATTTTTCTCTTTCATATTTTGAATTAAAATTATATTTTGGATCATTATTAATATTTTTCATGAATTAATTAATTTTGCATTTGCTTTTAATTGTTTAAAAATATTTTTAAGTGTCCAAAAATTATGAAATTTTTTCTCCAAGGTCATTTGACCTTGTTTGACCTATGATAAATCTCATGGCCACTTCTTTGGTATTTTGATGAGATTTTAGGATTTGGATAAAACATATTTAAATTTAATGCATTATTTTATTATTTTTAATTGAATAAATGTCATTTTAATTGTGTTGACCATTTGTATTGACTTAATTGAGCTTGATTGTTTGTTGTTGGGCCTTGGTCAAGGTTGATTTAACTTTGTTAAATTAATATCATTGGATTTAGGGGATTGATGGAATGTACATTCCATCTCCCAAAATGAATGAATGATATTAATTTGGTAAAAGTCCTCCTTTGACCAATTTGTGATCTCATTCATCCCATTACCCTTCATCTAGTTACCCTTCTTCATTCATTCATTTCCATTTGGCCAATGACATCTCAAAGTCCTAATGCTAGTTGATTGAAAGATTAACATGAGTATGGATGAGATTAGGCCACACCTTTTGCATATTTTTTGTGTGTGGTGTGTTTAATGAGCATAGTTCATAATACTATATCTCCAACATGCATTAACATAAAAAGTCCATTGGCCGACCTCAAATAGTTGTGACTTCTACATAAGTCCAATTACGATTGCTTAACATAGCGCTAAATTTGTGACATAAAAGGCATAAACATTCTAGTTAGTGAGATTGTAAGTCTCCCCTCTTCCATGGTATTGTGTGGAAACCTGGCCTTCTTTCCTTCCTTTAGAAGATGTTTTGGTTCAAGGATCCATGCTTGTGGCAAGTGGGTTGAGTGTTCTCCAAAGAATGTCTTGAAATCAAAAGCAAAACAAAACTAACTTCTAACTTACTAACTATTAACTTTTAATTTCAAGCTCTTACTTTTAATGCAATTTACTTCAAGCACTTTATTTCATTTGCCATTGTACATATCATTCTAATTGTTTATGTTAATGTAATTTTCACTTTGTCCATTTGGACCATATTGTGTGATATACTTTATTTGTGTTGTTTTTTTTGTTTGTGTGGTCTTTGACCATTTAAGGTACATAATAATCATAAAAACCCTAAAAAACTTTTGAGTGGACTGTTGTTTTGATCTTGAGCAAAGGACTTAGAATTTAGGCAACCTTCCTAAGCTAAAGGACTTGGGCAATGCCAATTTGTGAAGAACCAAGTGCTTATAATTTGAAATTCATCTGATACATCATTTAAGATCTTCCTAAGTTCATCTGCCACATGATCATTGTGAAGCTCTTATTTTGAACCTGTGACTTGTGGAATTCATCTGTTACATGGGCTATTTCTAAAGAAGATCATGGAATGGATAAGCTTGGATGAGGCCATCTTTATTTGATGCCTTGCTCTTCAAGATGATATAATTGTGCATTTGTGTGTTGCTTGAATCTAAAAAGTCCAAGGGAATTCTGGGTTTCTATTGACATACTTGTCTATTGGATTGCTACCCATTTGGTCAGATCTTTTCAACTTTAAACTTTTAATTTTGTGCATAGGGTAGTCTCTTCATCTTCTCCCCATTTATTTAATTTCAAAATCTCTCCCTCCATTTTAAAAAACCCTTCTTTGTGTGAACTATTTTTGTTCTAAACTTTGACCTCTTTTGCAAAAAGATAGAAACTTTGGCCTTATGCCATTGCATTTTCAAACTTATTTTCTTAAATCAAACTTGTGAGTAAACTTAACTATACTTGACTTAAACTTTCAAAAAGCCAAAAATAACTAACTCATTCAAACCATTTTAGGCCTTTGTGCCTTTCAAACTTATTTTTTGTTAAAATCAATGCATCCACTTTGAAATTTGTAGCACGAACTACGATGTTTTGATCCCTCATTTTTATGTTGGTACATAGGCACAAGTCTGAAGGTCTTGTCAAACACAAAAATATAATTAATGAATTCTTTTCTCATCCCCCCATTCTATTCGCTTGTAAACATCACTTTGTACAAAATGCATATGCACACAAAAAGAGCTCCCTAGGAGTACCTAGGACACCTTGGGTGCTAACACCTTCCCTATGTGTAACCAACCCCCTTATCTGTGATCTCTGAATTTTTATTAGTTTTTATTTGAAAACTTCTTACTTAGGTTTTGTTCGTACTTTTCCCTTTTCCCTTGAAAACAATAAAAGCGCGGTGGCGACTCTTGTTAATTGATCTCTAGCTTGTCAATAGCTTGATGATCATGAATTTCCCGCTACAATGGTGTGAGTTTTATTTGGAAAAACAACTTGACGTTGGATCAAGTACCTTTTGTTTCTTTTGAAATGCTTTATTTATCATTTTGTTTTTTATCTTTTTAACTAGCATGCATGATGAATTAACTAAAAGCAATAAATATAAGTTATTACATGATCATGGGATGGGGGGACATTTGACCTACAATGGGGGGATGTAAGCAATACAACATGAATGGAAATGGAAAGAATTATGCAGATTACAAACCACGTGCCATGCCTAAACCATACAAGTGGCATGGCACTTCAAACAATACAAGTCAAGTGAATATGTTAATGAATTGGTTAGAGGCAAGGCTAGCTAGAAGTATACTTGAATCTCAAAGTCATATGTGGAAACAAAACAACAAATGGGGTTAGTATGAGATCAAGTCAAATGAGAATAGTGCAACAAATATAAGCACATTCAAAGATTTAAATCGATTCAAATGAAAATGGATTAATCAATGACAAGTAACCAAATATCTATCATGTGATCATGGCAAATGAAATTAAGCAAACAAAGCATTCATGACCTAAACTGAAATGGAATTTTCAATTTAATCAATATGATCATAACCCATATGAATCGATTAAAAGTCAATTAAAAATGAATATTAATTCTAAGGATGAATATCTAACTAAACATGAATTAGGGAACACACTAATCAAATGGAAAATTAATAATTCAAATCACAACTTCATCTAATGAACATGATCATGACAATCATGATGTGATATACGAATCAAAATGGAAATTAACCTAAAAAGGAATTATGGTAAAATTTACAATTAACCATATTAATCAAAACATGAATAAAGTCAACAAAATGGATTAGGATTAAACTACAGAAATGGGAGGTTAACAATCCAAATCAAGAATGTAATCTATTGAACATGATCATACAAATCATCATACAAAAGTCAAATTGAATGAAAATTTCGCCCAAAGTCTAATCATGGTAAAATCAATATCTAGCTATATTAATCTCAACAAAAATCCACGAAATGAAATAACCAGAATCTAATGACTAAAACCTAATCATGACATGGTTAATCAAATGAAAATTAATTTTGGAAAATTAAGAAATTAAATCTAATCTGAAAACTGATTATACCTAATTATTCTAACTAAATCTAATTATAAAAAATTATATTAATCCCTAATTATCAAAAATCAAGAATTAAAAACCTACCCTAATTCTAACAAGATTAAAACAGAAGCAAGGTTAATCTAAAAAATTAACTAAGATTAATATAGATTAGGATAAAATAAAATGGATTAAGGGGGGGGGGGGATTAAGATGAACAATGAACATGGGGCCATGGGCTATGTAGGGTGTGAATTGAGGAAAAACGCTTGCTGGGGCCAAAAGGCCCAAATCTCGTAACCCCAACTCCAGATTCACATGTCCAAACCAAGACCTCACACTGAAATCTCATGTTCAAAAAAACACAAATCAGCTTGCACATCATATCACATCACCAACCGTTAACACGAAATCACCAAGGAATTATTCAAAGAATTCAAATTAAGATCTCGCTTCAATCTCACGCGAAGACCAGGAACATCAACGAACAAGCAAGAATCTGATTTCTCCCTCCAATTCGGATCCGGAATCGAAATATTCTATATGCGGAATGGAAAAAATTGAAGGAAGAAGAACCTACCGGATTCAACGGAGGCTCCAGGTAATGTGTTTCGATCATCTTCTTCGATTTTGTATTCATGATGTTGTTCGATTAGGATTGCGATTGTTGGTCTTTAATTCGTTGCATTATTGATGATGCGGGATGGGGTTGCATTGTGATGAAGATGATGAAGAATTGTTGTTTTTGTTCGTTGCGGAGTATCGTCATCGTTGTTCTCAGGTGGAGTGTGAAGACATTGCGTTCGTCGAAGGATTAGCGATGATCGACGGTGATGCGTGAAGTCATCTCCTTCAAAATCCCGTGAGTTTCCTCTTCTTCCTTGCTAGAAACTCTCTCTTGTCCTCTCTCTTTTATTCTTGTTTTTATTATTGTCTTCTTGGAAGTTTGGTTCTCAATTGGAGAGAAGATTTGTGACCACCGAATCAGATGAAGGTTTCAGGGAGTTTTGGGATAGGTTATGCTAAGGGGTTTCCGGTTAAAGGTTGTTATGAGGGAGATTAGAGATGTAGTAGGTTGAAGGTTTGAGGGAAATGGTTCCATGAGGGATTGTTGGTTGAGGAAGTTATACAGGGTGAAATTTGAAGGGTCTCGAAAAAGTTTTTGTTCTGCAGGGTTCTAATGTTGGTTTATAGTGGAGATTGAAGAAGTTTGTAAGGTAGGTTTTGAGGGAAGGTGTAGATTGAAGTGGAAGGTTATGAAAGGGTTTATGTTCTGTTGAGAGGTTGGTTCAGAATTGAAGTTGGAAGTTGTTAAATGTGTTATGAATGGTTATGAGATTTTAGAAGTTTTGCAGCAAGTTAGAAAATCTGTTAGGTTTTTTTTGGTTATTCGGCATTGAAGATTGAAGGATGAAAATTGAATTCTGTTAGAGAGTTTCGGGTTATTGGAAATTTTGTTATGCTGAGTTTATTAACAGTTGGAGTTTGTTATTCAGTTGGTTGAAAGTTGAGGGAAGGTTTGGGGAGAAGCTGTTTCAGGTGGTTAGCATCTCTTGCTATGAGATTTTGTTAAGATTTTCGGTTATAGAAATTTTGCAGGGTCATTTCGATTATTCGTAAGAGGTTGTTCGAATTCGGTTATCATTCTGTTATGGAGTTGTGTTATATGAAGTTATGACTCTGTTATCAGTTTTTTTATGGTTGTTAGGAGGTGAAAAAATCAATTGAGAAGAAAACTTGATGACAAGTCGAGTCAGATGATCCTGATACGATATCATTTGACTGGAGGATATAAGTTGTTCGACCCAGTGAATAAGCAAGTGGTGATCAACAGGAACGTGATCATAAATGAGCTTAAGGAATGAGATTGGACTGAGAATGTTAAGAAGGATTCAATGAGAATCTTATGTGATGGACCGGCTAGTGAAGTCGAAAGATAAGTTCGACAAGAAGTCAAAGGTGAAGTAGGCCCAAACAGACCTCAAAGAACAAGACACATGCCTGCAAGATTGCGAGAATGTGTGATTACATCAGATAATACGATCAACAAAGAAGGTGAGTTGGTACATTATGCTTTCTACGCAAATGAATAACCAGTCAATGCAACTGAGGCATTGAAAGATTCAAAGTGGATGAAAGCAATAAACGAAGAACTGAAGTTAATCGAAGTCAACAACACTTGGTCACTTATCGAATTACCCCAAGATAAGAAGGCAATTGATGTGAAATGGGTATACAAAGTGAAGTTGAATCCCAAAGGAAAAATGACTCGACACAAGGTGAGACTTGTGGCAAAAGGATTTCTTCAGAAATAAGGAATCGACTTCGACGAAGTTTTTGCACCTGTTTCTAGGACCGAAACAATCAGGATGGTTATTGGTCTAGCAAACATGAACAACTGGCAGATGTGTCAGATGGATGTGAAATGTGCATTCCTGAATGACCCCTTAAAAGAAGAAGTTTATGTTGCACAACCAGCTGGATTTGTGAAACAAGGTGAAGAAAGAAAGGTGTACAGGCTGCATAAAGTCCTGTACGGACTTAAACAAGCTCCAAGAGCTTGGAACAAGAAGATAGATAGATTTCTAAGGGAGAAGGAATTTGTGAAGTGCATAATTGAACATGGAGTATATGTAAGAAGAAGCAAGAGTGAATTGCTTATACTATGCCTCTATGTAGATGACTTGTTGATAACAAGTAGTTGTAAGAAGGAGATCGAAGACTTCGAAGGTGATCTGAACAAGGAATTCAAAATGTCAGATCTGGGTAACATTTCATATTTCCTTGGCATCGAATTCTACAAAAGTGGTAGAGGTTTGATGATGCATCAAAGAAGGTATGTAGGCGAAATACTCAAGAGATTTGAGATGCAAGATTGCAACCTAACTTTGACTCCAGCTGAATCCAAATTACAATTGTCGAAAGATTCAGATGAAGATGATGTCGACCCAACCCAATATAGAAGACTTATTGGGTCACTTTGATACCTTTGTCACACAAGGCCTAACTTAGCATACAATGTAGGTATGTTGAGTAGATTCATGCAGAAGTCAAAGATATCATATCTAGCAGCGGCGAAGAGGATATTAAGGTATCTGAAAGGAACTCTCGACTATGGCATTTTGTTTCCTGCAGCTGAGGAATGAAAATAATGCAAACTAGTGGGATACACCGACTCAAGTTGGTGTAATGATGTTGAGGATCGAAAGTCCACAGTTGGCTATGTGTTTATACTAGGTGGTGCACCATTTGTGAAGACATGACTTCTCAAATGTTTTGATGACGACAAACTTCTCTACAAGTCTAAGATTGGTTAACAAAAAGGATTGATCAAGATTCAAGCTCATGAATGAAGTTTTCAACTAAATGATCAAGTCTCAATGAAACTCATGAAGATTCGTATTTCAAATGAATAGGTATAACACTTGACCTCTAGATGATTATACAAGTGTTCAAAACATGTCTCATTCATGCCATAATCATTGGAAGTAATTTTATGCATCAAAGAAATCACAACACCTCATTTTAAAGCTATTTTTCAAATCTGGGATAAAGTAATCGATTATCCATTTTGTAATACCCCAAAATTTACCCTTCATTTTTCCTGGAAGCATGGGATTACGTTTTACACTTCATTAGCATCATATTAGGTCATACTCATTGCATACTGCATTAGTGACATGTAGATCAGGTTTTGATCGATCACTCCTTAACAGAAGGAGCCCACACAAAGAAAGATTGAGAATTGGACTTCATTTTCTAAGTATACAAGTCTCAAGGGTCTCAGGGGGGTCCAAGTATCTTATTATGGTCCTCAGTTCATCAGTGAAGGATTCAAAGCTATCAGAGTGTTCATCTGGATTTAATCAGAAATTAGGGTTTCATGGCTACCTGCAACAGGAAATGTTTGTTTGGAAGTAGAGAAGCTCATCCATGTCATGATTAGAGAGGCAACTTGGCCTAGGAAGATTCACAATTATCTCAGAAAGATCCATTGGCAATCAATGCAATCAGTTCCTAATCAGTTTGCCCTAAAACTAGGGTTCGGTATAAAATCAGTTTATTTCTGATTCTTTGGGTGAAAATCTTTTCCATGGCCCTCCATATGTCCACAAGGGTCTACATACAAAAAATCAGCTCTTTATTTGAGCTAGAAGTGCTTCAATTGATCAATAGAATTGGGAATCAGACAGTTTGGGAAAAGTCAATTGTGGGGCTAGAAAAGTCAACTCCTGACATTTCGAGAGTGGAATCTCAAAATCCATGCCTAGGGGATCCTACATGTGAAATTTTATCAAGGTTGGATCATGGATTCATCATTTAATCAGGAATTGGAAAAGTTACTTAATTTGGAAATGGTTGACTTTCCATTTAGGGCAAGTTTTCATGATCGTTGCACTCACTTTAAGCCCATTTTGCATCAAGATAAAAGCTCCATTTGAAAATTTCTCCAACATGAAAGTTGTTCCTCTTGCTCCAAGCTTTCTAGAGATATAAAGTTTGCTCTATTTGTATTAGAATTGAGAAAGTTATGCTTTGTCAAAGTGAGACATTTTTTTAGGACACTTAGAAAAATTTCTAAGTCCAAAATCTTCAAAATTTGTCAAGACTTCTTGGCCAGTTTTTTTGCACTTCAAGGCATTATTTGAAAATACTTTATTCACAACAATTGTACCTTGCCATTTCCTCTTTCACATCCTTTTGGAATCATCTCATTTGGATCCATGGTTTGAGAGATACATTCATTTAAAGTGGGCACCATGACTTGATTTTCTAGGCAGATTTTGGGCCTGGCTGGCCCAATCAGATTTTCTAAGCATGCTGCACAAACCAGTCACATTTTTTTTACCTCTTTTGGCCATGCAATTGACATCTATTCACTTAAGTTTGGCCCAAAATAACAATATTTTACACCTCACTTCACACTTTTATTCTTATGGATAAATCACTTATTAAAAAGCCCATGAGAACACCTAATCCACCCTATTTAAGAAGTTGAAACCCTAACCCTAAAAGAGCATTGGAATTTCGTGGCAAGGAGGCAAAGCTTCATCACATATCAGATTCCATTCCATTTCTATTTTCCATTAGGTAATCATCTCTTCCATGACCATGTTTTGATATATCTACGCTTGCTTACCATGTTCATCACCATTAATCCTTCCATTTTCATATTTCTTTTTCTTATTTAAAATATTTTCTTCGTCCATAAAATTACCCAAAAATATTTTTCACTTTTCTTAACGTTTTATTTAATTTTACTTAATTTTTATTTTCGTATTTTTTTAAAATTAATATTTTATTTAAATTATTTATTCTAAATGGTCCCTTTTAACACACTTTTTTTATTGATTTTTTTTTATGACTTAAAATTATTGTTAGCATTTGATTTTTGGGATGAAGGTTAGCCACTGCCTCATGGTCAAACTTACCTTTTCTTGGAATTTTATTTCATATTTTCAATTTATTTTGGATTTATTTTTGACCTAGTTTGGTTGGTGGACTTTTAATTTGACTTCTATTTTATTTTAATTAATTTACGTACAAATTTTCATTATTTTTAAAGTCATTTTAGGGGATGATGATGTCCTGACCCCACCTTAATTATTTTAATTTTTCATAATTTTCTTGATTAATTTACTATTTATTCTTGATTTATTTCTAACCTAGTCTTATTAATTGACTTTTAGTTTGACTTCTGTTTTATTTTAATTAATTCATGTACCAATTTTCATTATTTTTAAAATCTTTTTGGGGGATGATGATGTCCTGGCCCCACCTTATTTATTTTAATTTTTAATAATTTTCTTGATTAATTTGCTATTTATTTGTTATTTTTTAAGTTGACTTGAATTTTCAGTTGACTTCTTTATGATCGATGTTTGACTTAGGGATTGCTTATGGAAATTGAAGAGATCGTTTGATCCTCCCCTGTTCATCTCATATGCCATGTATTAGAGGCCTTTTACCTTGATTTTATTTGGTCCTTACCTCATTTCTTGATTAAATTATTCAGTGGACCCTTCGTGTGCATATTTTCATCTGTTTGATTCATCTGTTATCTTTTATACTTGTTTCTCTCATTCATGCTTTCTATTGCTTGATTATTTAACATGTTCATACTCTCATGCATTGTTTAAATGCTCCATTATTTGATTCTTTGGTTTGATTATATATTGTTTATTTATCCGATCTGATTGATAACTGTTGCCTACTTTTATGATGTATGAGGCATATACTCTTATTGTTTGTTTGCCATGAACAATCCCCATTCATAACAAATGTACCCCTCTCCCATAAAGTGTATAATATTTATTTCTTTATTTCTTTAGTCAACTGTTAATACAAGAATTAAAACGAACATCCGATAACCATTTCAAAATAAGATCAAAAGCTCGATCCAACGTCGAGTAATCATTTTCAAAACTTAACAGAACCAACACGCATTCATCCATCCTCTTGTAAGTCGATTGCCTCAAGCATCGCCATCTACCTGTAAGTCGATTGCCTCCGGCATCGCCATCTACCCTTATCTATAACTCCTCTCCGCGCTCCATCCGTCGACTCTTGTCCCATTTAGGTAGCACCCATTAGGTAAAACCCTTTGTATGATAACATAGGTAGAATTCCCTTATTCTTTGCATGCTAACATTAGGTAAATATTCCCCTTTGTAAATCCTAACACATAGGTCCATATTGCATGACAACTCTAGAGCAAAGCTTCCCCACTTTTAGACCTTCCGTGCGTCTCCGATCTTGTGGCATGTCAGTCTGTTCTATTGCAAAGAGGTAACTGCCTAAGACTCGATTTAGCGAGCTGCCACACCTACTGCTAGGACGTTGAACACACTGCCCACCCTCCTTTGACACAGCTGGTGTCCTCTTTTGTAAGTCCAAGTTCAGATGGCAATCCTTAACCCCTAGTTAGCCGAACTACGTGTTGCTCTGATTCTTATTCCAGATGAGATACGTAGGCATAAGACGTGACGTCTTATCGAGCACACTTATCTATAACCCATAGGTAGCCGAGCTACGAAGACTCTGATTCTCATACTTAGATGAGATACGTAGGCAGTGGATGCGACATCCTTGCGAGTCATTTTCTTTTAACCTTCCTTTTAGTAAATAGTACTTTAGATATACCTACACCCTTTAGACTAGAACAACACTTATGAAAAGGGCTCCCTAGGAGTACCTAGGATGTTTTGGGTGCTTAAAACCTTCCCATTGCATAACTAACCCCCTTACCCAGATCTCTGACATTTTTACTAGTTTTTGATTCGATAAAACTTTTAGGTTTTTGTTCTCTTTCTAACCATTCCTTTGGATAAATAGAAGTACGGTGGCGACTCGACTTGTATGGTTTACCTTGGATTTAGTCAATATCTCTAATGGTAACGAATACCCCGCTATAGAAAAGTGGCGACTCTGCTGGGGAATATCATTTGCCTAGTGGGTTTTGCCTACTTTTCATATTTGTTGTATTGTATGGTATATTGCTTTGTGACATATTTTTGTGCAATTTGGGATTATTGTATTGTATGTAATGATTGAATTGTTTGAATATTAATTCCTTGTATGCTTGGTGATCTTCGTGAGATGAGTTCTATACCCGAACTCGAGTGCACTTAGGATAGGAGAATGACATAGTCTTGTTGACTTGTGTGGAGTTATTCCTTAGCAAGTTGACTTGCAAGCCCATTCACTTGGTGGAGGTTATGTTGGGATCAATAATGTCACACGAGTAGTCGTGGTTAGGCATTACTCTTTCCAATATATGCCTTAGAAGCCAAGGACCTTAGTTTACCACGCCCATCTTGGCCTATTTTTAGGACGTAGTGCGAAGATCGTTCAAGTGTAAGATTTGATACGATTGTTACGCGATACTACACTCATAAGAGTCTCTCTTGAGAATATTTTTGAAATACGAGTAGTCGTTTATCCGATAATATCCGAAAGATGGGATGATGACTATGGGAACCTCTTGTAGAACATGATTGTCAGGTTTAACCATAGTACACTCCCTTTGGGTGGTTCTTAACCAAGACTCCATGTTGGCGACTCACAACAAACCCTTGATACGTGGTTGATCCGTTCTTGTGTATCCTTAATATCAATGGAACTTGGGTGTTGATAAGGTGTAAACCATAATCCACCAAAATGGATGATTGATATTAAGGATGACTTGATCCATCCCATGACCTTTGTGTGGTGTGATTTGCTTGATCCTTGAGTGTGATTGTTGCATCTATGCATTCATGCATTCATACACATCCATATCATCAACAATGAGAAAACTTTTAAGGAACTTAAGAGGTTTATTTGCAAATTTTCAGACATGGATAAGCAAAGAAGGAATACGAAGAAGTACAGTTTCAGACAACCCGACTTGAAAGAGTTAAGGAGTTTGACATCCTATGTATTAGATCCCTTGGAATTCAAGGCTAGTCATGGGAAGCTTCTGTCTATTCTGGATACTCAAGTGGATGAAGGTCTAATGAGTGTGTTGGTGCAGTTCTATGATCCCTTGTACCGTTGCTTCACTTTTCCGGATTTCCAACTTTTGCCCATGCTTGAGGAGTATGCCTATCTTGTGGGCATACCTATTCTAGACCAGTTGCCGTTCAGTGGCTTGGAGAGAGTTCCTTCTTCTCAAGAGATTGTTGATCTGTTGGTATAGATGAATCTATTATTGGTGCTCATATGACTACCAAAGGTGGAATTCAAGGTCTCCCAGCTGATTTCCTCAATGATCAAGCTACTATGTTTGGGAAGGCCATGAGTGAGGACCCCTTTGAGGCCATATTTGTACTTCTCATCTATGGGCTAGTGTTATTCCCCAACATCGACAAGTTTGTGGATGTGAACGCCATTAGGATTTTCTCTACTCTTAATCCCGTTCCTACTCTGTTGGGTGACACTTATTTCTATTTGCATATGAGGAATGCAGAGGGCGGTGGTACCATTGTGTGTTGTTTGCCTCTGTTGTACAAGTGGTTTATTTCGCACTTGCCTCAGACGCTCACCTTCAAGGAGAACAAAGGATGTCTACGGTGGTCCACGAGACTTATGTCTCTCACTAATGATGATATCTTTTGGTACAACCGTGTATATGATGGTGTGCAGATTATCGACTCTTGTGGTGAATTCTCCAATGTACCTCTTCTTGGTACACGTGGTGGAATTAACTACAATCATATTTTGGCACATCGTCAGCTTGGGTTCCCCCTAAAGGATAAACCCAATAACATTCGGTTAGAGGGTGTGTTCTTTCAGGAGGGTAAAGATCCCCAAGGCTTGAAGGGCAGGATGGTCCGCGCTTGGCGCAAGATCCATAAGAAAGGAAGGAAGGAGCTAGGTCCGAAGAACTGTATCGCTTTGGAACCCTATACCTATTGGGTTAGGAGGAGAGCTTCCGAGTACCTCATGCCTTATGAGTATCCAAGACCCACACCTTTGGTTGTGGCTGGGCCTTCAACCCTCCCTAGCCAAGGAGTAGAGGAGTTGAGAGACGAAGACCGTTCGTGTGCTTGGATCCGTGAACGAGAAGAGTTGCTTCAGCAGATCAGAGAGAAGGATGCTTTGATAGAGTTCCTTGAGCACCAAGTTATTGATGATCCTGATGACGCATTGACTTCTCTACTTCCTCATTCTTCCAAGTTTTGGAAGAGGAAGTATGATCGACTCGCCAAAGAGAAGGCAGATATGGAGGCAGCCTATGAGAGGGAGGTGAAGAGGCTCTGTGCAGCTTATCTTCCGGTCTCGAGGGCTTTGGACGATTTCTTATAGGGATCCATAGGATGTTCATTTTCCTTCTCTCTTGTATTGTATTTGGTTACCAAGACTGTACTTCTTTGGCGTAAAAACATTTCCAAATATTAATTGACGTGATATTTTCGTATGTGATAAACGTTTAATATTTCCAAAATTTGAAAATAAGACTCTAAAGTTCCTCTGATATAAAAATTAAATCATAAGCATTGCATGCATCATGTTTATCTATTCCTAGGGGTTTATATCTTCTTGATTCTAGTCGGGGTTTTCTTACACTGTTTATCTAATGTGAGACTGGAATCAAGGGGTAGAATACCCTTTGAAATTGATAAATATGTCATTGCATTTGCATATTCATTAGCATGTCTTGCATAACAGGTACCGCCACAGTGTTCTCATCTTGTTTGGTATTCCATTACTAGGATAGCTGACTCAGGCATTCACCGATATGGTATCCGAAGGAATCAACAGAGAGCAATGGAAGGTTTACAAGCAGAGCTCGCTGAGATGAGGATTCGCATGAATCAGTTCATGGAAGTGGTCCAAGGAGTGGCTCAGGGACAACAGGAGATTAGATTGTTGGTACATGGGAATCCCCCTACTACTCAACCGGAGGTTGTGGCTGATCCTCCCGCTGGAGAGGCTAATGGACCCAATGGACCGGGGCCTATCCCAATCCCACATGGCAACCTTGGTCAACAACTCATCCATGATGATCAGGAGGATCAATTCCCCCCTGCTTCAGGAGGACTTTGGCATGGGCCATGGTATGGACCCTATGTTTCGGAGACTGGAAGAGAGGTTGAAAGTTGTGGAAGGGCAAAATGCTCTTGGTGTGGAGTTTGCTGACTTGGGGGTGGTCCCAGGCGTGAGAGTTCCGCCAAAATTCAAAGTCCCCGTGTTTGATAAGTACAATGGAAACTCTTGCCCGAAGACTCACGTGCAAGCCTACTTCCGCAAGATGGTTGCATATTCTGATGATGAGAAGTTGCTCATGTACTTCTTCCAGGACAGCCTAGCTGGGGCATCCATGGAGTGGTATATGAGGCTGGACAAAGCCCATATTCGCTGCTGGAGAGACTTGGCTGAGGCCTTTGTGAAGCAATATCAGTATAATACGGATATGGCACCTGACAAGACTCAGCTCCAGAATCTGTCTCTCAAGAGCAATGAGTGCTTCAAAGAGTATGCTCAGCGCTGGAGAGAGTTGGCTTCCCGTGTTCAGCCTCCGATGTTGGAAAAAGAGATGGCCAACATGTTTATGAACACACTGCCTGGATCTTATTTGGAGCGTCTGGTGGGTTGCAACGCCTCGAATTTTGCTGATGTGGTCTCTACCGGTGAGAGGGTGGAGAACTACTTGAAGACATGTAAGATCCAAAATGGGGTTGGATCATCTTTGGGGTCAAAGAAGCCGTTCTTAGGAGGACAAAAGAGGAGAGAAGGCGATGCAAATGCCATATCTTCTTATCAGAACAGGGGTAACCGGAGGAATAACTTTCAGAATTACCATCAACAACCTTATGTTGCAGCAGTGACCATTCCGGCTGCAGCACCAGTGCAACAACAACAACCTCAACGTCAACAAAATCAATACCAACAACAACAGGGTAACAGACCTGCTTATCAACAGAGACAAAGGATGATGGATAGGCGTTTCGACACTCTTCCGATGTCGTATGCCCAATTGCTTCCCAACCTTCAACATTTGCAACTTGTGCAGTTACGCACTTTGGCTCCTCCCGTTGGCAGGCTTCTAGTGGGTTATGACGCCAATGCTAGGTGTAATTTCCACTCTGGGGCACCTGGCCACACTATTGAGAACTGTAAAGCTTTTAAGCACGTAGTTCAAGACCTTATTGATTCAAAGGCCATTAACTTTGCGCCGGCTCCTAATGTTGTCAACAATCCTATGCCGCAACATGGTAGAGCAAATGTTAACATGGTTGAAGGAGAAGTCAAATTAGTCAAGGAGGTGTTGAAGCTGAAGACTCCACTATTAGAAATCAAAGAATACTTGCTAAAGGCAGATGTTTTCCCCGGTTGTGGGAGCGGTTGTTTGGGTTGTGTTGCACAAAGTGGGGGTTGTGTGAAGCTGCAGCAGGGTATCCAGGCCTTGCTTGACGATGGTATCCTCCAAACTGAAGACTTATCTGCCCAAAGGTCTGTTGAAGGGGTTGTTGAGAATGCAAATGTTGATCCTCTCTTTCCTAAAGATGCTGAACAATTTACAAATGTTGTTCCTGCTGATTTTGTAATTCCCAATGATGTAATTAATTTTTTTGATGCTGTTGCTGATATTCCAAACATGGTGTTTGATTCTGATGTACTTGCTGAACTTGATTCCGATGTTTCAGATGTATGTACTTCAATAAATAAGATTTCTGAGTATGACTGTGACGTTGCCACTATCACAATTTTCTACCCGACCGCTCAGATCAGTGTGCCAATAGCGCAACCGGTACCACCAGAGCGACCGCATCAATTCACTATGACCATCACGACCCTTGGTCCTTTACCTTTCACCAGCGAAAGAGCCATTCCTTGGCATTACGGGGGGAGTGTGTACACACATGATCATGGAGTGGAGCAGCCACTGAAAGTAGAAGAGGTGCAGGATCAGAAGTCTGAACCTGGAATTGAGATAAAAGATCCCGCAGTGGACAATGTTGGTGGAATCGGGCGATTCACCAGAAGTGGTAGACTGTTCTCACCACCGGTTACCCAACCTGATAGTGCTGACGCCGCGGAGAAGGCCAAAGGCAAGCAAGTTGTGAATGAGGGTACCTCTGTACCACAAGCAGGCTCTGAGCCTGCTTTTGCGAAGGATGTGGACGGACTTTTGAGAATTATAAAGAAAAGCGATTACAAGGTAGTCAATCAGTTGATTCAAACGCCATCCAAGATATCTATTCTCTCACTCCTGCTGTGTTCGGAGGCACACAGGGAGGCACTCCTGAAGGTTCTTAATGTTGCATATGTGCCTCAAGAGATCTCAGTGAACCAACTAGAAGGGATCGTTGCAAATGTTCATACAAGCAACGGGTTGGGTTTTACTGATTCTGACTTGACGCCAGTTGGACGCAATCATAACAAGGCTTTGCACATCTCGATAGAGTGTAAAGACACTGTGCTATCCCATGTTTTGGTGGATACAGGTTCCTCTCTCAATGTGCTACCCAAAAGAGCCCTGTCAAGGTTAGATGTAGAAGGTTTGATCTTGAAGCCTTCCGATCTTGTGGTAAGAGCCTTCGATGGTTCTAAGAGGTTGGTGTTCGGAGAGGTAGAATTGCCAATTCAGATTGGATCACAAACCTTCAACACCGTATTCTATGTGATGGATATCAGTCCTTCGTATAGCTGCTTGCTGGGTCGTCCTTGGATCCACGATGCTGGGGCAGTCTCCTCGACCTTGCATCAGAAGATCAAGTTCCCGGTCAACGGAAGAATTATCACTGTCTGTGGTGAGGAGGATATTCTGGTCAGTAACCTGTCTACATTCAAGTATGTAGAGGTAGAAGGTGAGATTCATGAGACCCTGTGTCAGGCCTTTGAGGCAGTTCAAGTCAAGGATGCAGCTCCATTGGAAGAGGTTGAAGCAGGTGCATCTTTGTCGTCCTTCAAGCAGGCACAGGCCTTAGTAAATTCAGGTGTTGCTCCCGGTTGGGGACGTCTGGTGGATTTACTTGTAAAGGAAGACAAGTTTGGGATTGGGTGTCAGTCGACATTGACTTCTACAACTTCAACGCCTCAGACTCGTCAGGGGCCGATTACTTTCTCCAGTGCTAGCATCACTCAGTACGGCTAGGTCTCTGCAATCAACAAAGAAGATGGGGATAGTGATTGCGACATTGACAACTGGGTGCGTCCAAGGGTCCCGGGTGAAGTTCTCTGCAACTGGTCTTCTGAAGAGATTATCCAAGTCACTCTTCTTAAAGAGTATTTTTCTTTGTTTATTCATGCATATCCAAGTCTTACGTTCCGCCCAGGGCGTGATGACTCATTGTAGGGCTCATCTATGTGGATACCTGCATTTTTTATCATATATAAAGGACGTCTTTTTGCATTCAAATATTTTGTTCACTGTCTTTCTATTTTTGCAGTTTTCAAAAATCAAAAGTATAAAAAAAAATATATACATTTGGCAATGTTTTGTTTAGTTTCCACTTCTTGTTCACACTCATAAGCACATACCATCACTCATGCAGATGCACGTCACCGGATCCTATTGATAACAGTTCTGCTATGGCTCGCTTCGACTTTGAAAATCCAATCTTTCAAGCTGAAGAAGGGGTGATGAAGACTGTGAACTCCCTGAAGAACTTGCCAGGATATTAAAACAGGAGGAAAGGGTCATTCAACTGCATCAAGAGTCTGTTGAAGTGATTAATCTCGGCACCGAGGATGCCAAGAGAGAAATCAAGATAGGGGCTGCTTTGGAAGATAATGTGAAGAAGGGGATGATTGAATTGCTGCAAGAGTATGTTGACATCTTCGCTTGGTCTTATCAGGACATGTCAGGGCTTGACACAGACATTGTGGTACACCGTTTGCCTCTCAAAGAGGATTGTCCTTCGGTCAAGCAGAAGCTCAAAAGAACAAGACCAGAGATGGCTGTCAAGATAAAGGAAGAAGTGCAAAAGCAGTTGGATGCAGGGTTTCTAGCGGTTACAAATTATCTGCCATGGGTTGCAAATATTGTTCCAGTACCTAAGAAGGATGGAAAGGTACGGATGTGTGTTGACTACCGGGATCTGAACAGAGCTAGTCCTAAAGATGATTTCCCATTACCTCACATCGACGTTTTGGTGGATAACACGGCTCAGTTCTCGGTATTCTCCTTCATGGATGGCTTTTCTGGCTATAATTAAATCAAGATGGCACCAGAAGACATGGAGAAGACAACTTTCATAACCCCATGGGGCACCTTCTGCTACAAGGTGATGCTGTTTGGTCTGAAAATGTTGGGGCAACATATCAACGAGCTATGGTAACTCTTTTCCATGATATGATTCATCATGAAATCGAGGTTTATGTTGATGATATGATTGCCAAATCTCAGACGGAAGAAGAACATCTGGTGAATTTGCAGAAACTGTTTGAGCGTTTGAGGAAATTCAAGCTGAGGCTTAATCCGAACAAGTGTACTTTCGGGGTGAGATCTGGAAAACTGTTGGGTTTTATTGTTAGTGAAAAAGGGATCGAGGTGGATCCGGCCAAAGTGAAAGTGTAGCACCTCAAATTTGCACCTCCCATTTGTACATTCATTTTCATGATTAGGTCATTAACATAACATAGTCCACTGCATAGCATTGCATTGTCCTTAGCCCAAGTGCAAGCCATTAGACAAAATTAGGTCAACTGGTTAGGAGAATCAGTCAGGCAAGCAAGCAAGTGCATTTCTCAAGGAAGCAAATCCCTAGGTTTGGTTCAACATGTTCATATGATTCAAGGATCATTTTGAAGTGGTTTGACCAAGGATTGGATGGTCAAAGCTCAACAGTCATTGCACAATGCATTTGAAACCCTAGAAAGTCAATTGTGGTCAACTATGCCAGAAATCAAGGATTTGAAGGTGGGAGTTGTTTTGAAAGGCTTCATTCATGTCCATACAAGTCTCATTTGACATTTCAAAGATCAAGATTGAAGAATTTGAGGTCAGTTGAAAAGTTTCCAAAAATAGTAAGTGACCTGTAATTTCAAACTGCCAAAAATGGAAAGGTCTTCTCCTCAAATTTACATGTCCAAGCAAGCTTCAAATGGAATTTTGTCCAACATGAAAGTTGAAGATCTTGCTCTCACCTGTCCAAAAAGTCCAAGAACATCCATTTCTCATTTGTGGTTGGCAAGTTATGATCAAATCATTTTCAAGAAAAGTTGAACTTCAAGGAGGCATAACTCTTGAACCATTTGGTCAAATTGGGTGATTCTTTTTTGAGCAAATTCCATTTGACATGCTCTTTCATAATCCATCATTACATTTCATCAAAAATCATCACATAAAAAGTGCATTTTTCAAGTGATCAATTTGAATTTTGGTGGGAAAAAAGGTGAATTTGAAAAGTATGTGCAATTTTCATTCCAAACCAATTCAAATGGCCTTGAAACAGGATTTGTGATTTGCTGCAAATGGATTTACACTGTTACATTGCATGGCA
The DNA here is from genome assembly GCF_024323335.1 of Lathyrus oleraceus. Taxonomy (NCBI): domain Eukaryota; kingdom Viridiplantae; phylum Streptophyta; class Magnoliopsida; order Fabales; family Fabaceae; genus Lathyrus; species Lathyrus oleraceus. The sequence continues at coordinate 425,354 of NC_066585.1, forward strand.
TTGCATGAAGGGTACTTTGGCCAATTTCCATTAACATGTGCATTTCACTAATCTCATTCATTTTGCCTAAGCATGATTAACAAGTTGGATTAGCAAGGAGTATATATTCTTAATCATAACAGAAAATCACATTAACAATCACAATTTCAGATCAAAACAAAAAAATCTCCAAATTCTCTCAAATTCTTCCAAAACGTTTTTCACTTTTGTTCACCAAAATTCATCGTTCTTTTTGCTTGTTCTTGTTTGATTCACCATTTGTAGGTATAATTGAACACCTGTTGAAGCAAAACTTGGAAGAAACCTTGAAGATCGTGGCTGTTGAACATTGCTCCTTCAAATGGCAGTTGGAGATTTATGCCAATTCAAGTGGTTTTGAGCTGAAGCATTGATTCCAAACCTTCATCCAAGCATTACTGAAGATCTGTTTTGCACTCTCAAGCCTTGAAACCAACAGAATCAGGATCTGCATCTCCAAGAGGTAAGAATTCGATGATTTCAGTTCTCACAATTACGATATGGCTTTGGTAGATCTTAGTTCATAGAGTATTCTGCAACTTGAATCATGAATTTCCATTGAGAATTGAATGAGATATCGTGATTTGAAGTTTGATGTTCCAACCTTTCCTTGCTCGATCTGGACTTGTTAGCTTGAATTAGGAAAAATCATGTTAGGATTGTTGTTGTGCATGATGAGATGAGTTGAATGATGTATTGATTTCTGTGAGATTTGTTCATCACCTGGATTTTGGACGAAGAACATGTTGAATGCGCTCAAGAACCATTGCCAGATCGTGTTTGATCTTCATTTCCATATTTTTGCATGTTTTCCGTGTTTTTTTGCCATGCGTCCAATCAGAGCGCGCCACACACTTAAGTGAAACGCAGCGTTTCACTTAAGTGGTTCCGTAATTACGCTTTTGCCATTTTCAGTCATAATTCCATTTAATTCATTTTTGATTTCAATTTTTATTTCATTTTGTATGTTGATCTTAGAAAAATCATAAGTCATTCAATATTTGTCCAAGTAATGTGGGATTTTTTGTGAAATGTTCCTCATGATCTCTAGTTTTTTATGGTGATTTTTCCAGAATTTATGCACGTGTGGATTTCTGTTTTGCCTAGGGTTTGTTCATGTGTATCCAATTTGTACCTTCCATGCCATTTTGCTTGTGAAATAATGATGCTTAATTGGATGAGGCTGAAATTTTTTGTGATTATTCTAGACACCTTTAGGAGCATTTTGATATGTGGTTTGTGATTTTTGAGTTTCTGGATTGTGAGATATGGTTTTTTTAATAGAGGTGTGACAATTTGTGTCACACCATTCATGTCCAATTTGATGATTTTTGTTACCATGCCATATGAACTCAAAATAATCTGGATTTTGGCATGTTGATACTTATGAATGTTGAGTTTGAATTTGAAATTTCCTGGAATTTTTTAATGCATTTCCTATTTGTTTGATAATTTCTCCCCTGTTTGACCAAATGTGGACTTCTTGTGAGACATGATTTTATTTGACTTGTGAAATTCTGGTGGTTTATTGGATGGACTTGAAATTTGGCATGTGTACTATAGACATCTTGAAGTTTGCCATGGCTTTGGTTTCATTCATTTATCATGTTTGGTTTCTGTTTTATGATTGCTTGAAGTTGATGCATGTTTTGGTGCCTTGTATGAGCTTGTTTGAATTTGTGTTGACTTTATGAATTTCATTGACTTGCTTCCCTTGGTCCAAATGAGCTGGAATTTAGTGTGTAGGTCATGTTATGAATTCTGTTTGACCATGAATTTTTTGGGGATTTATTGAAATGTTTGTGAGCTGATTTGAGTTTAATCTTTCTGTTTGGTTCTTTGAGGTTCTAAATTGCATGTTTTGTACTCTTTGCCTTATGAAATGATCTTAGTGAATGATATGAACATGAAACCACTTGGATTTGTTTCTTATTTGATTGATCTTGATTTTGGATAAGTTTCATGTTCTGTTTTGACTTTTTGTTCTCATTTTGACCCTAGTCTTGTACTAGTGGTTTTGTGCTCTCACATTTGAGCTTTGTTTCAGGTTAAGAGCACAATTGCTTATGCTTGATGATGTGCACTCAATTGGAGTTGGCTTATAGCTTGTTTATGACTAACTTTGAGTTTATTTTGTAGGTATTGAGACTCGAACTTGTGTCTTATGGCTTGCACCTTTGTGCATTGATGCTTGTTATCTGTTTGTGCTATGGACTTGTAATTTTCTGTTTGACTTGTGTTTGTCATGTATACTGATTATGTTGGATTGATTTCAGGTACCTTAGTTGCTATAGTTCCCTTGTGAACTTGTGTTTGCTTTGCTTGCTAGCTTGAGCACTGAGGTATAATGATCTCTTCTCCATGTAGTCTGGAAGACCTGGCCTGTTACTTGGCCAGGCACCTGTCTGAAGTCCTCCTTAAGAGGCAATGTTTGTGCTTGTTTATTTTTGTCCCCAAGCAGGAAAAGACCTTTGTTAAGGCAATTGGCAGACACAAGAGGTGTGTAGTCCACCTCCTGCTATTCTGTTGAGTCGTCCCTTGGCTCACATCACATGTTGATGCCTTGTGGACATTAACCCAAGATCAATTGAGTCAGTGTCATAAGTGTAGAAGGGTTCCCACTTTCTGGACCCACACTTCATTGTCTGAAGCTCTCCCAGGCCAGGGATAAGAGCTGTGAAGTCTAATCTTCACTCACCTTTCATCTGGCTTCACCTTGACTCTCAATGTCAAGGTTAAGAGCTAACATTACTCTTCCAGTTGGCTTGCTCTTGCAGCCTAACCTTTTGTTTGAGCCCCACTTGGTGTGTATATAGTGTGTGCTATCTGTAATTGTTTGCTTTGCTATTGCCTGTGCTTTAGGTTTAGCTTGCTTCCTGTGCAAGTTAGATAGCAACCTTAACTTAGGGATGATTTTGCATGATAACATCTAGGCTCGAGTTAGTCTCCCTAGTTGTGTCTCCCTCTGTTATCTGGTTAGGCTAGTCCTTTGTCCCTGCGTAGGGGAACTACGTCTCCCTGATCCTCATACCAGATGAGGTACGTAGGCAGGAGATGAGCTGATCTCTCCGGGCGCCCGTTTTTGTTTTGTCTTGTGTGTGTCAGGAGATGGATGTAAGACCAGCGATTGGCATTCCGTATCCTCTTGTTGTGTGCTTGGAGTCCGGTATAAGTCCATCAAGTGGCATCTGGTTTCCAGTGTGGGTGTGTTTTGGTTCGGAATCTGATGTAAGTCCAGCGATTGGCATTCGGATTCCACGTTTGCCTGTGGTTTTGTTTGCGTGCGTGAGCCGAGCTACGGATGCTCTGATTCTTCTTTGTCCGAGAAGATACGTATGCATAGGATGCGACATCCTAGCGAGCATGTGTTTTCCCCTAGTCCAAACTACTTAAACTCTGATGTCTATGCTTGATAGACTAAGTAGGCCCAGGATGCGAGGTCCTGCCGAGTTAGTCTCGTTTGTTTTCTTGTGTCTCTTTCAGCCAGTGTTTGTTTGTTTGTGAGCAGTGTTTTAGCAACCATTTTCCTTCCTTTTGTGCGTGGATCCCGTCGAGTACGACGGATGCGTAGGGGTGCTAATACCTTCCCTTCGCATAACCGACTCCCGATCCCATTCTCTTTGGTCGCGAGACCATGCTTTTTCCAGGTTTACTCTGAGCGTTTCCTTTCCCTCTTTTGGGATAAATAACGCACGGTGGCGGCTCTGTTGTCTTCGTTTCCCGCCGGTTTTTCGCGTAATGCGACAGAAAGCGATACAAGAAATGCCTGAGCGAAGAACAGAAAAACAAGTCTGTGGTTTCTTAGGAAGGTTGAACTACATTGCAAGGTTCATCTCTCACCTAACAGCCACGTGTGAGCCAATATTCAAATTATTCAGAAAAGATCAAGCCATCAGGTGGAATGATGATTGCCAAAGGGCTTTCGAGAAGATAAAAGAGTATTTGCAGAATCCTCCAATCCTTATGCCTTCAGTCCCAGGGAGACCGCTGATTATGTATTTGACAGTACTTGATAATTCCATGGGTTGTGTTCTCGGTCAACACGACGAGACAGGTAGGAAAGAGCATGCCATCTACTACCTGAGTAAAAAATTCACAGATTGCGAGTCGAGATACTCAATGCTTGAAAAGACATGGTGTGCACTTGCATGGGCTGCTAAGCGATTGAGACAATACATGTTGACTCACACGACCTTACTGATCTCCAAAATGGATCCAGTCAAGTATATATTTGAGAAGCCAGCTCTCACCGAAGGGTTTCTCGTTGGAAAATGGTACTGACAGAGTACGACATCCAGTATACATCCTAGAAAGCCATCAAAGGGAGTATTCTGTCAGACTATCTTGCTCAGCAGCCGATTGATGATTATGAGTCGATGAAGTTTGATTTTCCGGATGAAGACATCATGTTCCTCAAGATGAAAGACTGTGAAGAGCCAGTTGTTGAGGAGGGACTTGATCCAGATGAAAAGTGGACTTTAATGTTTGATGGGGCCGTCAATGCCAAAGGAAGTGGAATTGGTGATGTCATTACCACTCCGAAAGGTGCCCACATGCCTTTCACCGCTCGTCTGACTTTTGAGTGCACCAATAATGAAGCTGAGTATGAAGCCTGTATCTTGGGTATTGAGCAAGCCATTGATTTAAGAATCAAGACTCTGGACATCTTCGGAGATTCAGCTCTAGTGATCAATCAAGTGAATGGTGATTGGAATACTCTCCATCCTAATCTGGTCCCCTACAGAGACTACACGAGAAGACTGTTGACTTTCTTCATAACAGTAAGGCTGTATCATATACCTCGTGATGAGAACCAGATGGCAGATGCTCTTGCTACTCTGTCCTCCATGATCAAGGTGATTCGGTGGAACTATGCTCCAAGGATCGATGTTATGCGCCTTGATAGGGCCGCGTATGTGTTTGCTGCTGAACTGGTAGTTGATGACAAGCCCTGGTACCACGACATCAAGTGCTTTCTGAAGAATCAAGAGTACCATGCAGGGGCATCCAACAATGATAGAAAGACTTTGAGAAGATTGGCAGGCAATTTCTTCTTGAACAAAGACGATGTGCTGTATAAGAGGAACTTCGACATGGTTTTACTCAGATGCGTGGATAGACACGAAGCAGACATGTTAATGCAGGAAGTTCATGAAGGCTCCTTCAGTACTCATGCCGGCGGACATGCAATGGCTAAGAAATTGTTGAGAGCGGGTTATTACTGGATGACCATGGAATCTGATTGTTTCAAATATGCTCGGAAGTGTCATAAATGCCAGATTTATACTGATAAGGTGCATGTGCCGCCAAATCCTCTGAATGTGATGTCTTCGTCGTGGCCGTTTGCTATGTGGGGCATTGATATGATTGGAAAGATTGAGTCGACTGCTTCCAATGGGCATCGCTTCATCCTTGTTGCCATCGACTATTTCACCAAGTGGGTCGAAGCAGCGTCATTTGCGAAGGTCACCAGACATGTGGTTGGCCGATTCATCAAGAAAGAAATCATTTATCGTTATGGGATTCCCGAAAGAATCATTACTGATAATGGTTCTAATCTCAATAACAAAATGATGAAAGAGTTGTGCAAGAACTTCAACATTCAACATCACAACTCTTCCCCTTATCATCCTAAGATGAACGGTGTTGTTGAGGCAGCAAATAAGAACATAGAGAAGATTGTGTAGAAGATGGTCGTTACGTACGGAGATTGGCATGAGATGCTACCCTTCGCCTTGCATGGGTACCGTACTTCAGTACGTACATCGACCGGGGCAACCCCTTATTCCCTTGTGTATGGTATGGAAGTAGTCCTACCTATTAAAGTGGAGATTCCTTCTCTAAGAGTCATGTTGGATGTCAAGTTAGACGAAGCTGAATGGATTCAGACAAGGTTCAATGAGTTGAGTCTTATCAAAGAGAAGCGAATGGCAGCCATTTGTCATGGGCAATTGTATCAGAGTCGGATGAAGAGAGCCTTTGATCAGAAAGTGCATCCTCAATGCTTCCAAGTCGGAGATTTGGTGTTGAAAATGATCCTTCCTCCTCAGACAGATCATAGGGGCAAGTGGACTCCTAACTATGATGGACCGTATATTGTCACCAAGGTTTTTGATGGTGGAGCCTTAATGCTTGCAACTATGGATGGTGAAAACTTCACTTCCCCTATGAACTCAGACGCAGTTAAAAAATACTTCGCATAAAATAGACCCGCTGGACGATAAAAAGAATAGTCCAGGCAAAAAACTGGGCATCCCAACGAACCAAGAAAATGAAAAAGGTTTAGGAAAAAGTTAGGGATTAAAAAATGAAAAGATTGTACACCCGGTAAGTTGAAAACCTGAAAGGGCAACTTAGGCAAAAATGGGTATCCCGGTGGATTGAAAACCCGAAAGGGCGATCCAGGCAAAAGTTAGGGATTAAGCGAATGGTTGCGTTCTGAGTAGTTTTGAATATCATCTCGTGTCGATAACCGGAAACTTCCGAAGGATAGGAAACAGTCCAATCACCTTTTTCAGAAAGCTGATCATCTGGAGGATCTTGAAGACGAGCGAATCATAGGAGAATTAGAACCCGATAGAAATCCATTTCACATTGCCATTAGATTAATTTCTGTTTTTATCTGTTGTGCAATTACCTCTTTCCAGAGATTGCTTCCTGATGTAAATGCCTATTCAGAGGCCACTCAATCAATAAAATCATATTATTCAGTACATCTATGTGTTCATTTTCATTTTACTGTTTTGTTTGCAAAAATGACGTCCGAATTTTTGATAAACATTGCATCATGAAACATAAGAGCTTTACACGTACGTGTTTAATCAACATTGAAAATTGCTGTAAATTTTAAGTGCTTTGGATCGTCTATTCAGAACAGGTACACTCGGGGCATTTCCTTAAGGTCCCCATCAAATGATCGCGGATGTTTTTCCTCAACAGTTGGAATTTGGTATCTTATCCCTGCAGAGCTGGTCCGAGCGTTGGATTCTTCAATCCCCAGCAGGCTCTAACTGCTGTACTTCCCCAAGCATTTGTTTCAGATTATACATTCACCAGTAGAGTCGACAGTGTCTGACTGTATATCTCTAGCGGAACTGATAGTGTCTGACTGTATATCCCCAGCGGAGTTGACAGTGCCAGACTGTATCTTCCCAGCAGAAGTGGCTGCTCCTCAGAGTTCGATGCTAGATCGATGATCTCGACGCTAGACCCATGGTCTCTTTCCTTGAAGCAGAATCTCGGTACCAAATATCAGTGTTTTTCTTCCCCAACTGAGTCATCTCTATCGCAGATTATGGTTGCCAGAACCATTGTCGTTTTCCTCAGCAGCAAGCTTTCAGTGCCATTCTCTCCCCAATCAGAGTCTCAGTATTATTATTATTGCCAGAACACTGCATGGCCGGTCATTTCCCCACAGAGTTCATTGTGATGTGTATCTCCAACAGCATTGCCAGGGTCCAGAAGATTGTGATCATTTCCCCAGCAGAATTCCTTGCCTCGACTTGGCCTTCTCTCTAACCTAGCATTTCGCATCCCTGCATGTAGAATCATATTGCATTGCATCCTCCCAAATCGCGTAGCATTTCCATTTTCATGGAGCATTACGCCATTGAAAAATTCAAACATACACATATAAAGCATAAGACATTCTCGGTATCCCAAGTGATAAGCCAGAAGTTTATTTCCAGTACTTAGACTGAAGGTTGCTCATGACTTATCCTTTATCATTCCCAGCAGGGGTCGTTGGCCCACGTGCCGCCTCAATTATCATTTTCCCTATTTCTGCCAAGGCTGACAGGCATGCAATTTTCCGGTATTCAGACCGAAGTGGCATTCAGGCCAGTTTTCCGATGTTCAGATTGAAGAAGTTTCCGACATTCAGGTCGATGCAACTTGTGGCATTCAGGCAAGTTTTCCGGTATTCAGACCGAGGTGGCATTCAAGCCAGTTTTCCGATGTTCAGATCGAAGAAGTTTCCAACATTCAGGTCGATGCAACTTGTGGCATTCAGGCCAGTTTTCCGGTATTCAGACCGAAGTGGCATTCAGGCCAGTTTTCCGATGTTCAGATCGAAGAAGTTTACGACATTCAGGTCGACGCAACTTGTAGCATTCAGGCCAAGTTTCCGGTATTCATACCGAAGTGGAATTCAGGCCAGTTTTCCGATGTTCAGATCGAAGAAGTTTCCGACATTCAGGTCGATGCAACTTGTGGCATTCAGGCCAGTTTTCCGGTATTCAGACCGAAGTGGCATTCAGGCCAGTTTTCCGATGTTCAGATCGAAGAAGTTTCTGACATTCAGGTCGATGCAACTTGTGGCATTCAAGCCAGTTTTTCGGTATTCAGACCGAAGTGGCACTCAGGCCAGTTTCCCGGTGTTCAGACCGATGTTTGATAATCAAGTATCGTCCGATGCTCAGATCGAAGTCATTTCCAGTATTCAGATTGATGAGCGGCATTCAGGCCATGGTTATTTCTGTGTTACCATTTATTTTAGAATTCAGGCTAACATTTCTTGTTTCGGGGTTCAGACCGACTCTCACTGTACCAGACGGGTTCTTTTTCAAGACCATCTCTTGGCCAATTCTGACAGGCATTGTTACTTCATTTTTTCACTTCAGTGTAAATTTTCGGGCTTTTATCGTATTCAATCACTTGATACCTCGAAAGTGCGAAAGTCGTTGTTATCTTCCTTTCGGGTTTCCAGTTGATTGAATAGGGGCAGCTGTAGTACCCCAAAATTTACCCTTCATTTTTCCTGGAAGCATGAGATTACGTTTTACACTTCATTAGCATCATATTAGGTCATACTCATTGCATATTGCATTAGTGACATGGAGATCAGGTTTTGATCGATCACTCCTTAACAGAAGGAGCCCACACAAAGCATGATTGAGAATTGGACTTCATTTTCTAAGTATACAAGTCTCAAGGGTCTCAGGGGGGTCCAAGTATCTTATTATGGTCCTCAGTTCATTAGTGAAGGATTCAAAGTTATCAGAGTGTTCATTTGGATTTAATCAGAAATTAGGGTTTCATGGCTACCTGCAACAGGAAATGTTTGGTTGGAAGTAGAGGAGCTCATCCATGTCATGATTAGAGAGGCATCTTGGCATAGGAAGATTCACAATTATCTCAGAAAGATCCATTGGCAATCAGTGCAATCAGTTCCTAATCATTTTGCCCTAAAACTAGGGTTCGGTATAAAATCAGTTTATTTCTGATTCTTTGGGTGAAACTCTTTTCCATGGCCCTCCATATGTCCATAAGGGTCTACATACAAAAAATCAGCTCTTTATTTGAGCTAGAAGTGCTTCAATTGATCAATGGAATTGAGAATCAGACAATTTGGGAAAAGTCAACTGCGGGGCCAGAAAAGTCAACTCCTGACATTTTGAGAGTCGAATCTCAAAATCCATGCCTAGGGGATCCTACATGTAAAATTTGATCAAGGTTGGATCAAGGATTCATCATTTAATCAGGAATTGGAAAAGTTACTTAATTTGGAAATGGTTGACTTTCCATTTAGGGCAAGTTTTCATGATCGTTGCACTCACTTTAAGCCCATTTTGCATCACGATAAAAGCTCCATTTGAAAATTTCTCCAACATGAAAGTTGTTCCTCTTGCTCCAAGCTTTCTAGAGATATAAAGTTTTTTCCATTTGGATTAGAATTGAGAAAGTTATGCTTAGTCAAAGTGAGACATTTTTTAGGACACTTAGAAATATTTCTAAGTCCAAAATCTTCAAAATTTGTCAAGACTTCTTGGCCAGTTTTCTTGCACTTCAAGGCATTATTTGAAAATACTTTCTTCACAACAATTGTACCTTGCCATTTCCTCTTTCACATCCTTTTGGAATCATGTCATTTGGATCCATGGTTTGAGAGATACATTCATTTAAAGTGGGCACCATGACTTGATTTTCTAGGCAGATTTTGGGTCTGGCTGACCCAATCAGATTTTCTAAGCATGCTGCACAAACCAGTCACATTTTTTACCTCTTTGGGCCATGCATTGGACATCCATTCACTTAAGTTTGGCCCAAAATAACAACATTTTACACCTCACTTCACACTTTTATTCTTATGGATAAATCACTTATTAAAAAGCCCATGAGAACACCTAATCCACCCTATTTAAGAAGCTGAAACCCTAACTCTAAAAGAGCATTGGAATTTCGTGGCAAGGAGGCAAAGCTTCATCACATATCAGATTCCATTCCACTTCTATTTTCCATTAGGTAATCATCTCTTCCATGGCCATGTTTTGATATATCTACGCTTGCTTACCATGTTCATCACCATTAATCCTTCCATTTTCATATTTCTTTTTCTTATTTAAAATATTTTCTTCGTCCATAAAATTACCCAAAAATATTTTTCAATTTTCTTAACGTTTTATTTAATTTTATATAATTTTTATTTTTGTATTTTTTTAATATTGATATTTTATTTTAATTATTTATTCTAAATGGTCCATTTTAACACACTTTTTTTATTGATTTTATTTTTATGACTTAAAATTATTGTTAGCATTTGATTTTTAGGATGAAGGTTGACCACTGTCCCAGGGTCAACCTGACCTTTTTTAGGAATTTTATTTCACATTTTCAATTTATTTTGGATTTATTTTTGACCTAGTTTGGTTGGTGGACTTTTAATTTGACTTCTTTTTTATTTTAATTAATTCACATACCAATTTTCATTATTTTTAAAATCTTTTTGGGGGATGATGATGTCCTGACCCCATCTAATTTAGTTTATTGTTTCATAATTTTATTAATTAATTGACTATTTATTCTTGATTTATTTCTAACCTAGTCTTATTAATTGACTTTTGGTTTGACTTCTGTTCTATTTTAATTAATTCACATACCAATTTTCATTATTTTTAAAATCTTTTTGGGGGATGATGATGTCCTGACCCCACCTTATTTAGTTTAATTTTTCATAATTTTATTGATTAATTTGCTATTTATTTGTTATTTTTTAAGTTGACTTGAATTTTCAGTTGACTTCTTTATGATCGATGTTTGACTTAGGGATTGCTTATGGCAATTGAAGAGATCTTTTGATCCTCCCTCGTTCATCTCATATGCCATGTATTAGAGGCCTTTTACCTTGATTTAATTTGGTCCTTACCTCATTTCCTGATTAAATTATTCAGTGGACCCTTCGTGTGCATATTTTCATCTGTTATCTTTTATACTTGTTTCTCTCATTCATGCTTTCTATTGCTTGATTATTTAACATGTTCATACTCCCATGCATTGTTTAAATGCTCCATTATTTGATTCTTTGGTTTCATTATATATTGTTTATTTATCCGATCTGATTGATAACTGTTTCCTACTTGTATGATGTATGAGGCATATATTCTTATTGTTTGTTTTCCATGAACAATCCCCATTCATAACAAATGTACCCCTCTCCCATAAAGTGTATAATATTTATTTCTTTATTTCTTTAGTCACATGTTAATACAAGAATTAAAACGAACATCCGATAACCATTTCAAAATAAGATCAAAAGCTCGATCCAACGTCGAGTAATCATTTTCAAAACTTAACAGAACCATCACGCATTCATCCATCCTCTTGTAAGTCGATTGCATCAGGCATCGCCATCTACCTATAAGTCGATTGCCTCCGGCATCTCCATCTACCCTTATCCATAACTCCTCTCCGCGCTCCATCCGTCGACTCTTGTCCCGTATAGGTAGCACCCATTAGGTAGAACCCTTTGTATGATAACGTAGGTAGAATTCCTTTATTCTTTGCATGCTAACATTAGGTAAATGTTCCCATTTGTAAATCCTAACACATAGGTCCATATTGCATGACAACTATAGAGCAGAGCTTCCCCATTTTTAGACCTTCCGTGCGTCTCCGATCTTGTGGCATGTCAGTCTGTTCTATTGCAAAGAGGTAACTGCCTAAGACTCGATTTAGCGAGTTGCGACACCTACTGCTAGGACGTTAAACACACTGCCCACCCTCCTTTGACACAGCTGGTGTCCTCTTTTGTAAGTCCATGTTCAGATGGCAATCCTTAACCCCTAGTTAGCCGAACTACGTTTTGCTCTGATTCTCATTCCAGATGAGATACGTAGGTGTAAGACCCCAATTTTGGCCCTAAGATCCCTCATGGCCCATATCATATCATATCATGGCCTCAAGGATCATTGCATGCCTTAGCTTCCCTCCTAGTGGGTAGGTTGCCTTGTGAGTGTGGTTCTTGATCACCAAGCATGTTTGGCATTTGTATATCTTTGCTTTTCATATGTTTACTAACCAAAAAGTACAAAAATATTGTCAGTCTAACCTTGTTGCTTGCAGCTGAAGCAATCATCAGCAATTAGGTCAAAAACAGTCACAGTCAGTCAAAGCAATGGATGGTGGCCATTCTTGCAGAATTTGGGCACCATGATCAATAATCAAGAGCTCATACAACTTGGGACATAATTTGAAATCAAGTTCTCAAAGATTTAAGGTTTGGAATTCATCAGAGATGGTTCAATCATGCAAAACCCTAGAAAAGTCAACAGAAAGTCAAACTTGGTCAACTGTTGATTTAATCAGTGATTTGATGGATGGAATTGATGTGAAGGAGTTCATTCATGCTCATACAAGCCTCATATATCATGTCAAACCTCATCATGGAAGAATTTGAAGCAAAAACAGAAATTTCCCAAAATAGAAAGTGGACATGTAATTTCAACTGCCAAAAATGGAAACTTCTTGATCCTCAACTTACATCATGATACAAGCTTCAAATGAATTTTTGCCCAACATGAAAGTTGAAGATCTTATTCTCCCATTTTCAAAAAGTCCAAGAACTCTCAAATCCCATGGATGGTTGTCAAGATATGATCAATTCAATTTCAAAAATTTGTGAACTTCAACAAGCCATATCTCATGAACCATAAGGCCAATTTTGGTGGGGTTTTTTCCTACAAACCACATTTCATCTCCCCTTTCCAAAAATATAAATTTCATGTGCTAAAACCTTGCCAATCAAAATGGCATTTTTGGCCTTGACTTTATTCATTTCAAGTATGACCAAAGTTTGACTTTTTGATTTAAGGCTTTTCAGCATATTTGGCCATTTGGGATTGGTTTTAATTGATATTTGAAGCATGCTCAAAGGCCCAATTCGTGGCAGACCTCACACCTCCACTTCCACATGTGCAAAGTTAGCAAAAATGCAATTTGGCTTCATTAAGTTAAGCAAGCTTAGCATGTTATTAATTAACCTTAAACAGACCACATATAAGCAATTTTCTGGCCATTTGCAACCCTAGCCACAGCCACAAACTCACCAGAATACTCTCTTCTCTCATTCTTGCATTTTTCATCTTTGCAAAATTCTGTCAAAAACTTCAAGAGAACCACGAGCACCTTTGCCTCCTTCATCACTTGGACAACCTTTGGGAGCCATTTTGGACCTTGTTCCTCAACTGTAAGCAGAGGAAACTCACTGTTCTTTTGCAAGCTCTCTCATGGCAGATTATGTCTCAAGCTAGCTCGTGCATTCCTGAGTTGAAATAGCTTCATCATCCATCATTTCAAGGCCAAGAGAACATCTGTTTCGAGCTAAAGTAGTCAAATAGCAACTGCATCATCATTTTGCTTCAGTATTGGTAAGATTTCGAATTACTCCATTTATCAAATCATGCTATGTCTAGGATAGATTTTTTGATGCTGGTTACAATGCACCTTGAACCATTGAAAATGCTTAGCTGAGTGAAGAGAAATCTGACTTTGAAGTTCTATGCTCAAACTTGTTTTCATTGATTTCTCTTTTGTGAGCCTGTTTTAATGATTATGCTTGCTGGATGTATGATGCTTGATGTTTGTAGAGTCGATTGCCATGTTCAATTTCTGTTTCTGGGTGATTTGTTTTTGCTCGATTTTGCTGAGTTTGAAGATGAACACTGTAGCATGCTAAAACCCTAAATTCCATGTTTGAAAACCCAGTTCACGTATGCGTGTGGTGAGATTACTGTACCATTCCATGTCAACCAATCACGTTATTTGGTTTTGCTGGCTGAAACGCAGCGTTCAGATTAATGAATGTGGAAATTACAACCGTGCCACTGGTCAACCCTAGTTGGACCTTCATTCATGTTCTCTTGCTCATTTCATTTCAAATGATCACTCATCTTCCAAAATCCATTTTTCACTCAATTTAACTCCAAAATTCATGAAATTTTTTCCATCATTTGCACATGAATGTCTATTATTTAATTATGATTTTTGCTGAATTTTTGGGTGGCTGGATTTTAAATGGCTTTAGGGTTTTTAATATGTATGCTCATTTGACACCTTTTGCCAATCCTTTTGTGAAATGATCATGTTGCATCCATTTGAGTTGAAATTTTTTGTGGTTAATCTACACTCATTCACCTTTGTTTCCATGTAGAGTTTGTGCATTTATCATATGTGGTGTGTGAGATATGATTTTCTGAAGAAGGGTGTGACAATTTGTGTCACACCAATGTTATGCAATTTCTTGATTTTTGTTGACATGCTTCCTGACCTCCAATTAATGTGAAATTTTGCATGAGCCATCTCTTATGTGTCTAGTTGATGTGTGATTTTTCCTGGATTTAATCATGCCATTTCCAAATTGTTTGAGATTTTATTCCCTGTTTGACCAAAATGTTGACTTGTGTGACACATCTTTCCAAATCCTTTGTGAAATTCTCATATCTTATTGGATGATCATGAAATTTTACATGTGCATACTAGACATCTTGAGCTTTGCATTGGTGTTGATCCCATTCATTTCTCATCTGTTTTCATTTAGTTATGATTTTTTGAAGTTGACCCATGAATGTTTGACTTCTTTGGGCATGATTGAAATTGTCTTGACTTCCTGATTTTAATTGACCATCTTCCCATGATCCAATTGAGTTGAAATTTCATATGCATGCTATGTTATGGATTATGATTGAGTATGAATTATTTCATGATTTTTGGAATTGATTATGTTTGAGTTTGAGCCAAGTCTTGCTGTTGACTTCTATGTGCTCTCTTTTGCCATGTTTTGCCTCCTTTTGTCTATGAAATGATGTTGATGCATGATATAAACTTGAAACCAATTGTGCTTGCTTCTCAAATGTTTGAACTTGACTTTGGTTGACTTTCATTTGCTGTTTTGACTTTTATCATTTATTTTTGACCCTAGGCTTGCCCTAGTGGTCTCTTGGCTTATGATTGAGTTCATGTTTCAGGTTAAGCAACAATGCCTCAAAGATCATACAAATTTGATTGAGCTTGATTATATATCATGTGCTAACCTTTGTTTTGTAGGTGTGACTCATGTGACTTGAGTCTTGTGCTTTGCACATTGGTCCCTCTGTGTTGACTGTTGAGTCCATTCCTTTTGTTTTAACTGTTGAACTGTGTACTGATTAGTTTGACTATTTCAGGTACCATTTAGTTGCTTAAGTTCTTTGAACTTGCTTTGCTTTGCTATTTAGCAATTTGCTTTGAGGTAATCCCTCTTTCTTCATGTAGTCTGGAGACCCGGCTTGTTATTTGGCCGGGCAAATTGTCTGAAGTCCTCCTTAAGAGGCAATGCTTGTGTGTGTTTATATTTGTCCCAAGCAGGAAAAGTCCTTCAAGTAAGGCAATTGGTAGATCAAAGGGATAAGCAACCTATCCCCTACTATTCAGTGAGTCTTCTCATTGCTCCCATTACATGGTTGTAGCATTGAGATCCTAACCCAAGATCAATCGAGTCTAATATGTGGAGAGAGTTCCTACTTTCTGAACTCCCACACTTTCTGATATGCTCTCCCTGATCAGGGATAAGAGCAATGAGGCACATCCCTCATCTCCTTTCATCTGCTTCACCTTAGCCTCTCAATGGCAAGGTTAAGAGCAAATCTTTGACCCTATTCCAGTTGGCCTCGGTGCCTAACCCTCTTGTGTGAGCCTCCTTGTTTGGCTATAGAGTGTGCTGTTTGATATTGATTGATTGATTGCTTACTTCATATGCACATGCTTGCTTGTATGCTCTATGCATTTATCATCATTTATTGCTCATCAATGTGTAACACCTCAAAATTTGCCCTCCTCTCTTGGGACTAACATTAACATATTTTGCATATAATTTTAGGGCATTAGGCATCTCATATTGCATAGCATGTGGTTACATAGTGCAAGCCATCTTCCCAAGTCTTGATCAGGAGATGAGGAAGTTCAAAGGTGCAAGCCTAGGGTTTATTGACTGATCATGGCCATCTGAGGATTGGGCTGTGAATTAGGGTTTCATGATTCTCCAAGGGTATTGGTCTTCATGTTGATTGAATTGATGCATCATCATCATCATGTTTGGATGTCATCAGAAGATTGAAGAAGATTCCTTGAGATTTGGGTTTTGACCACTGGTCAACCCTAATCAGTTGCATTGGGCCAATCAGGGCATAATCAGGAGATGAGGTTTCTGATGGTTATGAGGTTCATTTTGTGATTATATGGTGCTTATTGAGGCTAGGGTTTCACCCTTGAGCCATTTCAGTTGAAGATTGGGGCTCAGTTTGATCTATGCATTGCCAGATTCATCTATCAGATGAAAAGTCAACTGTGGTCAACTGTACATGATCTGGTGAATTTGGAGGTGGAAATGAGTTAGACACATTTCATTCATGTTGGAACAAGTGTTGAATGACATGGCAAGGCTTAAAAATGAAGAAAATCAAGTCAGGACAAAAACTGCCAAAAATAGCAGGTGACTGGTAACTGAAGTTTCCAAAAATGGAAAGTTTTTGACCTCAAAAACAGAAGTCCAAGGAAGCTTCAAATGAAAAATTGTTCAACATGACAGTTGTAGATCTTGCTCTCACCTTTCCAAAAAGTCCAAGAACTTGAAAATCCAATGTACGGTTTGCAAGATATGGCTCAGTGAATTTCAGAAAAGACCCGTAATCAGGAGGCCATAACTACCACATACTTTGTCCAAATTGCAAGTTCTTTATATGCACAAACTCCATTTGACATGTACTTTGAGGGTGCATCATTGGATTTTCCCAAAAATGGCCAAGGCAAAAAGTCACTTTTCAACTGGACAGCTGAATTGGACCAGGGGCAAAATTGTCCAAATGTCAAAATAATTGGAATTTTTGAATGGGACT
The DNA here is from genome assembly GCF_024323335.1 of Lathyrus oleraceus. Classification (NCBI taxonomy): domain Eukaryota; kingdom Viridiplantae; phylum Streptophyta; class Magnoliopsida; order Fabales; family Fabaceae; genus Lathyrus; species Lathyrus oleraceus. The sequence goes on from NC_066585.1 coordinate 442,516, forward strand.
TTTTCTAACACCTCAGGAATGGCATTTAGAATGTGTTTGAATTTTCATTTCATGCATAAGGCTTTTAATTTGGATTTTGTCTTGAAAAATGGAAATGACAAAAATGGACCAAATGCATACACATGGTGAATTTGAGAATGGAGCAACCAATGAGCATGAAACAAGTTTCTACAGTTCACATATGATATTTGGAGTTTGCATGAGCTGTCAAAACAGCTGGCAATGAGCTGTACATGGAAATTACATTTTTGCCCTTATTTGCAAAATAACCAATTTCACTTAACATGCTAATTTGGTTAATTAAGTGGATTAGTGGAGGATTAAGCATCCATATAAATTCTAAAACACTTCATAATCATAACAGACTCTCACAATTACCAAGATTGGATCTGAAATTTCTTCATTCTCTCAAGATTGCTCAAGAACTCAACATCTTCAATCTCAAAGTTCTTCATCAATTCTACACCAAAGTTCGAAATTCCTTTTGGTTTGAATCCACATAATCATCCTCTCAAGCTGTTTTGATGATTTGGAGGGAGAGGAGTATGAAATCGCAGCTGCATTTTCGAGTTCCTCCAATGGTGAATCACGATTACATGCAATAGGAGCAACATCAATTGTACTTGAGCGTATCCTTCATCTTCCTGGAGCTTCTAGTCGAGCTGTTGAAGGTCAAAACACACGAACTCGTCCGATTCTCGCGCTGCCATTCCAGGTTTCGCAACTTTTCGAATCTCACGATTTATGTGTAGCTTATGTGCGTTTTAAAGTTCCTTTCATGTGGAGTTCAGTGGTATGATTAGTTTTAGGAATGGTGGATTATAGCTCATGGAATCTGGATTCGAAGTTTTGGTAGTAAACCCTAGGTTGCACGATTCGTGTGATAGAGGAACAATTAGGATAAATAGATTGCATATTCGGATTGTATGTGGAAAGACGAGTTCAACGGATATAGCCATGTCCATTTCTGTAAACATTTCGTGTTCTTCATGTTTTGGAATTTCTGGAAAATATTTATGAAGAAGATGAGCTGAAGCGCAGTTTGATCCGAAAAAGCATTTGAAAATTCAAACTGGAGGTTTCCCTCCCGCGCCTGTTTTATTTACAATACTGCCACTGTGCAGTTTTAATTAATTTGCTTAAATCTTAATTAATCATTAGCACCTTTAAAAATTCATAAAAAATAGCAAAAAAATCCTAAAAATATGGAGATTTTTTCCTTGACTTTGTTGACTTGTGTAGGATTTTTTTGACCTATTGGTCAAAGTTGTGCTTGGCAAATATTTTATTTGGCATAGGCTTTTCTAATGTATGTCACATTTTGATACATGTTTGTAATTTGATCATGAAATACTCATATCATAAGATAAATGGCTGAAAATTTTTGTGGTGGTTCTTGACTCATTGAGGATTATTTATATATAAATTTCATGAATTTTTGATACCTGGTCAGAGAGCAGCAAATTCTGGAACTTAGGTGTGACAATTTGTGTCACACCTCTTGATGTCAACTTGTTGAATTTAATTGGATAACCTATGCATGTTAGAATTGAATGAAATTTTGCATGATGACTTGTTGACATGTTAGGATGCTTGATGAATTTTTGTAGGATTTTTCACTGTATTTTCAATTTAATCTTGATTTTTCATTTCTGGTTGTTGAAATTGCAAGCTCATGTGATACATGTTGGTAGATTGATTGGGAAATCCTCATATTGTATTGTATGGCCATGAAATTTGATATGCATGAACTAGACACATTGTGTGACCTCCCTGTCTTGGTCTCATCCATTTCTTTTTTGTTTTCAATGAGATATGAATTTTTGAATTGGATGTGTGCATTGATGGTGTGAATTGAAGCATGAGATTGTGTCTGTTTTTGTTGATTTTCATTGACATAGTTCCATTTGCCCAATTGAGCTCAAATTTGACATGGTAGACCTTGATTGACCCCTGTTTAGGTGTATTTAATTTGAGATTTTTTTGATGTGTTTTGGCATGGCTTTGAATGCAATACTTCTGTTTGTATATTTGGTGCTTCATTTGAACCAATATGGATTGTTTTGTGCATGAATTGAACTTGATGGATGATATAAACATGAGACCAAGGATGTTTGCTCTTGTTTGATGTTAATTTGATGTTGGATGGTGGATACCTTGCTGTTTTAACTTTTTTCTTGCTTTGGGACCCTAGGCTTGGCCTAGTGGTCTAGTTACTAATATTTGCTTGGTTTTTCAGGATCAAAAGCATAATGTACATGGAGAATGATACAAGTTGATTTTAATTGATGTTGTGGATGTTTGTACACTAACATAACCTTGTTTTGTAGGTGTTGGAGCTTGGGCTTAAGCCTTGGGCTTGCTTTGTGTTGTATTGTTTAAACTGTTTGATTGTTTGCTGTACAATTTGTCTGATTGAATACTGACTGAGTTTGATTGTTTCCAGGTACTTTAGTTGCTCAGTTCCTTGTGAACTATTGCTTTGCTTTGCTTAAGCAACTTGCATTTGAGGTATAACCTTCTTACTTCATGTAGTCTGGAGACCCGGCTGTTACCGGGCCGGGCAAATTGTCTGAAGTCCTCCTTAAGAGGCAATGCTTGTGTATGTTTATTTTTAAGCCCAAGCAGGTAAAGTCCTTCAAGTAAGGCAATTGGTGGAAGGTAGGGACAAGCAACCTGTCCCCCACTATTCAGTTGAGTCTTCTCCTTGCTCCCATTACATGGTTGTAGCATTGAGATCCAAGCCCAAGATCCCGTGCAGTGCACATTGTGTCAGAGTCATCGAGTATAGAAGGGTTCCCCTATTCTGGACCCATGCTCATTTGTCAGCTCTCCCTGGTTAGGGATAAGAGCTGTGAGGTCTCATCCTCACTTCATCCCATCATCTGCTTCACCTTAGCCTCGTAATGGCAAGGTTAAGAGCAAACACGGCCTGTACAGACGATTGCTTAGGCAGTCAAACCTGATTGATTGAGCCCCTTGTTTGGCTATAGTGCGTGTTATGTGGATATCTGATTGACATGTGTTGTTTGAGATGCCTGTTCTCATTTGATATACTTGTATGCTTGTGTGCTAGCTTCTTTCCTGGTTAGGTTAGTTGCTTATGCAAGTAGGATAGAAAACCGAACTTAGGGTTAACGATGCATGACAACATTAGGCTCGAGTCTCAGCTCCCTAGTTGTGTGTCTTTCCCCGGTTTCTGGTTAGCAATTTAGTCCCTTTCAGGGGAACTACATCGCCCTGATCCTCGTTCCAGACGAGGTATGTAGGCAGGTGGTCGTGCGAGACCACTCCGGGCAACCTTTTTCTTTTTTGTGTGTGTTTACTTGTTATCTGATTGTATGTTTGGGTTCGGATGCCGACGTAAGCCCAGTGATTGGCTGTCGGGCTCCACGTTTGCCCTTGTGAGTGTGTTTTGGTTCGGATGCCGACGTAATTCCATCCAGTGGTTGTCGGGCTCCATGTTTGCCACCCTTGTTTGTTTTTGTTGTTTTGTGTTGTTTGACGTGCGTAAGCCGAACTACAGTGGCTCTGATTCTTGTTCCAGACAAGATATGTAGGCATAAGGTGCGATACCTTATCGAGCTCGTTCCTCCTAACCCCACCTGCGTTCCCCGTGTGTGTGTGATGTTTTAGCAACCTATTCTTTATTCTAGGACGTGGATCCCGTCGAGTACGACGGACGTGAGGGGTGCTAATACCTTCCCCTTGCGTAACCGACTCCCGAACCTTTTCTCTCTGGTCGCGAGACCATGTCTTTCCAGGTTTCTCTGAGCGTTTCCTTTCCCTATCTTGGGATAAATAACGTTTAGTGGCGGCTCTGTGTGTTTTTATTTTTAGGCTCGCCGGTTGATTTTTCGCAGGATGCGACAGCTGGCGACTCTGCTGGGGACTCCTAACATGTTGACCTATGCTGGTCCATGGTCCCTAAGCGAGTCTCTCCTAGCGCTTTAGGATGGGTTTGGTTGCTTGTGTTGTTTATTTATTGCATTTATTATACTAACCCTTGTTTATATTTGCATTAAATATGTGCATGCATCATTACTGTCATGTTGCCATCTTCCTCTGCAGGTGGTTCTGTTGTTTGGGGTGGGTGTTCTGAGTGGGGCTAAAACCCAGGCCCGAGTGTACACCTAGGATTAGTGTGGGTCTCGCGTACCTCACATGTCGGTTGGGCATGATGTTGCGACGTGACATACCACAAGCCGGACGAGGTTCAGTCGATAGTGCTTTCCATTGTGGAACATTTCACGGTGGCTTAGTTACTGCTTCTGAGCTGTTGACTCTGGTGACCGATCATTCCCGGATCTTTGGTTTAGACGATTTTAAGAGAGCTACAATGGCACACCCGAAAGGGCAAACCCATTGAGTATCTCTGCCCGATTGTCGAGACTATTATCCGCCTTAGGGTGACCTGATTAGAATTTACCTGTGAGGGGAGGGTGAATCTTTCAGATGCATAATCAGATGAGCTCAGATGGTGACTTTTGACCCGTGATGCAGAGACATATTTATAAGTCGGATTTATGGTTATTATCGCTGTGACGCCGGAGTGCTGTCCGTGGCATTTATCAGTGGGAATCCGTTTATTTCAGGATTCCCCGGGCCGAGATATTTATCAGTGGGGATCCGTTTATTTCAGGATTCCCTGGGCCGATCCAGATGATGATGGTGTGTCTGCTCAGAGACCAGTGATGATGATGATGTATCTGTCTTCCGTTTATTTCGGAACCCGTGGGTCAGAATTGTGATTGTTTGTTCCTCAGATGGTTATGATCAGTTCAGAGAGCCAAGCCGAGATTCAGCGCAGATGATCAGATGGCTGGGAGGATGGCAACGCATTGCATTCATGCATCAACATCATTCTCACTTTGCATTCATCTGCACTCAAACTCACGTCTAGCCATATGGGGGGTATTATGGATTGAGAATCTGGTTGAGAGACATCTTGAATTTCAGAATGTGGATGTCAAAATATTAGCTGTCTCGATGAAACCAGAATCAAAGGACAGAATCTTCCTCATATGGACGGACGTTGCATTCATGCATACTAACCCATTTGCTATTTTGTAGGTGTCAACCGGTGCGCATAGCTTGTTTGCTCAGATATCCTGCTAGGGGCAACAAATCCAGATTGATGGATCCTCCCAACGCTGACATCCTCGAACTGAAAGAGAAGATGAGAGAGCTGATCAATGTCATGCAAGAGTTCGCCTTGGGGCAGAAAGTAATTGCCGAAAAGGTGGGGAGGATTGAAGACTGGCTGAAGATGGGGAGCATGCAAGGAAACGCTTCGTCATCTGGACCGAAGGAATCTTTTGGTAATGACCAGCACAAGGATGAGGGTGAATCGCGTGCTGTGTATGCCCAGGGAGGACGCGGTAGGGGTCGTTACTACCAGCACACTGCTGCAGTAACCATCCCTGCTGATAAACAGTCAGTCCGACAGCAACCTCAGACAACTCCACAGAAGATACAGGGAGCTGGGAGTCAAGTGAAAGGAAAGGGGGTTGATCGTCATTTTGACAAGCCACCCATGACGTATGCTCTTCTGTTTAAAAAGTTGATGGATCTGGGGATGGTTCAGCCAAGGATGTTAGCTCCATTGAGGTCAGGTCAGAGGCCACCTAACTATAATGAGAACGCCAGGTGTGAATTTCATTCTGGTGCGCCTGGGCATAACATTGAGGGTTGTAGAGCCTTCAAGCACGTAGTCCAAGACCTGGTGGATTCCAAGGCCCTCAATTTTACATTGTCATTGAATGCTGATGCCAATCCCATGCCAGCGCATGGACAGGCGATGGTGGGTGCAATTGCTGAAAATTCAGATCGCGTCTGTGCGATGGGGGAAGAGACTGACAGTGACTGTGAGCTGGAGTCGTGGATAAAAGCGTGCGTACCAGGAAGCTGGAAGGCCTAAACAAGATCATCACTGACACTCGTCCGGAAGAGTAATGATTTCTTATTTTCAGTTTATATGCATGAAAGCCTTACGTGTTGCCCGACACGTAATGGTTCATTGTAAGGGCCACCTCATGTTTAAATTTGCAACATTTCTGCATCATTAATAAAAGGATGTTTTTCAGTCAAAAAACGGTGTTCCCTGTTTTTCACTTATTTTTGCAGTTTAAAAAACAAATAAAAATGGCAATGTTTATTTTCATTTTTCATCTTTTTGTTTTGTCTCGTTCCGACTTCAAAAACAAGTCTCCGGATCTCATTGATAACGATTTGGTTACCCCTCATATGACTTCGACAATTCGATCTATCTTGCTGAAGAAGAAGACGAAGAAGATTGGGATCTGCTGGAATTAGCCAGGTTGTTGAAACAAAAGGAGAAGGTGATTCAGTCGCACGAAGGGCGATGCAAGATCATTATTCCAAGCACCGAGGTCAGAAAGGAAGTGAGAATTAGAGTCGCTTCAGAGGCGAATCGAGAGCAGAATGGTAGCCTTGTTAAAAGAGCATGTGGATACTTTCGCCTGGTCATGTCAGGATATGCCAGGGGCGGATACTGGTGTCGTTGTGCACAAGCTGCCATGGAGAGAAGACTGTCCTCTAGAGAAGCGGAACGCCAGTGCCTGTATCAGAGAGCCATGGTGACTTTGTTTCATGACATGATTCATCATGAAACCGAATGCAATGCTATGACATGATAGCAAAGTCCCAAACGGAAGAGGGGCATCTGGCAGATCTGGCCAAGTCGTTTGACCAGTTGGGACAATTCAAACTGAGGTTGAATTCAAGCGAGTGCACTATCAGAGTGTGGTCCGGTAAATCGTTGGGGTTCATTATAAGTGTCAGAGAGGAATCGAGGTTGCTCCTGCTTAAAAAAAAAAAAAAAAAAAATGCCTGAACCGAGGGAATAGAAGAGAGGTTCGTGGTTTCATAGATAGATTGAACTACCTGTCATGGTTCACATCTCATCTAACAGCCACGTGTGAACCTATATTCAAGATGTTGAAAAAAAAATCAAAAAAAAATCAAACGGTCAGGTGAAATAATGATTGCCAAGGGGCATTGAAAATAAAAGAATAAATTGCAGGAACCTCTGATTCTGTCGCCTCCTATGGAAGGAACAACCATCAATTCTGTATTTGACGGCCTTCGAGGGGTCTACGAGGTGTATTGGGTCAGCATGACGCGTCTTGTCGAAAAGAGCATGCAATTTACCTTAGCAAAAAGTTTGTCGACTGTGAAACAATACATTCACTGTTCGAGAAAACTTGATGTACTTTGGCATAGGCTGCTCGCCGACTGAGACAGTATATGCTGATTCATGCCACTTTGTGGATTTCCGAGATGGATCCGATCGAGTATGTGTTTGAAAAGCCAGCATTGACCGGACGGGTTGCGAGAGTGCAAAAGAATGTTGACTGATTTGTGACACTCTCAGAAAGCAATAAAGGGGTGTTGTCTGATTACATCTCTCTGCAACCCGTTGAGGTTATCAACCGATGAAGTTTGAGTTCCCTGATGAGGACATCTCGAGGTGCTCTGATCGAAAGATTGAGAGTGACCGATCCCGGAGGAGGGGCCTGACCCCAAATCCGAACGGATTCTGATGTCTGATGGGGAGGTTAAGGTGAATAAGCTTTTGTTGCCCGGATAACGTTTGAATGCACCGACGGTGTGATTGAGTAGGAAACTGGTATCCTGGGTATTGAACCTCGGTACATCTACTGGGGCAACTCTTTTCTCGTTGGTATATGGGATGGAGGCTGTATTACCTGTTGAGGTTCAGACTCCCTCGTTGAGAGTCCTGATGGACGTGAAGTTGCAAGAGGCTGAATGGGTAAGGACCCGGTACGAAGAGTTGAGCCTGATAGAGGAAAAGAGGCTTGCAGCCATCTGTCATGGGCGGTATACCAGCAACGTATGAAGCGTGCTTTTGACAAGAAAGTGCGACCTCGGATGTATCACGTGGGTGATATGGTGCTGAAAAGGATCCTTCCTCCTCAAAACGATCGAAGGGGCAAATGGACGCCGAATTATGAAGGTCCATTCGTGGTCAAGAAGGTTTTCTCAGGTGGAGCCTTGTTGCTAACGACCATGGATGGCGAGGATTTTCCATCCCCTGTGAATGCGGACGCAGTTAAAAAAATACTTCGTATAATAGACCCGCTGGACGAAAAGAACAAAATAGTCCAGGCAAAAATGGGCATCCCGGCGAACCAAAAACAGAAAAGGGTTCGGGCAAAAATTAGGGATAAAATGAAAAATGTACACCCGGCAAGTCGAAAACCTGAAAAGGCGACCTGGGCAAAAAGGGGTATCCCGGTGGACTGAAAACCCGAAAGGGCGGTCCAGGCAAAAGAGGGATTGAAACGAACAACTGCGTCTAGCATGATCGTTTGCGCTTCGGTTAAAGCATCATGGATAATACCTGGTAGGGATCAGTCAGAATTGTCTTGTTCAGAAGGCAGAAAAGCACGGAGAGTCTGAGGACATATGGGGTGTAACCGAGTTGGAACTCGATGAGATCACGGGTTTCACGTTGCCATTAGGATAGATTTTTCCTTTTGTGCGCAATTACCTCTTTTCAGGAATTGCTTCCTTTTGTATTACTCATTTGAGCCACACTTTTTCAAATCAATAAAATGCATATTCAGTCAAATAATTTTGTTTTTGTTTTTCATAACCGCTTTGATTGCAAAAACATCCAGATATTTTTGATAAAGAATCTTGCATTTTAAGACATACAGGTTCCTTCCAATGCATGTTTATAAGATGGAAAGCTTGAAATCTTATTTGGAAGGTTGAGTGACCCAAGTGTTGAAATCTTGACACGCCTGGGGCACGGTTTTATCTAACGATCTGTTTTGCAGGTACTGTTAGATATTTTCACTCACTTGCAGGTTGTGGTGTGGAAGCTTTGTAACAGATCCCCAGAGAGTTCGCTCAGGAACGAATGTATGAAAGAAGGACGAAGACGCTGAGATGTACGACGGTCCTTGATGATAATCAAGAAGACTCTTCAAAATCAGAAAATTGGAGAGTATGTAATTCCCCGCAGAGCCTGATCTGGGACAGATGAATATGAAGGGATGACGGAGCGACGTTGAGACGTCCGACGACCCTTGAAATTAACCAAGAAGACTCTTCAAAGTCGAAAGGTTGAAATTTCTGTATAAATCTCAGGAGTACGTCTCTCGTCGAGCGCGGGGCGATTTTGGAATACAAGATGATGGAGCAGAAAAGGTCCAGATGAGTCTGGGAATTCTCAAAAGCGGAAAGCTGATACGAGATTGGGAGGTGGATACCATGGTTCGATGAGTCGATGGGTGTTCTGTACCTACTTTTCTCATTTCCCAGCTAGGTCCCCAAGCAGAATCGGAGGACTAGCTCCCCTGCGGATTCCAGATCTGTGACTTTCCCAGCCGAGTCAGGATGGTTATTCCCGGCAGGTTTACAACGGTGTTTCCTCAGCAGCCAGGCCAGAAGGTTGTTATTCCCCGAGTGGAGCGGGTTTCAATGAAATATATCTCCAGCAGTTCCCCGAGTGGAGCGGGTCTTTTTCAAAGAAATATATCTCCAGCAGTTCCCCGAGTGGAGCGGGTCTTTTTCAAAGAAATATATCTCCAGCAGTTCCCCGAGTGGAGCGGGTCTTTTTCAAAGAAATATATCTCCAGCAGTTCCCCGAGTGGAGCGGGTCTTTTTCAAAGAAATATATCTCCAGCAGTTCCCCGAGTGGAGCGGGTTTTTTCAATGACATATTTCTCCAACAGTGTTCATCCTACCAGTGGATTGAACGAGTTTCTGTAGCAGACGAATATCTGCATCCCCAGCCGAGGGTATCCTACATGTGGATTGATTGGGTCCTCCCCAGCGGAGTAGTTGTCGTTCCCCTAGCAGGGTCTGGATGGTATTCCCCCAGCAGGTTGAAGATTGCTCTTTTCCCCAGCGGGAGTATCTGTGAGGGTTCCCAAAGCAGAGTTGGGATCTATATCCCCAGCAAGTCAAAGACTGTGGTATTCCCACAGAGTGCAGTGAAGGATCTGTATCCCCAGCATGTCCTCGAGAGGGTGGGGTGCAAAGGAGGTATTCCCCAGCATGTCCTCGAGAGGGTTGGGTGCAAAGGATCTGTATCCCCAGCAAGGGTTGTCTATTTCCTAGCAGCAGTGCTATCCCCGGCAGGGTGGAAATCGGAGCAGTGGCGAGTTCCTCAGCAGAGAGTCTCGTTTTCCCCAGAAAATTCCCTTGAGGGGGATATTTTTATGCATTCATCATGTAGAATAAGCATTGCATATTGCATAGAAAAAATAATAAATCGCGTAGCATTTCCATAATTATGGAGCATTACGCAGAGAAAATCAATCATGCATCATTGCAAACATCAGCTAGTCTCAGACTGTGGTTACCGTTTGAGAGGTGTTTTGCCAGAAGATGAAGGTGTTACTCCGAGTAGTATAGCCTCATGATTTGATCAAAGGTGGTTTCCCAGTAGTACTATACTGGAGAAGATTTCTTCCGTCGGGCAGAGATGGAAAGGTGATGCGTTCAGCTAGTCTCGAGCCGTGGTTACCGCTTGAAGATTTGGGGTTCACCAAAGGTGAAGATGTTACTCTGAGGAGATTAGCATCACAACGTCAGATCAGCAATGTTCCCCAGTAGTGCGATATTGGAGGAAATGTTCCCGTCGGACAGAGATGGGGATACAGTCAGAAGACGTTACGCGATCAGCGCGATTCAAGCCGTGATTACCGCTTGAGGTTTGGTTTTGTCTGACAGCGAAGACGATGCTCCGAGGAGTTCAGCATTGTGAGTTTGGAACCACCGTTTCTTCCCAGACATCAGTAAGTGTTTGGTCGATCATTGTTTGATGTCTGTCCGCATCATTGTTTGATGTCTGTCCGCATCATTGTTTGATGTCTGTCCGCATCATTGTTTGATGTCTGTCCGCATCATTGTTTGATGTCTGTCCGCATCATTGTTTGATGTCTGTCCGCATCATTGTTTGATGTCTGTCCGCATCATTGTTTGATGTCTGTCCGCATCATTGTTTGATGTCTGTCCGCATCATTGATTGATGTCTGTCCGCATCATTGTTTGATGTCTGTCCGCATCATTGTTTGATGTCTGTCCGCATCATTGTTTGATGTCTGTCTGCATCATTGTTTGATGTCTGTCCGCATCATTGTTTGATGTCTGTCCGCATCATTGTTTGATGTCTGTCCGCATCATTGTTCGATGTCTGTCCGCATCATTGTTTGATGTCTGTCCGCATCATTGTTTGATGTCTGTCCGCATCATTGTTTGATGTCTGTCCGCATCATTGTTTGATGTCTGTCTGCATCATTGTTTGATGTCTGTCCGCATCATTGTTTGATGTCTGTCCGCATCATTGTTTGATGTCTGTCCGCATCATTGTTTGATGTCTGTCCGCATCATTGTTTGATGTCTGTCCGCATCATTGTTTGATGTCATGTCAACATCATTGTTCGGTGCCTGTAAACATCGAGTTTCCTCCCGGTCATTGGTTAATGTCTGGTCGAGCTTTTTTTGGTGTCAGTAAACATCATCGTCCGATGTTCAGTAAACGTCGAGTTTCTTCCCAGTCATCAGTCAGTGTCTGGTTGAAGGTGTACCCTCTGACGTGTTGCCCTTAGAGTGGTGATTAGTGAAGTTTCCGACTATCAGGTTGAAGCACTTATGGTATTCAGGCCAGTTTTTCGGAGTTCAGACCGAAGTGGTTTTCGGACCAGGTAGAAGAAGAGAAAATTTTCGGGGTTCAAGAAAAGCAAAAAAAGAATGAGAATCCCGAGTGGATGAGTGGTGTTCAAGCCATGGTTATCCCTGTGTTACCATTTACTTTGGTATCCAGGTCGACGTTTTTCGAAGTTTGTTTCTTCGCCGATGCTGACAGGCGTTAATTATTATCCCATCAGAGTGCAAATTGTTCGTCTGTTCTTGGTATTCAATCACTCTTCATCCTGATCATCCGAAAGCCGAGGCTATTTCGTATCGACAGGTTCACAGTGGATTGAATAGGGGCAGCTGTAACACCTCAAAATTTGCCCTCCTCTCTTGGGACTAACATTAACATATTTTGCATATAATTTTAGGGCATTAGGCATCTCATATTGCATAGCATGTGGTTACATAGTGCAAGCCATCTTCCCAAGTCTTGATCAGGAGATGAGGAAGTTCAAAGGTGCAAGCCTAGGGTTTATTGACTGATCATGGCCATCTGAGGATTGGGCTGTGAATTAGGGTTTCATGATTCTCCAAGGGTATTGGTCTTCATGTTGATTGAATTGATGCATCATCATCATCATGTTTGGATGTCATCAGAAGATTGAAGAAGATTCCTTGAGATTTGGGTTTTGACCACTGGTCAACCCTAATCAGTTGCATTGGGCCAATCAGGGCATAATCAGGAGATGAGGTTTCTGATGGTTATGAGGTTCATTTTGTGATTATATGGTGCTTATTGAGGCTAGAGTTTCACCCTTGAGCCATTTCAGTTGAAGATTGGGGCTCAGTTTGATCTATGCATTGCCAGATTCATCTATCAGATGAAAAGTCAACTGTGGTCAACTGTACATGATCTGGTGAATTTGGAGGTGGAAATGAGTTAGACACACTTCATTCATGTTGGAACAAGTGTTGAATGACATGGCAAGGCTTAAAAATGAAGAAAATCAAGTCAGGACAAAAACTGCCAAAAATAGCAGGTGACTGGTAACTGAAGTTTCCAAAAATGGAAAGTTTTTGACCTCAAAAACAGAAGTCCAAGGAAGCTTCAAATGAAAAATTGTTCAACATGACAGTTGTAGATCTTGCTCTCACCTTTCCAAAAAGTCCAAGAACTTGAAAATCCAATGTACGGTTTGCAAGATATGGCTCAGTGAATTTCAGAAAAGACCCGTAATCAGGAGGCCATAACTACCACATACTTTGTCCAAATTGCAAGTTCTTTATATGCACAAACTCCATTTGACATGTACTTTGAGGGTGCATCATTGGATTTTCCCAAAAATGGCCAAGGCAAAAAGTCACTTTTCAACTGGACAGCTGAATTGGACCAGGGGCAAAATTGTCCAAATGTCAAAATAATTGGAATTTTTGAATGGGACTTTTTCTAACACCTCAGGAATGGCATTTAGAATGTGTTTGAATTTTCATTTCATGCATAAGGCTTTTAATTTGGATTTTGTCTTGAAAAATGGAAATGACAAAAATGGACCAAATGCATACACATGGTGAATTTGAGAATGGAGCAACCAATGAGCATGAAACAAGTTTCTACAGTTCACATATGATATTTGGAGTTTGCATGAGCTGTCAAAACAGCTGGCAATGAGCTGTACATGGAAATTACATTTTTGCCCTTATTTGCAAAATAACCAATTTCACTTAACATGCTAATTTGGTTAATTAAGTGGATTAGTGGAGGATTAAGCATCCATATAAATTCTAAAACACTTCATAATCATAACAGACTCTCACAATTACCAAGATTGGATCTGAAATTTCTTCATTCTCTCAAGATTGCTCAAGAACTCAACATCTTCAATCTCAAAGTTCTTCATCAATTCTACACCAAAGTTCGAAATTCCTTTTGGTTTGAATCCACATAATCATCCTCTCAAGCTGTTTTGATGATTTGGAGGGAGAGGAGTATGAAATCGCAGCTGCATTTTCGAGTTCCTCCAATGGTGAATCACGATTACATGCAATAGGAGCAACATCAATTGTACTTGAGCGTATCCTTCATCTTCCTGGAGCTTCTAGTCGAGCTGTTGAAGGTCAAAACACACGAACTCGTCCGATTCTCGCGCTGCCATTCCAGGTTTCGCAACTTTTCGAATCTCACGATTTATGTGTAGCTTATGTGCGTTTTAAAGTTCCTTTCATGTGGAGTTCAGTGGTATGATTAGTTTTAGGAATGGTGGATTATAGCTCATGGAATCTGGATTCGAAGTTTTGGTAGTAAACCCTAGGTTGCACGATTCGTGTGATAGAGGAACAATTAGGATAAATAGATTGCATATTCGGATTGTATGTGGAAAGACGAGTTCAACGGATATAGCCATGTCCATTTCTGTAAACATTTCGTGTTCTTCATGTTTTGGAATTTCTGGAAAATATTTATGAAGAAGATGAGCTGAAGCGCAGTTTGATCCGAAAAAGCATTTGAAAATTCAAACTGGAGGTTTCCCTCCCGCGCCTGTTTTATTTACAATACTGCCACTGTGCAGTTTTAATTAATTTGCTTAAATCTTAATTAATCATTAGCACCTTTAAAAATTCATAAAAAATAGCAAAAAAATCCTAAAAATATGGAGATTTTTTCCTTGACTTTGTTGACTTGTGTAGGATTTTTTTGACCTATTGGTCAAAGTTGTGCTTGGCAAATATTTTATTTGGCATAGGCTTTTCTAATGTATGTCACATTTTGATACATGTTTGTAATTTGATCATGAAATACTCATATCATAAGATAAATGGCTGAAAATTTTTGTGGTGGTTCTTGACTCATTGAGGATTATTTATATGTAAATTTCATGAATTTTTGATACCTGGTCAGAGAGCAGCAAATTCTGGAACTTAGGTGTGACAATTTGTGTCACACCTCTTGATGTCAACTTGTTGAATTTAATTGGATAACCTATGCATGTTAGAATTGAATGAAATTTTGCATGATGACTTGTTGACATGTTAGGATGCTTGATGAATTTTTGTAGGATTTTTCACTGTATTTTCAATTTAATCTTGATTTTTCATTTCTGGTTGTTGAAATTGCAAGCTCATGTGATACATGTTGGTAGATTGATTGGGAAATCCTCATATTGTATTGTATGGCCATGAAATTTGATATGCATGAACTAGACACATTGTGTGACCTCCCTGTTTTGGTCTCATCCATTTCTTTTTTGTTTTCAATGAGATATGAATTTTTGAATTGGATGTGTGCATTGATGGTGTGAATTGAAGCATGAGATTGTGTCTGTTTTTGTTGATTTTCATTGACATAGTTCCATTTGCCCAATTGAGCTCAAATTTGACATGGTAGACCTTGATTGACCCCTGTTTAGGTGTATTTAATTTGAGATTTTTTTGATGTGTTTTGGCATGGCTTTGAATGCAATACTTCTGTTTGTATATTTGGTGCTTCATTTGAACCAATATGGATTGTTTTGTGCATGAATTGAACTTGATGGATGATATAAACATGAGACCAAGGATGTTTGCTCTTGTTTGATGTTAATTTGATGTTGGATGGTGGATACCTTGCTGTTTTAACTTTTTTCTTGCTTTGGGACCCTAGGCTTGGCCTAGTGGTCTAGTTACTAATATTTGCTTGGTTTTTCAGGATCAAAAGCATAATGTACATGGAGAATGATACAAGTTGATTTTAATTGATGTTGTGGATGTTTGTACACTAACATAACCTTGTTTTGTAGGTGTTGGAGCTTGGGCTTAAGCCTTGGACTTGCTTTGTGTTGTATTGTTTAAACTGTTTGATTGTTTGCTGTACAATTTGTCTGATTGAATACTGACTGAGTTTGATTGTTTCCAGGTACTTTAGTTGCTCAGTTCCTTGTGAACTATTGCTTTGCTTTGCTTAAGCAACTTGCATTTGAGGTATAACCTTCTTACTTCATGTAGTCTGGAGACCCGGCTGTTACCGGGCCGGGCAAATTGTCTGAAGTCCTCCTTAAGAGGCAATGCTTGTGTATGTTTATTTTTAAGCCCAAGCAGGTAAAGTCCTTCAAGTAAGGCAATTGGTGGAAGGTAGGGACAAGCAACCTGTCCCCCACTATTCAGTTGAGTCTTCTCCTTGCTCCCATTACATGGTTGTAGCATTGAGATCCAAGCCCAAGATCCCGTGCAGTGCACATTGTGTCAGAGTCATCGAGTATAGAAGGGTTCCCCTATTCTGGACCCATGCTCATTTGTCAGCTCTCCCTGGTTAGGGATAAGAGCTGTGAGGTCTCATCCTCACTTCATCCCATCATCTGCTTCACCTTGGCCTCGTAATGGCAAGGTTAAGAGCAAACACGGCCTGTACAGACGATTGCTTAGGCAGTCAAACCTGATTGATTGAGCCCCTTGTTTGGCTATAGTGCGTGTTATGTGGATATCTGATTGACATGTGTTGTTTGAGATGCCTGTTCTCATTTGATATACTTGTATGCTTGTGTGCTAGCTTCTTTCCTGGTTAGGTTAGTTGCTTATGCAAGTAGGATAGAAAACCGAACTTAGGGTTAACGATGCATGACAACATTAGGCTCGAGTCTCAGCTCCCTAGTTGTGTGTCTTTCCCCGGTTTCTGGTTAGCAATTTAGTCCCTTTCAGGGGAACTACATCGCCCTGATCCTCGTTCCAGACGAGGTATGTAGGCAGGTGGTCGTGCGAGACCACTCCGGGCAACCTTTTTCTTTTTTGTGTGTGTTTACTTGTTATCTGATTGTATGTTTGGGTTCGGATGCCGACGTAAGCCCAGTGATTGGCTGTCGGGCTCCACGTTTGCCCTTGTGAGTGTGTTTTGGTTCGGATGCCGACGTAATTCCATCCAGTGGTTGTCGGGCTCCATGTTTGCCACCCTTGTTTGTTTTTGTTGTTTTGTGTTGTTTGACGTGCGTAAGCCGAACTACAGTGGCTCTGATTCTTGTTCCAGACAAGATATGTAGGCATAAGGTGCGATACCTTATCGAGCTCGTTCCTCCTAACCCCACCTGCGTTCCCCGTGTGTGTGTGATGTTTTAGCAACCTATTCTTTATTCTAGGACGTGGATCCCGTCGAGTACGACGGACGTGAGGGGTGCTAATACCTTCCCCTTGCGTAACCGACTCCCGAACCTTTTCTCTCTGGTCGCGAGACCATGTCTTTCCAGGTTTCTCTGAGCGTTTCCTTTCCCTATCTTGGGATAAATAACGTTTAGTGGCGGCTCTGTGTGTTTTTATTTTTAGGCTCGCCGGTTGATTTTTTGCAGGATGCGACACAATGCATAATCATCTCATTTGTCTTTGTGACATTATCATTGTTGCTTACCCATTGAGGACAATTGTAAGTCCATTTCATTGGCCATTGCTCTTATGATATGGAAGTGAGTATAAGACCATCACCTTGGCCACTCATCTTATCTTTGCTTGATGCATTTGATTTTATGTGAGGATGCAATTGTAAGTCCCTGCAAGTTGGCATTTGCTTTCCTATGATCACATGTTGCTTTGTTTGTTTGTATGTGAGGATACAACTGTAAGTCCCTACAAGTTGGCATTTGTATTCCTAGGACCATACTGTGGAGGTTAGAGTAAGCCCAGACAGATTGGCATCTGACATCCATGTTTGCTTTTCTTTGTTTATGTGAGGATGCAACTGTAAGTCCCTGCAAGTTGGCATTTGCTTTCCTATGATCATATGTTGGATATTGGTGTAAGCCCAGACAGATTGGCATCCGGTATCCAAGTTTCTTTTTGTTTTAGGAGATTAGTATAAGTCCATTGAGTGGCCTCTGATATCCATTTCTGTTTTAGGAGACTGGTGTAAATCCATCTATTGGTATCCGATATCCGCCTTTTATTTCTTTTGCTTTGAGGAGATTAGTGTAAGACCATTGAGTGGCATCTGATATCCAGTTTTATTTTAGGAGATTGGTATAAGCCCAGTGATTGGCATCCGATATCCGCTTTTGCTTTCTTTCTTGTTTGTTTGTTATTATCCATTGCTATTCCAAAGGACACACTTGAATCATCCTCTATATGATTTCAAGAAGTGAACCTTCTAAGAAGTTTTACAATCCATCTCCATCCATTCATCCTCATTATGTCCTAAACCTTTTCACACTTCGACTTCAAACTTGAGATAGATATTGTGCAAACATCTTCATGTTTTCAAACTAAAAACCTGGACCCCAAGTCCTTGACTTTTTTCAAACTCCATTTCATAACACTTCTTTTGAATCAATCTTAATCATACTTTGACTCCATTTTCATAATCACAATCAATTAACTTCACTCATTCACTTGTTTTGGCTTTGTCCATTGTTAATCTTTTCATGCATTAGCCATAGGCTTCAATTATCATTGTGGTTGATGTAAATCTTGCCTATCCTTAGTGAGTCGACAGTAAGACTTCCGTACTGAAAACAGGGCTAACCCCTCTAGTACGTCGAAGCTATCCTCGCATGGTGTATGTTGGTCTTGGTCGAGTTTTCTCCCATTGATAATGAAAAGCCTCAGTGCTATTGTTTAAAATTGAATCCACCAACTTTTGGAAATCTTTTAGCCGAACTACGGCGTTTTGATCCTTACCTTTGATGGAAGGTACGTAGGCAGCGGGTTCATCCGTTCAAACCCAATAACACAAAAATAATTAACTTGTATATTCTTTTCTCATCATCCCAATCATGTTTGCACAATGTTTATGTCATAACAAATAACAATTTAATACAACAAATGTGAAAAGGGCTCCCTAGGAGTACCTAGGACGTAGTGGGTGCCTAACACCTTCCCATTGCGTAATTTACCCCTTACCCAGACTCTCTGATCTTTTTATTAGTTTTCTACGTGTAAAACTTCTTAGGCTTTTGTTCGCTTTTTAGCCAGTCCTTTGGATAAATAAAAGTGCGGTGGCGACTCGAAATTTCATTGTATCCCTTGCTTATGATTTAATCGATAGATCATATAGCGACGAATACACCGCTACAGTAGGCATAAGACGCGACGTCTTACCGAGCACACTTCTCTTTAACCCATAGGTAGCCGAGCTACGAAGACTCTGATTCTCATACTCAGATGAGATACGTAGGCAGTGGATGCGGCATCCTTGCGAGTCATTTTCTTTTAACCTTCGTTTTAGTAAATAGTACTTTAGATAGACCTACACCCTTTAGACTAGAACAACACTTATGAAAAGGGCTCCCTAGGAGTACCTAGGATGTTTTAGATGC
Organism: Lathyrus oleraceus; assembly: GCF_024323335.1. Lineage (NCBI taxonomy): Eukaryota > Viridiplantae > Streptophyta > Magnoliopsida > Fabales > Fabaceae > Lathyrus > Lathyrus oleraceus. The sequence goes on from NC_066585.1 coordinate 461,418, forward strand.
TTAAAACCTTCCCATTGCATAACCAACCCCCTTACCCAGATCTCTGACATTTTTACTAGTTTTTGATTCGATAAAACTTTTAGGTTTTTGTTCGCTTTCTAACCATTCCTTTGGATAAATAGAAGTGCGGTGGCGACTCAACTTGTATGGTTTACCTTGGATTTAGTCAATATCTCTAATGGTAACGAATACCCCGCTACACATTTTAAGGTAATCGATTACTCTGTGAAAAATTCAAATATTTTTGCATGTTGGAGGCAAGTAACCTATTACCCATATTAAGGTAATCGATTACCACTGAACCAAAGGCAAAAATCGGTGCATCTCTTCATGGAAACTTTTCTATTTTCTTTACCATGAACCATGGCTTCCTTTGGGTAATTGCATCCATTTGAGGAGGTGTTTAGACAACATATATACATCATTTTTTCAGTTTTCAAATTCATCTCCTTTCAAAAATTTCAAATCAATTACTCATATTCTTTCAAACATTTTTTTAAGTGTTCTTCCAAATTTTCTTGAGTGAAACCTTGCATAAACCTTCTTTTTAAGCATCATAGTTTCATTCCATACAAAGAACACTTTTATAATTATTGTGAGAATTAAGTGTTACAAAGGAGAAGATCAATTGATAAATTGATATACTTCAAATTTTCAACTATTTCATCTTCTACAAAAATTCAGAATTGTATCTCTTGATTACAACTTATTTTTAGGATTGTTAAGAATAAGTTTGTAAGGTTTTATCCTTGTTATTCGGTGTGTGGATGCAAGAGGTCCTTTTGTGAGAATTTGAGTCTCCATTGGACTTTAAACATTGTAAATCCAAGAGGATTGTTTTTGGTGTGTTAGAATTAGATAGAAAGGCCTTAAGATGTCTTGTCTAGGAATCTAACATTATAGTGAATTCTCTTTCGTGTTGAAAGGGGAGTGGAGTACTCTCGATCTGTGAGGGGAACCACTATACATCGTAGTGTTCTTTACTTTCCACACTTTACCGCTTTTCATCACATAAGCATCTCAAGAAAGTAAAAATCAATAAATCGTAAAAAATCCAGAAAATCGTCTAAGTGCCTCATTCACCCCCCCTCTAAGGCACTCCTTAAACTTACAATTGGTATCAGAGTAGGTTATAGGTAACTTGTTCCTAAAAGATCCGCATGGCATCCGCAGGCACGAATCAGGTTTTCAAAGACGGTGGAAGTAGTAACAAACCACCACTTTTCTCTGGAGAATATTTTGATTTTTGGAAGATCCGCATGAAGGCACATCTAGAGGCTCAAGGAGAAGGCATATGGGAAGCCGTTGAAGATGGTCCGCATAATCCTATGAGTGTGGTCAATGGCATTGATACTCCAAATATAAAGAGTTTGTATGATGAAGATGATAACAAAAAAATCTTAAATGAAAAGAAAGCATTAAAGATTCTTCAAAGTGCTTTAAGCATGGACGAGTTCTTCCGCATATCTCAATGCAAATCGGCGAAACAAATATGGGACACCTTAGTGGAGACACATGAAGGCACCGCCGAAGTAAAGAGATCAAGGTTGAATACATTAAGTCAAGAATATGAGATGTTTAGAATGTTGCCCGGAGAATCCATCATGGCGCTGCAAAAGAGATTTGTTCACTTGACTAACCACTTGATTGCTCTCGGAAAAACATTTACAAATGATGATCTCAATCTTAAAGTACTAAGATCATTGACTCGAGAATGGAAACCGAAGGTGACGACTATCTCCGAAAAGAAAAGTCTTTCAACAATGACGTCCGCATCACTCTTTGGCAAACTTCAAGAACATGAGTTAGAACTTGGTAGGCTTGAGAAACATGAAAGTTAAGAAAAGAAATCTAAAGGAATTGCCTTGAAGGTAGACTCAAAAGAAGATAAAGATGATGATGCATTGGAGGAAGATGAGAATTTCATGCTCCTTGTTAAAAGGCTTGGTAAGTTCTTTAACAAAAATGATAAATCCTTTAACGCTAAAAAGAATAGACATTTCAGGAAAAAAGAGACCACCACATCTACGCAAGATATAACATGCTACGAATCTGGAAAGTAAGGCCACATAAAGCTGGAATGTCCTAAACTTTCAAAGAAAGGCGGATTCAAGAGCAAGAAGGATTTCAAGAACAAAAAGGCATATGTTGCATGGGAGGATAATAAAATTAGTTCTTCATCCGGATTGGATAGCGAGGGACGTGCAAACTTGGCGCTAATGGCTTCTCATCATTCCGATGATGAAGAAGAGGTTAGTAATGATTTTTCTCTTTTTAATGATGATGCACAAGGTGCAATTAATGAATTGTTAAATGAATGCAAAATTCTTTATAAAACTATATCATCTCAAAAGAAACAAATTTCTTCCTTGGAAGAAAAGATTGAAATTTTTGAAAAAGATTTTGAAAATGAAAAACAAAAGATGATTAGTGAAAAGAAGAATTTTGTATGTATAAAGTGTGAGTCTCTCTCTTTCCAAATTGTCCAACTTAAAAGAGTCATTGAAAGGTATGAAAAAGGACAAATTGGTTTGGAAGGGGTTCTTAGCCAACAAAGGTACTCAAATGACAAAAGTGGACTTGGTTACTCCAAATTTTCTAAACCAAGTTCAAATAAAACTATCTTTGTTAGGCCTAAGGATCAATCTCCAAAAGAAAGAGTCAACACGCCAAAAGTTGTGCATCAACGTCCTAAAAAGAAAAGGTTTATAAAGAAAAAGTCTTATGTTCCTAGATATAAAAGCAATTTTGAACCAACTTGTTTTTATTGTGGTATTATTGGCCATACACCTAATGCTTGCTATGTTAGAAACTTTAGTGTAGCAAAGGGGCATTATGTATGGGTTGAGAAAGGTACTAATTATGAAGGACCCAAAAAAATTTGGGTACCTAACAAAACTTAATTTTGTTTTGTAGGTATGCTTGAAGGCCACATCAAATCTTTGGTATTTGGATAGTGGGTGCTCCAAGCATATGACTGGGGATGTGCACAAATTTTCAGATCTAATGCTTAAGGCCAAGGGTTATGTTACTTATGGAGATAACAACAAAGGAAGAATTCTTGGCATAGGCAAAGTAGGTGTACCAAATTTCATATCCATCAAAGATGTGTTATATGTCGAAGGACTAAAGCGCAACCTCTTAGGCATAAGCCAACTTTGTGACAGAGGATTCAAAATAGGATTCACAAAAGATGAATGTTTAATTGAAGACAAAGTCACACAAGAGGTAATGCTTATAGGTAAGCGAATTAATAATATTTTCATGATTTCCCTTGATAATGTTTCTTTGAAGGTTAAGTGTCTTGTGGAAAATAACAACGACTCATGGTTATGGCATAAGACACTTGCTCACATTCACATGGAGCACTTGAATAAGTTAGTAAAACATGACCTTGTCATTGGATTGCCAAAGATAAAATTCATCAAAGATAGACTTTGTGATGCTTGTCAAAAGGGGAAGCAAACCAAATCAACTTTCACATCCAAGAATGTGGTGTCCACTTCTAGGCCACTACAATTGTTACATATGGACTTATTTGGTCCATCAAGAACAAGAAGCTTCAGAGGTAACTTATATGCTTTAGTTATTGTTGATGATTATTCTAGATAAATTTGGACATTCTTTTTAGTGCAGAAAAGTGATGCATTCAAAGTGTTCAAGAAGTATTGCAAAGAGTTGTTAAAGAGATTTGAAATGGATGGTTGTAAAGCAATGTCAACACCAATGGGCTCCGGAACCTATGTTGATCAAGACGAATCGGGTGTGTCAATTGATATTACGAAGTATCGAGGTATGATTGGTTCTTTATTATATTTGACAGCAAGCCGTCCTGATATAATATTTAGCGTGTGTTTATGTGCTCGCTTCCAAGCAAATCCAAAGGAGTCACATCTCACGGCGGTCAAAAGAATCATGAAGTATCTCAAAGGAACAACCAACGTTGGCTTATGGTATCCTAAAAGTAGTATTTGTAAGTTAATTGGTTACTCTGACGCGGATTATGCAGCTTATAAATCAGATAGAAAAAGTACTAGTGGAACATGTCACATCCTTGGTAATGCATTAGTCTCATAGTCATGTAAGAAACAATCGTGTGTTGCTCTTAGTACGGCTGAAGCAGAATACATAGCAACGGATAGTTGTTGTGCACATAATCTTTGGCTAAAGCAACAATTAAGTGACTATGGAATCGATCTTGGATGCATACCACTCTGATGCGACAACACAAGTGCGATTAATATTACAAAGAATCCTGTCATGCACTTAAGGACCAAACACATAGACATTCGACACCACTTCCTTCGTGATCATGTGCTTAAAGGCAATGTCGAAGTTACCTTTGTCGATACTCATAATCAACTAGTGGACATTTTCACAAAACCACTCGCAAAAGAACCATTTTATAAGATTCGAAGAGAACTTGGCATTTTGGATGAAGGTGATATATAAATCTTCCATAATTATTCACTATACATTATAATGAGGTCAAGGTACACAAGTTTTTAATTTTTTGTTTTTGTGAAATTTCTCTTTAAAATGTGTATATGAAATTTTTGCCTTTTGTTGATTTTATATTAGGTAAATTTAATTTTTTGATAAAAAAAATTTCACTCAAAATTGCATTAGTATGTATATTACCTTGTCAAACTTAAAATTTTTGAAAATCCTTCATATTTTGGGTTGTGCAAAGCTACTGTTTTTTCATTTTTTTCTTAGAGTAATCGGTTACTCCAAATTGGGCAATCAATTACCCTGCCTGTTTTTGCCTTCCTCACGCGTTTTTCATCTATGTAACCGATTACCCTTTTTAGAGTAATCGATTACCACTGTTTCTTCCAGAATTATTTTTTAAAAATTTTAAACATACGTGGATTTTTTTGTCATAAAGAGTACTTTTGGTCTTAAGTGTTTTTTTCTTGTTTTTTTTGCTATTCACTAGTTTATGGTTTTAAGTTAGTACATTTCTAGTTTCTTTTAAGACTATGCTAAGTCCGTTGGCTTTTTATGTTTTATCCGTCTTTCCATTCCGTACTAAGTTTGGTTTATATTATGTTTGTATTATCTTTTGTTTCATTCTTGTGTTATGTGGTGCTTGGTGTATGTTGTTTGCATATTGTTACTTATTTCACCCTTTTTGTTAATGACAAAGGGGGAGAAGAGATTATTATTGTGTTGATTGTTATTGTGTTATTTCTTTGTTTTCTGTTTCTCTCTAACAAAATGCAGATTTCAAAAGACTCCTTAAATCATAAATTAAGAGGGAGCATCAATTAAGGGGGAGCATTTGCTAGAGAAACATGCTTGGATAGAACTTTCATTTTTTTGGGTTGTCATCATCAAAAAGGTGGAGATTGTGAAGACATGACTTCTCAAATGTTTTGATGATGACAAACTTCTCTACAAGTCTAAGATTGATTAACAAAAAGGATTGATCAAGATTCAAGCTCATGAAGGAAGTTTTCAACTAAATGATCAAGTCTCGATGAAACTCATGAAGATTCATATTTCAAATGAATAGGTATAACACTTGACCTCTAGATGATTATACAAGTGTTCAAAACATGTCTCCTTCATGCCATAATCATTGGAAGTAATTTTATGCATCAAAAAAATCATAACACTTCATTTTTTAAGCTATTTTTCAAATCTGGGATAAAGTAATCGATTATCCATTTTAAGGTAATCGATTACTCTGTGAAAAATTCAAATATTTTTGTACGTTTGAGGCAAGTAACCTATTACCCATATTAAGGTAATCGATTACCACTGAACCAGAGGCAAAAATCAGTGCATCTCTTCATGGAAACTTTTCTATTTTCTTTACCATGAACCATGACATCCTTTGGGTAATTGCATCCATTTGAGGAGGTGTTTAGACAACATATATACATAATTTTTTTCAGATTTCAAATTCACCTCCTTGCAAATTTTTTAAATCAATTACTCATATTCTTTCAAACATTTTTGTAAGTGTTCTTCCAAATTTTCTTAAGAGTGAAACCTTGTATAAACCTTCTTTTTAAGCATCATAGTTTCATTCCATACAAAGAACACTTGTATAATTATTGTGAGAATTAAGTGTTACAAAGGAGAAGATCAATTGATAAATTGATATACTTCAAATTTTCAACTATTTCATCTTCTACAAAAATTCAGAATTGTATCTCTTGATTACAACTTATTTTTAGGATTGTTAAGAATAAGTTTGTAAGGTTTTATCCTTGCTATCCGGTGTGTGGACGCAAGAGGTCCTTTTGTGAGAATTTGAGTCTCCATTGGACTTTAAACATTGTAAATCCAAGAGGATTGTTCTTGGTGTGTTAGAATTAGATAGAAAGGCCTTAAGGTGTCTTGTCTAGGAATCTAACGTTATAGTGAATTCTCTTTCGTGTTGAAAGGGGAGTGGAGTACTCTCGATCTGTGAGGGGAACCATTATACATCGTGGTGTTCTTTACTTTCCGCACTTTACCTCTTTTCATCACATAAGCATCTCAAGAAAGTAAAAATCAATAAATCGTAAAAAATCCAGAAAATCGTCTAAGTGCCTCATTCACCCCCCTTCTAAGGCACTCCTTAAACTTACACCAGTTGCTTGGAGTTCGAGAAAGGATCCAGTAGTGACATTATCGTCGTGCGAAGCAGAATACATAGTTGCTTCCCTTTGTGCATGTCAAACAATGTGGATGGTGAATCTAGTCGAAGAGATAACAACGAAGAGTCATGGAGCAATTACCATGAAGATCGACAACATGTCAACTATCAATCTGCCGAAGAATCCGATAGCACATGATCGAAGCAAGCACATCGAAATGAGGTTCCATTATCTTTGAGAGCAGGTATCAGATGGGAAGATGAATGTGGAACACTGCAGAACTGAGAATCAGATTGTAGACATCAGGACGAATAGAGTGCAGGTCGAAGTGTTCAGAAGACTAAGAGTTATGATGAATGTATATAGCTTAGACACAATGCATTATGTGGTGTGTTGAATTATAATTCCTTGTGTCGAAGTAGGTTGTTCGACTGAAGCAAGGAAGTGCCGAATCGCCTAGTGTCTTGAGTTGTATTAGTGTGTTGAAGTATGTTGCTTCACACATGATTTCGACTTAGGCCTATTTTAGTAATGTTAACTATTTTTGCCTTTTATAGTTTTGAGATTTGGCTTAGGGTGGCAAGCTAACCCAAGTCTATAAATAGAGGGAGTAACTCTTATTATTGTAATGAAGTGAATGTTGTATTCGTAACATTGTATCCACGGTATTTTGCAATTGCAAAGTGAATAAGAAATTTTTTCACAGGTTGTGGACATAGAGAAACTCTGTAGAAAATTCCTCTTCTCCTTCATCGTTATTTCTTTTCTTTCTAAATTGTTCTTCTCTTTTTATTGTTATTGTGTGAGTGATAACAATCTTGTTCATCAAGATTGATTAAAATTTTCCATAAATTGTGGTGGATTTTTAACAATGTTAATTTTTAAAAAAGAAAAGAGTTAAGAGTATAAAGTTATTTTATATTATCAATCAATGACGACTGTGTATTCCGCCAAATCAAATTGAAAATTTTAAATTATTTATATTATATATCAAATAATATATCTTTATTAAATATTTTTACACTATCAAAATATCATCCTTCAATTTAAAAATTTAATGCTAGCCCCTCCCCTGAAAATATTCTATTCAGTCCCAATTATTAAAAAAATAATTTTTATGTCACTTGTTTTTAACGGATGAGAGTGATTGAGTGACCCTGCACACAAGATGTGGAAAGAGTGGAAATATGAAATCGAACTCATGCACCCACATAAAACATCTTCATAGCGACAAAAGATACAAACAAGAATGATTTGTTGAACAGCAACAACAACCATCGTCATACCCACATCACAGTTAATGAGGAGATGACTATTAACTAAAGGTATATTAGTGAATATATAACTAATACATTTAACTATTATTTTTAAAAAGTGTACAAATATATATTTTTATTAGTTAAAAATTTCACATTTGATAATATACAATCGAAACATATTATTATAAGTGGGGCAATCTTCATTCTATAAACCAATTTTTAAATTGATTTTATAAGATTGAGTTAGACTCAATCATATTTCTTAACATTAACATAATATGAAAAACAAGATTTAAGATATGATGAGTCGGCTGCTATCATGTTTATGTTGATTGAGCCTCATCATTTATTTTCACGCTTCAAATGTCTTGTCTTGGACGTGAGAGAGTGCGCTAAGAGTTTCACATGAGACTATATATTGAATGTATGTTTATAAATGGGATGAACCTTTCAGCTACAAACCAATTTTATAGGGTTAGTTAAGCCCAATCATATACATCAAGAATCTAGTTTAAGATTTAATAGACCACCTACTATCAGTTTTTCACTATCTAATTATCCATAATTCATTTTCTTATTCTAAATGTTTAATCTCACATTGTTCTATTGGACGTAAGACTCTTAACAATAATCTTTAGTTTTTCACTATCTAATTATCCATAATTCATTTCCTTATTCTAAATATTTAGTCTCACATTCACATTATTCTGTTGGACGTAAGACTCTTAACAATAATCTTTAGGCATTATTATTTCAAAGTGACTTCAGAAATTATAACCTCTGAACTAAAATTTAATAAAATATTTCAATATGAAAACTATTTACTAGACAAGGGTTGCTTAGCCAAAGTTATTTCTTCTTGCTCTTAAACAACTATATTTTGTTTTTGTGATCTACTATCTACATTTTACCATGAATGTTGTTTAAGGTTTTTACATATAGACTAAAAACTACAATGATATTATATTACACTTTTATTAAATTAATCATATTAATACATTGAAAGTGATGTAAAGAATAATAACTATAATTGAAAAATAATAATTATTTCTAAATTTAAAAGTGAAAATGTCAATTATTTTAAAATAAATTTTATTTATTAAAATGGGTCATTTTAAAATGGAGTAAGTAAAAAGTTACATATTATAACGTATCCGCTCTAAGAGTAACTGAATGGGATTGAGTCGCTTAGCTACACTATATTCGATTGGTTGCCCGGTGTGCTGACATATAATGCAGTGAATTGTGTTTGACGAATCTTGGGCCCGTTTGTTTTGACTTTTTTTAAAAATGATTTTTATAGTGTTACATATTTTAGAGTAAACAAAATTTACAAAGAAACTTTTTATAAAAGCTTTAAATGAAAATTTGGTTTGAATAGTTATTCTTAAAATGTTATTTTAGGTATTTCATCATTTTATTGAAACTTTTTTTGAATATCAAATTTTCAAAAAATCACTTAATTTTAAAGCTATTTCAAATAGCTTTTCATAAAAATCATTTTTAAGATACAACTTTTTAAAAATAATTGTGATTTTGACAATGTTTTGATCTTCAATAATGTTTATTTATTAATAGATGAAGAAAACAAAAACAGTTAAAGTAGTTTTACAGTTAGTTACATTTTCCATTCAGTTTGTTATGCTTTCTATTATGCAGTTAGTTACAATCTCTTCCAACTATATAATTGTTGTAATCCTCATTCAATGCATAACAGAATACAGTTCTGCTCTTTATCTTCTTCCTCTTCACTTTAAGCATTTCTTACTATTCTTCAATAGCTTCCATAACAGAAGCATTTCTTACTGTTCTGTTATGGCTTCCATGACAGAAGCATAATATGGTATCATCGTCTTCGATCCTCTTTCCACACTTCCGCACCGTTCACTTTAAGCTTCTACTTGTGCGATGATCCTTCTTTTGATTTCAGCATGCCTCCGCGTATTGATCCTACCGCAAATCGAATCACAAATTGTGATGTTGATTCGGTTTACTATGTTCATCCTAGCGAAGGTCCCAATTCTGTCAGTATTCAACCTCAATTGAACGATTCGAATTACATCTCGTGGTCAAGATCCATGGAAAGAGCTCTTGGAGCTAAGAACAAGCTTGCGTTCATCAACGGATCCATTCGCGTTCCAAGTATCAACGATCTTAATCGATCTGCGTGGGAACGATGCAATTGCCTTGTTCATTCATGGATTATCAACTTTGTAAGTCCTGCTATCGCACAAACCATTATTTTCTTGGAAAATGCTCTTGACGTTTGGATTGATCTCAAAGAAAGATTTGCTAAAACTGATAGAATTCGCGTGTCTAATTTGCGTGCTGAGATTAACAATCTCAAACAAGGAAACAAATCTGTTCTTGATTATTTCACTGAGCTTTGTGGTTTATGGGAAGAATTGAACTCTCATAGACCAATCCCTAGATGTACTTGTGCTCAACAATGCAGATGTGATGCTATGCGTAGTGCTCGAGAATTTCGTCTTGAAGATCAGATTATACAATTCTTAACAGGATTGAATGAAAATAAATTTGTTATCAAAACTCACGTTTTGTTACTTGATCCTCTACCATCAATCAACAAAGTATATTCTATGGTTGTTCAAGAAGAGAGTAACAATATTTTTGTGTTGAGTCAACCTGATTCTAATTCAGCTATTGATGAAGCAAATAGACTTGTTAATGCATACGATTCAAGGAAGTTTGCTGGTAAATCTTCCAACTGTTATGGTGGAGCATCTAACAATAAGAAAGATGGTAGAATATGCACTTTTTGTCACAGGAGTGGCCATACAATTGATGTGTGTTATCGCAAACATGGATTTCCTCTCAATTTTACCAAAAAGCAAACATCAGCAAATGCTTCTAATGCTGCTGATACACACAATCTGATGAACACTGGAACAGAAGGTTCTCTCAATAATCCAAGTGTCAGCATCACTCAAGAACAGTATTCCCAATTCATTGGTTTGTTACAACAAACAAATATGCTGCCTTCCAACCCTACCCCAAATCCAAGTGCCAACCATATTTCCACTCATTTTAGTCATACACCAAATGAGAATTCAGGTAAACTTTTTGTTTCTACAGTTTCATGCTCCACTTACATAAAACCTGATTTTTGGATTTTAGATTCTGGTGCCAATGATCATGTTTGCTCATAACTTAAATTGTTTAGTTGTTACCATAAAATCCAGCCTATCCGTGTTTGTCTACCTAATGGATCTGTTGTTATAGCTAAACATGCAGGAACAATCCAATTTTCCCCTCACTTGCAGATTAATAATGTGTTATACACACCTGATTTTTCCTTAAACCTTGTGTCTGTTTCCAAACTCTGTCAGTCCACTAATTGCAAATTCATTTTTTCTGCTAATGATTGTTTTATTCAGGATGTGAAAACGAAGAAGATGATTGGTTCGGCTAATCAAGTGGAAGGGTTGTACAGACTCAGAACAGATCTGGATTTCATTCCTGCAGAAACCAGTATTTCAAGTATTTCCTCATCCAAACCTCATGTAGAAACCTCAATTCTCAATAATTGTAAAATGATCCCTAAACAAGCTTTGTGGCATTTTAGATTGGGCCATTTATCACATGATAGACTTTCCAAAATGGCTCAAATGTATCCTGATATTTTCAATGACAGTAAAGTTGTATGTGATGTGTGTCACTATGCTAGACATAAGAAACTACCTTACACTTTGAGTCATTCTAAAGCTTCTCAAAATTTTGAATTGTTGCATTTTGATATCTGGGGTCCTATCTCCACAAATTCTATCCATCATCACAAATATTTTTTGACAGCAGTTAATGATCACAGTAGATTTACTTGGATCATACTGCTTAAAAACAAATCTGAAGTTTCTGCACATGTTCAACAATTTGTTGCTCTCATAGAAAATCAGTTCCATACATGTCCTAAGTTCATCAGGTCTGACAACGGACCTGAATTTCTCTTAACTCAATTCTATGCCTCAAAGGGCATTATCCATCAAAGATCATGTGTGGAGTCCCGTCAACAAAATGCAAGAGTTGAAAGGAAGCATCAACACTTGCTTAATGTAGGTAGAGCCTTACTGTACCATTCAAATTTACCTAAATCCTACTGGTCCTATGCTATTAGCTATGGAGCCTTCATCATAAATAGAGTTAAAACTCCTCTACTCAATAACCAATCCCCTTATCACATACTGCATAATAAACCACCAGACATTAACCAACTTAAAGTTTTTGGATCTTTGTGTTATGCATCTACCTTGTCCAATCAAAGAACTAAATTAGATACAAGAGCTAGAAAATCATTGTTCCTTGGATATGATGTTGGATATAAAGGCTCTATTCTACTTGATCTAAATTCATTCAACATTTTTATTTCAACAAATGTCACTTACCATGAACAGATCTTACCTTACCAAAAACAATCTTCATCTACCACACCTCCTTGGGAATATTATAGCACTTCAGTTCCCAATCCAAACCTCTGTCATGACATACATCATTCTGCTCAAAATGATTCTCCCATTAACCAACTAAACCTTCCAGCTACCACAACTTTATCCACACCCACCACAACTAACTCAAATCCACCTTCCAGCTCCCTGGCCAATTCTAATCCACCCACCTCTAATACACAACACTTCACTCGTGCCTTTACAAGAGTTAGAACATTACCATTATTTTTGAAAGATTATGCCGGTACAACCTTCACTGACCCACAATGCCAATCATCTTCAAGTAATCCTAACTCTCTTTCCAATTTCATTTCATATCATAACTTGTCTCCTACTCATTATCGTTTCACCCTTTCCCTTACTACTAATCATGAACCTAAAACATACTCCGAGGCTAGCAAATTTGAATGTTGGAATCAAGCCATGAAAGTTGAACTTATTGCACTTGAGCAAACTGGAACTTGGAAAATTGTGGATCTTCCACCCCATGTTAAACCTATTGGTTGTCGTTGGGTTTACAAGATCAAGCATAAATCTGATGGAACCATAGAAAGGTTTAAAGCTCGTCTTGTTGCTAAAGGATACAACCAGATTGAAGGACTTGATTACTTAGATACTTTCTCACCTGTTGCAAAGCTCACCACAGTTCGATTGGTTCTAGCTTTAGCTTCAATCCATAACTGGAATCTTCACCAACTCGATGTCAATAACGCATTTCTTCATGGTGATCTGAATGAAGATGTTTACATGCTGATCCCACCAGGTGTCCAAAGTTCTAAACCTAACCAGGTCTGCAAACTCATTAAGTCCCTTTATGGACTAAAGCAGGCAAGCAGACAATGGTTTGAAAAATTGACTTCAGTCCTCACTACTCATGGCTACTCTCAAGCACCTTTTGATCACTCATTGTTTGTTAAACAAACATCATCCACCTTTACCATTTTACTTGTTTATGTTGATGATGTTATTTTAGCAGGTAACTCTCTACAAGAGTTTCAAACTATGAAAGATATTCTTCATCAGCTCTTCAAGATCAAGGACTTGGGCATCCTCAAATACTTTTTGGGTTTAGAAGTAGCTCACTCAAAACGTGGTATCTCCATTTTCCAAAGAAAATACTGTCTTGATCTTCTCAAGGATTCAGGTTTTATTGGCTCCAAACCAGCAAGCACACCATCTGATCCATCACTTAAGCTTTGCCAAGATGATAGCCCTGCTTATCACGATATTCCATCTTATAGACGACTCATTGGCAGACTAATCTACCTCAATACTACTCGCCCAGATATCACGTTTATCACACAACAACTCAGTCAATATCTTTCCAAACCTTCTACTCAACATTATACTGCTGCTTGCAGAGTTTTGCGATATCTCAAACAATGTCCAGGCCAAGGCTTTTTTATCCCACGAAGTTCACCACTACAAGTAACAGGTTTTTCAGATGCTGACTAGGATGGTTGTGTAGACACACGTAAATCCGTTTCCGAATCATGTTTCTATTTGGGCAGCTCCCTTATTTCATGGAGAACAAAGAAACAAACCACTGTCTCTCGTTCCTCTTCAGAGGCAGAGTATCGTGCTTTAGCTGCAGCCGCGTGTGAACTCCAATGGCTTTTGTACTTGCTTCGTGACATGAACATTGCATGCTCTCAAGTCCCAGTTCTCTTTTGTGACAGTCAAAGCGCACTCCACATAGCTGCTAACCCTGTTTTCCATGAACGTACGAAAAATCTTGACATTGATTGCCACATTGTACGCGAAAAATTTTCAACAGGCATATTGAAACTTATTCCCGTGTCATCCAACAACCAACTTGCTGATTTCTTCACTAAACCTCTCCTACCCAAACCATTTCATTTCCTCAAAGCCAAGTTGAACTTGATCAACATCTACCAAGGTTCAACTTGTGGGGGGCTAATAGATGAAGAAAACAAAAACAGTTAAAGTAGTTTTATAGTTAGTTACATTTTCCATTCAGTTTGTTATGCTTTCTGTTATGCAGTTAGTTACAATCTCTTCCAACTATATAATTATTGTAATCCCCATTCAATGCATAACAAAATACAGTTCTGCTCTTTATCTTCTTCCTCTTCACTTTAAGCATTTCTTACTGTTCTTCAATGGCTTCCATAACAGAAGCATTTCTTACTGTTCTGTTATGGCTTCCATGACAGAAGCATAATATTTATGTTATAGAATGAACAATTCAATATTTTAATTTATAAAAAACAAATTTAGAAAAACTTATAATATTTTGAAAAACATTTTTGTTGAATCCATTTTCAAAAATACAAAAAAAAATCCATTTTTTAAAGCTAAAACAAATTGACCCCTTATGTTCTCACGAGGAAAAGGTATATACTCTGCAAACATTGTCATCTTCACATTGTTCCTTACACAAATTATGAGGTTGTTGGGTCAAAGTTAGACCCAAAAAAATAATATATACATTTGAATATTTATCATTTATTGGGGGCAATTTGGTGACTTCGAGAAATAAGAAACAAAATGTAATGCCACTCTAATCACCTTTCTTTTCTAAGGCGTTCTAGAAAATCTCTTTTAACATTCTATCATACGCTTTCATTGTCCAACTTCAAGTAGGCAAATGACAGCAAGAGTGAGTGAGTCAGTCCTGTACCCTTCAAATTGGGAAAATTAAATATAGGTTTTGTTCCCGTCTGGATCAAGACAAACTCATGGCCCAATAACATATGCAGCCTAATAATACATGGCCCAATAACGAACTGATAAGCCAAGGCATTGTTTCAATGGACACGCCATTACGATGTCAGGCTAGTGACGTGGGATAAAGATGTCCTACCCTCCGCTACAACCCCAAGGAAGGTTCTAGGACACCGGGAAGATCATTATATTGCAGAACAAATTATACTCTGACACTTGTCTATTATTTGAAGAGTGATCCTACATTGGAGGGTTCTAGGCCCTCAGAAATCTTAGAAACCTCCTATAAAAAGAGAAGTAAAACATCAAATCAATGTACACATTTTTTACGTAGAAAACCTCTTGCATACGATAAAAACTTACTCGGGCGTCGGACTGCTGGCAGGTATCACACCAAGGCGAGGACCACAAGCAACAATGTGAAGATTCCTTACGTGAAGGATCAGGTTTCTATACAAAATTATCATTAAAAAAAGTCCCTAAATTTTCCTCTCTTTTGGAAAGGGGACATCAAACTTGCCCAAAGATAAAAATTAGAAGAAAAATAATTACCAAGAGTGCTGGAAGGATGTGAGCTCCAACTTGAGCAAGCTTTTTTCTCACTAGTTCTGATTCTAATTTCCCTAGCATATGGATCGGCATGGTCGGCATTTAGATGAGCTATCTGAACAGGTAAAACACAGATAACAGATTGCATTGGGAAAAAAGAAAAACAATGACTTATCTCTATATTAATGGTGTACACTTAATAAATTACAGGCAGCACAATACTGCGTTCACATTATAGTTAAAAAGAAATCTGAGTTCTGGTTCCTAACAAGTTAAATCATAATACACTAAATAGTATTTAGTGACTCTTGCGACAAATTCCCAGTATGGATTGGAAAGTTCAGCACAGGATAGGTGATGTTGAAAATGGCACAAGTAGTCTTGGAGGTAGGGTTGGGGTCTATTTAAGCATGTAGATGGAGGAAGTGAAAAGGAAGACTGCATCTTTGTAGACAGAAAAATAATGTGCACCAAGGTCATAAAGCCAGTAACCTTTGGAAACAGGAGGGCAAACCACAAAAAACACTATTGGACTTGTTCAGGAAGAGAACTTTAATATGTGAGGAGAGATGGTGGAGGCATACAATAAACAACAACAACCAAGTTTTATTTCACTAGGTGGGCTCAACATTCTCATTTGTGCTACATTGGGCTTATTCTCGTGTTGGATTATAATTGTCTAACACTTCGTCCCATTGGAGAAGAAAAACATAACAGAACTAATTCAAAAGTAGGAAGAACATAATGATTGTTTGTGAGAAAGAATATAACAAAATGAAGAACATACCATTACTCTTGAAAGGATCCGGATTGATATTTATACTCCTAAAAGTTAAAACAGACAAGGGTTTAAAAAAGGCAGAGGAATTTTGCCTTGAAACCCTAATAGCAAATGCGATAGCAGTTTGGGACCACAATAGCGGCCGCTAGAACCACTATTATTGACGGTGGCTCGCAGGCCAAAAGCGTCACGCCATAGCTTGCCATTGCTACACTATTCTGCTATAATGTGCAATTGACAACACAGGTTGATATATTGCAAACAATACACTTTTGTATTGTAGTTAGTTCCCCTTCTTGCTTTGATGTCATGTAAACGTTCAAATCCATATAAATTAATGCTCTATATATTTTTACTCAAACTTAGTGTTTTTGTCACTTATAATTCAAGCTCATCAATAGGAAAAAAAACATAAAAGTAACATTCTCAATTAATCTATGACAAAAATTATTCCAAAGTGTTGTTTTTCCCCTTAATGTTAGTATAAATATTTGATTATTTCTCTTTTAGTTCTCGTATCTTAAAAATTTATGTTATATTTAAAAAAATAATACACCCAACATATATCCGAACATCACACGAGTTCATGCTCTAGTTATAAGCAAATAAATGCTGTCTTGGTGCAGAAACGAATGCACTCTCTTCTGTCTTTGAATTTAAGAAGTACACTTTTCTCTAAAACATGAAAAGTTATTTGGCCCTTAAGGGCCTAAGCAACATAGTTTCCCCAAACACCCAGACCTTCTATGCTTCTGTTGAGATATATAAGTATAACTCTTTTTTTTTTCAGTTGTCAGGATGAATTTAATAGAAAAATATATAAAACAAACTAATAAAAGGACAAAAGGACATTACCTGGTTAAGTGAAAGTGGTTCAAGAAAGTGACTACTTGCCAATGGCAGTGGGTGATTAAACCAGACCTGGTAGTCCGCATTTGGATCTTTCTTACCAGAAATCCTGACAATTGCAGATTCCATTCTTAAAATGATGAAACCGACTTGCATCTCTAACTGTTATCTCCCTTTCTGTTAAGATGGTAATTAATTTTATTGCAGAGTGGCAGTCAACACAAATCCGCAGATTTTTCGTAACTAGAATGCGGTTGTTGGGACTAGTATTTAGAATTCCAAATGCAATGGCTATTTTTTCACTATGATAAAGGAGAATCTGCTCCTTCTCCTCTTCTTCAACATCATGAAGAACAAAACTAGAATCTGCACGATATCCCAATTTTTTCATCTGCACCAGCAGTTCCTGCAACTTGTTGTTTATGGATGCTGATTGTGGATGAGATTGATGGCCCCCAATAAATGCATGGATTACCCCAGAGATCTCAATCCAACTGCATCCCGGGCTTTTCTTGTAACCACGATGCCTTTGTATGCTTCTAATATGGGCTGCATCGTCCCATCTTCCTATAGAACTATATATGTTTGACATAAGAACAAAATTTCCAGTACCTTCAGGTCCCAGCAGCTGGATCTTCTTTGACACTTCTTCACCAATTTCAATATTTTTGTGGGTCCTACATGCAGCAAGTAATGAACCCCAAACACGAACATCAGGCACAAATGGCATCCTTTGAATGAAGGTGTATGCTTCATCCAAATTTCCCGCTCGGGCCAGAAGGTCAACCATGCATATATGATGTTCCATCCTTGGTTTGATGTTGAAGCCTTGGCTCATAGAACTGAACCAATGTTTCCCTTCTGTGACAAGTCCCGAATGGCTACATGCAGATAAAACAGCAATAAGGGTCACGTCATCAGGTTTGAAGCCGGATACCTGTAATTCATGGAATAGTGAAAGTGCTTCTATGCATAGCCCATGAATACCATAACCAATTATCATTGTATTCCATGAAATAATGTCCTTATCTTGCATCCTATCAAAAATCTCCCTACTGACAGTAATCTTTCCACACTTTGAGTACATGTCAATAATGGCGTTGCAAATGGAGGTGTCATTAGTGAAGCCACGAACAACTGTGTATCCATGGCAACAAGTCCCGTGTTGTAGAGCGGCCAAATGTGAACAGGCTGGAAGTAGAGCTATAATAGTTGCCAAATGTGGTTCAATCCCAAATGACTGCATCTGGCGAAAAATAGGTAAAGCTTTCTCTGCATAGCCATTTTGCACACATCCTGAAATAATAGCACTATAAGAAACAGAGTCTTTTGCAATCATTTCATCAAGGAACCGCACTGCATCGTCCATAATGGCACACTTGGCATACATTGATATCAGTGAGTTTCCTACTGTTGTATCTAGGTGTATCCCTGACTTTATCATGTGACAATGCAAGCTTTTCCCCCTTCTCAGATCAGTGAGTTGTGCACAGGCTCTAAGCATGGTTGCAAGAATGACTGGTGTGGGGTTCAAGCCGTATATACATACCATGTCATCATAAAGAGACAATGCATCTCTCATGCAATCATGAAGTACATAACCTCCAATCATAGCACTCCAACATATCTCATTTTTGTTATTGACGGTATTGAAGATTTTCCTGGCATAAGATAATTGATGGCACTTAGCATACATATCTAAAAGTGCAGTCTGGAGAACGACACTGTCAGAAAAGGATTTCTTGAGAGAGAGTGCGTGAGTAGCCTTCCCTTGGAGTAGTTCATTAGCTTGTCCAATTGTGGGTAGAATAGATACAAGAGTTGAAGAATTAGGAGCAATCCCAGCTTGGTGCATTTGGGTAACCAAGTGCAGTGTTTGAGTGGGAAGTGCGTGAAATGAAAAAGCGGCGATCATGGCATTCCATGCGACAACATCCCTATCCCTGTGGGACATAGTATTAAATAGTGTTTGTGCTTGAAACAAATTGCCACACTTAGCATACATGTCAAGCAAAGCAGTGGAAACATAGATATCCATTGTGAGACCAAGTATGTGGGCATGGCAATGTATGAGTCTCCCAAGTTGTAATTCTTGTAGAGCGGAGCAAGCTTTGAGAAGAAAAGGGAAGGTGAAGTTGTTGGGCGTGACGCGGAGTTGCAACATTTGATGGTACAGATGAATGGATTGTTGAAATGGACCAGCCCAAGCATAAGCTCGGATCATCATGTTCCACAAAACAACAGTTGGTTTAGGAATTTGGTCGAACACACGACGGGCAAGTTTGATTTCATTGCGTGAGATATGGTAACGGGCAATAGCATCAGAAGATGTGGTAATCTGTCGGAGGAATGAAACTTGTTGACGTTTCAAACATGTTGTCATCTTTGGTAGAATGAAAAGAGTATGCATTTTAGTTCAAGTGTAAGTGTCGCTATTACGAATTACACCACACCACTCAGCACAATAATTATGGCTATGATTAGAAGAAAATTATACACCAACTGCTACCTACGCCTCTTCTGTATGAGTTTTAGAGAAATGTTCAGCGTTCTCTTTAATTTTATCAACACAAATGTAGATATGGGACACTCTTGAGATGCTATGTTAATTTTTAAATATACTACCTCTTTTCTTTTTTAAATGTTACTTTCTATATTTTTTAATCATAAGAGTATTCTCATTAATTTTTGTCAAAATTACTTCTAAATAATTATTACAAAGTGAGAAATATATTATATATATATATAATAATTAAATATATTATATATAAAAGAAAAATTAGTGTTTGAAAAATAATAATATTGATTAATTTTTTTGATATGTTATAAAAAAAATGACACTTCAAAAGAAAAGAAATGAATATTTTGTTTTCTTTCGACTTCCACAACATTCAGTCTTTTTCTTTAATAGGAGAAACAATATATAGAAAATAAAAACAAGAACCGAAAACAAAATTCTTCTCTCCAATCAAAAGTACACATTTCAAATTGTTATTGATTCACATAAAAGATGAGACATTTAGGTCACTCATAGAATGCATAAGAGTAGTTGGAAGACTTATCAAAAGATGCACGATTGGATTTTTCGGTTGCTCATAGAATGTACATGAGTAGCCAAAAGACTTAGCAAGATATCACTTTCAAGAAAAGAATATGTTCTCATCCACCAATTCCTCTATGGTTAGTGACAAACCCAACAAATATTAGAATCGTTCCCCTAAGGATATAAAAAATTCGATAACAAATAAAGATCTATAGAAAGAATCAAAATTGAACCTAGTCACTAAAGATCTTATACTAGAGACTAATCACCACCTAACAAACAATAAAGAGACGGAAGGTTGACTCTAAGGATTCAAGACACAAAGTACAAGAAATTCCACCCGGATCTTGTAAGACACGACGCTTAAAGAGATTCTCTCTTGTTAGAATTCTATCTTATAGGAGATATCAAGAGAAAATAGTCACTTTATAGAGACCTCAATTGTCCCAAATAAGGGGAAATAAATCACATCTAGTCATGAAGGTGTTCGCACAAAGTCTAGCATTAAGAAGGGCAATATAAACGGGATAAGTCGAGAAAGTTTCGTCTTTCTCAGGGTGCCACCACTAAAGGTCTTTGTCACGTGAAAGTCTAGTTTCATAAATAATTAGAAGAAAATTGTCAACCAATTTTTGTTTCCAGAAAAAATAAAGCGTCATTCTCCATTGGAAATCTCAAACCAACATTTCATCCTACTAATGGCTTAATTCCTCCACTTTCTAATCTTGTTGAATATAAATCAAATAAAGCTTAGGGAAACGGTCTCTTAACAAGATTGACCCCCACCCAAGGATCTTCTCAAAAAGAGGTGTGAAAACCAATCCCTACCCTTTTTTATCACCATTTCCTCAAACTAGTATGAAAATGTAGCATGATCTGAGCCAATGAGGGAAGCATCTTTCCACCAAGAAAA
The DNA here is from genome assembly GCF_024323335.1 of Lathyrus oleraceus. Taxonomy (NCBI): domain Eukaryota; kingdom Viridiplantae; phylum Streptophyta; class Magnoliopsida; order Fabales; family Fabaceae; genus Lathyrus; species Lathyrus oleraceus. The sequence continues at coordinate 482,556 of NC_066585.1, forward strand.
AGATGAGTTAACCTATCAACACTAAGAGATGAAACAACATGAGCCACATAACTAGCTGAAAGAATATTCCACACAAACAAGTAGTGTTTAGGATCAACCATCATCACCATTTTCCATATCGGGCCAAATTGACCAAGCGGAGATCACAAACACCCAATCTTTATCTATTTTTAAGCTTACAATCATTATACCACTTAACAGAAACTATTTTTCACTCCCCTTTTACCCCTCTCCAAAGGAACCTTCTTTGGATCCTAGTTATCTATCTTCTAGACCTTAATAAACATTTTCAAAAAGGACAAATAGAAAATATGGATCAAATTAAGGATGAGGTTTAGGAGAACAATCCCTCTCCTCAAACTAACACATATATTATCCGAGTCTTATCACATGACCCAAATTAGTTGTGATATGACCCGTTATAGATAGTTTTAAAAACTTTAACGCTTGAAGAGTCTATGGACTCTCATATTAGACAGTCGCCAAGTGATGGCATAATTGTTAGACAATAGACTCCAAACATAAAAGAGGGGTAAATTGTGTGGGTTTTAAAAGAGGTGTCCAAATAAAATATTTCATAAAGTTAGATTTTAAAACATGTTTGCAAACCAAACAAGGAATGAGCATCATAATAAGGTAAATCAGAGAGAAACAAACCCAATCGAAATAATAACTAAAATGTAAAGAGATAAGAGAGGAGAAATATGCATTAGATATTTATAGATGTTCGACCTAATGATTTGACCTACTCTTCTTCCCAAGAATTTCTTCTTGGGAGTTTCTATTATTATGTGAGCTTTTGAAAGGTTTTCCCCATGAACCTCCTTACAAAAGAACTAGAGTTTTACAATGGTTATCCTCGCAACCAGACACAATGTTTTAATTACTGAGATCTCCCAACCAAACAAGAGATTTTTCCACCAAAACAATCTCGAACCAAGGATGGCTTTTACCATCAGGCAGAACTCACGAACCAAGAGAGAGATTTTACCACCAGGCTAAACTCACGAACCAAACATGATTTTTAACTACAGAGACCTCCATACCAATAAAAGGTTTTATAAATTCCACCTCAACAACCAAACTAGAACTTTTTAATTGGTTTAGCTAGCAACCAAAACAAACTTCTCCCAATGAGATATTACAATAATACCCTTACACCAGACCCAAACACCTCACTGTTAAAAGATTCACATTGAGGCATGTTTTTTTGATACTTTGAGATTTTTCTAGCCAATATGTTATCATTTCCCTTTTCAAATTAATTTAAGCCTAAACTTTTTTTATGATAAAATTCATATCACAAACTCATAACCTAAAATAATTGTTATTACTCTACTAAATCTCTTTAGAGTTAGGTAGTGTTGAGAGAAATATAATTTAGGCATGAATTTTAAGTTTGAGATTTCTCATGAGATAAAAATATTTTAAATTTGGGGATGGTGGTCTTATATCAAAGAAAAAGATTTAAAAAACAAAACTAAATTTTTTCATAAAGTTGAGATGGTTGAGTTGATCTAAAGTGTTAAGTTAATGCTCCAATCCTAATGGGTATGGGTTCAAATCTCACTCAAAACATTTCTTTTATTTTTCTTCTTTTTTTTAATATGCAAACTAGAGGAAATATCTTAGCACTTTTGTTAATATATAAATTTTATAAAATCAATATGGTCTTTTATCATAATAATAAGAGCACATTCTACTTTGATCCCCAACTCTGGGTATCAGCGGGTACACATTGTCAGAAACATTAGTTCCCAAGACCATTTGAGCGGTTTGGGATCATGGATAACATGGAGATTTATTTTCGAAGGCAGAGAGACATGGTTGTTGAGAGAAAGAACTAAAAGAAAGCTTGTTTTCATCAAAGTCAGTAGGAGAACACCAAGTTGTGGAAATCCCTCATGACCCCTTAGCAGATCCAACCACACTCAGACGTGACGTGATTTGAGTGTCTTGTACTGCCTTTATGTTTCATTATTTTCTCTATATTTATTTCATACATGATTTTTATTTTATTTTAATTATTATAATGTTTTTGTTGAACTTGTTTCTTTGATAGTTGAGTGAGTGTTACTCACAACGTCATTTAGTTGTATTATCTACTTTTTCTCAATGAGTTATCTTGTTTTATGAGTTTTTCCAATTACATATTATTATCTATTTATTGATGGTATCAAAAATTCTATACGCGACGCGAAATATATTAGATACACACGTGTGAGTTATCATTTGTATATGGAAATTCAACAAGCTTTTTGACAAATAAGAAAGAAGAATATGTCATGCCCTAATTTTTTTAGGCATTTCAAACTTTCATGCATCTGAGTTTACTTTACTTTGCACCATCTAGATAGCATAACATGCATTTCACCATGCATAATGCCTAAAATATTGACCAAAATAAATTTTCAAATATACAGACAGACTCGTTGAATCGATTTTCAAATGTACGTAAGCTTAGGAGGCAAAATTTTCAAAATCGAGTCTGCATACGTTAGTTTTATTAATCTATGATTCACGTAGTTTAATCTGGTGTGCTCATTTTATTTTTTGACTCCTTTTTCGATCATATTTTGATTAGCCAGGGCCTTTTCAACTAAGCATTTTTCACTTCAAAATTTGATAAAAACTTGTCTGTTTTCCAGAGGTTTATTTCATGCTGATCATTTTAATACATTCGTTTTAATTTTTTAGATATTTTTTTACTTAATTTGAGTCCTTTTTTTTATTCTTTTGTCAAATGGTTGAGTCAAAATACTAGAATTATCTACATTTTCATTTTATTGTGCTTATTTAGAAAGGTGTGAACTTTATTTGTTTAAATTGATTTAATTGGATTTTAGTCTTTTAAAGCTTCTAGAAGGGGACACTGCGGAAATTTTAATTATTTAGTAATTTGTGTTTCTTTATTTTTATCTTGGCCTTTGAATCGAGATTGATCAATGGTTCATATTTGCAATCCACGTGATTCCTTATCAACCAATCATATATCAAAAAATAGATAATTAAATAACAAAAAAGGGAGATGTATTGGTGGTGATAGTTGGCAAAATGTGTATGGGAGACTAGATATCTCTCAGTCGCATGACAAGCTGGCCATGTGAAGAAGAATGAAAAATGATTTTTTGTTAAATAGGAATATTAAAACAAGGTCTTAGGGAGATGAGACTTGGACCCAAAAAAATCTCTCATGATAATTGAAAGGGGGTCTCACTTTTTAGCTTCAACATCAACCTTTTTCCATACGATCCTCCATATCTATGCAATTATTTCCTTTTCTTCAACCACATAAAAGATTTCCTCCTCCTTCAACTCACCAAAACAACGAAGCTTCGACCTACAACACCGATTGCTCCACCCTAACTACTTTTTCCAGTGAGATCAAAGCAATCCATTGTACCCGTCCTTCACCTTCCATTGGTAGAGATCTATGATCTCCATTCTAAAGGCCATTGTTTCAAAGCGTGACAAAAATGGAACTCATCTCATCTTTTTCGTAGTAAAGTTCTCTTGCTACTCGGTGTTGACAATGATGTAAAAGATAATGATGTTGAAGAAGCTCCTACTGAGGATGTTTTCAGGGACATTTCTAGCCTTAACGATATTTCTATTAAGATCCAAGGTTGTTCTCTACGTATTTCAGGTTCGTATAGAAACCACCAATTCCACACTCTAATCTGCAGCGACAACACAAAATAATTTTATCCGACTTTGGTGGAATGGTTGGGCCTTCCAAGAGGTTGTGGATCCTCTTTATTTTTTTCAATATTGTTGCCCTAATGTACCGTTACTATTTCAAGGTATTAGATTTCCAATTGATCTATTTGTGCTTGCATTTGAAGGCCCTGATGTGGTGTTAGACTTTCCACGACTTCATTTATTTGGGAAAGTTACTCATGATTACTCTGATTTGACAACGAAATTTCTCCAGGAAGGTCAAATAGTCACTCTTCACGGTGACTCTTTAGTGCACTCTCACTCAATGTCCTTACCCCAATTTCAGTCCCTGGTTCTGTTGGCTGGGATTTCGACACACATAAATGTTAGGAACTGGTCATAGGATTCAAAGAAATACTCTTAAGAAGAATATGTTGACTTCAACAATAGATTAATGAAAATATTTCAATGAAGGAAGTTGTGGTCTAGGACTTAGAAATATTTTGGCCTAGGCTAGAGTTCGACGAAGCTTACTTGGAGTAGCGTTCAACATGGTATAATTCAAAGGTTTGAGGCTGATAATTGTTTTTTGGCCCTTTTCATTTCTTGAAGACGCGTGGAGAGCTTTGAGCAACGGAATGCGTGTAAATAGAAGATGGGGCATCTTCTAGAGAAAAGACCATTGAATAGCGGTTATTTTCAATTTAATATAAATAAGACACTTAGCCATTAGGAAAAGGGTGTTCGACCTTGTACAAAAACACTAAATTTATTCAAAGTACATGTGCGTGAGAAACGAGTGTTCTTGAGTCAAAATGTACGTGTGAATACCATATTTTATACTCTTAACCAAGTCATTTAAGATTGTGCCCTTTACATTTTCTACAATTTACTTTGAATCCAACTTCAATATTTAAGATTTCGTCATTTATTTTGAAGTCATTTACTTTGCAAGCCTTTACTTCTGCATTTTGTTAAAGAATTGCAACATTCCCTTTAATAACTTTGAAGAATATTGTCAAAATGTTCATAATTAACAAACCCAGAAACTAAATAATAACACATGTCCTAGGATCAATCTACGATCTGTTGGTGTAAGCCCTAGAGGCCAATACTTTTGGTACTTATATCGAATAATAAAAGGCTTTTTCTTTATTACGTTTGTTTAATAAAGTCCCCAGAATAGCTAGTCCGTTTAATGTATCAAGTGTGACTTGATCATGAGATCACATTAAACATAAGGACACTATTCTTAAAGTATCCGTAGTCAAGCTTTATTGTGAAGTGGGATAACATTAAAGCATAAAGACTATTATGTATATAGACTGATGATCACATCTCATGGATCATGGATAAAGGAGTTATCAAGTCTTAAACATAGGTATGAATATTAAGAGTAATATTTATACTGGATTGACCCGCTATGAGAATACTATATAGAAAGTTATGCAAAGTGTCATAAGTTATTCTCATGGTGATAATGGTGTATACCACTCTTCGACCTGAAACCACTATGGATCCTAGATGTAAAGTCGAGTGCTTTATTGCTGATCCAACGTTGTTCGTAACTGGATAACCATAAAGACAGTTAATGGGTACTCCACGAAGCATGCTGAGGGACATGAGTGACCTAGATGGAATTTGCCCATCCTGCATAACAGGATAAATGTCTACGGACCCAATATTGAATTGGACAAGGATGACACGGTCTATGCCTTGTGTTCAATATAGACATAAGGGAAAAAGGGTAATTATACACATAAGTGTTATCACAGAAGGTTTTGTCAGATCACATGACATTTTCGTGTCTTGGGTAGCAGTGATGTGTTGCTAGATACCGCTCACTATTTATTATGTTAAATACGTGATTTAATATAATTGCCAACGTCGCGAAAACCTACAGGGTCACACACAAAGGACGGATTGATGAGAGATAGAGTAACTAAGGAACACCGTAAGGTACGGTGCACTTAAGTGAGTTGTAGAACATCGTAAGGTACGGTGTACTTAAGTAGAATACAAAATATGGTAAGGTACCATAGACTTAAGTGATTTTGGGCATATTATAAGATATGGGCCAAAATACACTTAAGTGGGCTTTTTAGCTTGAAGCCCACACAAGTGGTTCTATAAATAGAACCCTTGTGCAGAAGCATTCATTGCGGTTGCATTATTTTCGTTTTCTCTCTCTCTCTCTCTCTCTCTCTCTCTCTCTCTCTCACTCACTCAAAGCCTTCATTCGTACCAGCTAGCACTGAGATTGAAGGAATCCGTACGTGTGGACTGAGTAGAGACGTTGTCATCGTTCAACGTTCGTGATCGCTCCGTAGATCTGCATCAAAGGTTTTGATCGTCACAAGAGATATGCACCAAAGGTTTCAATCGTCACAAGAGGTAAATATTCTATCACTGATCATGACCATTCGTAAGGATCTCTAAAGGAGAAAACTTTAATTTCCGCTGCATTTTGGACCGCAATTCTCCTTCACGATCCTGTAAGTAACCAAAGATATTAAATTTTAGAAGACAATCGCTTGTTTACCGATTTCGACAGTAAAAAAATTGGCACGCCCGGTGGGAAGCAAGTCAGAGGTTTTCTCGGCCGCTTGAATTATATCTCAAGATTTATATCGTATATGATTGCCACATGTGCACCTATATTCAAGCTTCTTCGGAAATATCAGTCTTGTGATTGGACCGAAGATTGCCAGAAAGCTTTTATTAGTATTAAAGAGTGTGATACGGTGAACTGACTTTGTGTTTTTGCTTTGAAAAGCAATGTTGCGGATAGCAAGAGTCGCCACCGACTTTTCTTTTATCCAATAAGGAAAGGCGGAAAAGAACAGGAAAGACCTTGATTAGATTTTGAGTTCGGGAGGTACATTATACAAAGGGAAGGTGTTTGCACCCTTTGTATCCATGGTTATCCATGGGCTCTTAATTTCTTAACTCACTTATGTTTTCCTTGTTTGAGAAAGTGTTTGAGAAATATGGTGTGTTTAGAAAATATTTTGAAAGGAGAGTTTAACTTTGTAATGATTCTTGTACGAATGTATACAAAGTGTTTATCTCGTTTGATTTTGAAAGATGTTTAGAAAAATATAACTCGGCGATGATTCTGGTGCGAATGTATACCAAGTGGTGATTTTCTAAAAGATGTTTTGAAAAGTGTGAGGTGTGAAAAGTATTTTAAGCTGTGAGCAAGCATTTAAGAGCTATACCTAACCAAGGTCTTTATAGGTATTTCCTATCCTTAGGAGGGTAAAACTGTCCTTATTATTGAGAAGTAAGTAGTCTTATCCTTTGGATGTAAAGGGACATCGTGGAGTCGTCGATTGGTCATTGAAAGCAACATTTGTAAGGATACCTTAGCATTCGAAGGGACGATCATCATTTAATCGTAGGCTACAACGAGGGGTCATCGAGGGACAAAGTCATATATTCGAAGGCAACATTCGAGGGACAAGGTCATATAGGGACATTGACCTTTTAATCGAAGGGACTATGACTTATCTGTTTAGGGATGATGATGATTTAATCGAAAGGGTCTTTGCTAAGAGTATCCCCACATTCGTGGGACATGACCGTAATCGTAAGGCAACAAAGAGAGGGATAAGATCACGTATTCAAAGGCAATGTAATTATCCAAGTAATCAGAATAAATCTCCACGATGATATCCGCAAATAAAGTGGCATGTCAAGCTATCTCTCCAAGAGTCATGTGAGCCCTTACAAAAACTCAGCAAACATGTTAGAATAACGGGATGGGGTGCAATTAAGAGTTGCACCGAACAAAAGAATCATAGCAATAATAGTGTAGGCAAACAGAAAGCAAATGCAATAGAAAACATGTCAAACAAGTACAGAACAGACCAGAATGCAAATAGAAAAATCAATTACTGTCATGTTTGCTACTGGCTCGCTTAGCGAAGGCCTGGCGAACCCTCGCTACATGTTCGCTTAGCGAGGTGCTAGCGAACGACTGCGGGTTCTGGGTTCTGCTTTGATAACGGTACGATTTCAGAAACCCCAAACCCTATGGCATCCATTACAAAAATTACCCGATCGAATATTCAAAGTGTTGTTTTACACATTTATGCACATATAAACCCACATGCAAAACCTAACAATATTCGCCCTTCCAAATTCAACCATAATGTCTCATACATTTAGAAGTTTCAAATTGGGAGCATAGAGCAGTGGGAATAGGGCAAACCTGATTGGAGGGATCGGACGAAGTTGAGTTGCACCGTTGGGTTTGCAGAGCAATCTTAGGGTTTATGCCTGATAGGGTTGGTGGAGGTAACCTTTGTGCAGATGAGTTCTCTGAATTAACTTCTAGGGTTTTCTCCGTTGTTTTTCTGATCTCCCTTTTTCAAATGAAGTTTTGGAATTTATAGCTGATTTTTTTGTGTCTTGGTGGGCTCAGAATGGAGGTAATTCGGGCCCAAAAATATTCTGGTATATCCGTAGGCTCGCTAGGCGAGTGAAGCAGCGAATGGTTCGCTAGGCGAGCACTCAGCGAGGCTCTAGCGAATGCTCCCAAACTTGGATAAAAGCATAGCTAGTACTTACTCGCTAGGTGAGCCGCTAGAGAGCAGGTAGCGAGCATTCCAGTAGCAAAATCAACAAGGTTCGCTGGAGCGAAGGAGGAAGCGTGGGCTTCGCCTAGCGAAGGTTTTGCTCGCTAGGCGAGCATGACAGTTCAGGTCATCTTCTGGATTTGGTTACCTGTGCGCTGGATCTTTGTTCCTTTGAGATTAATGCTTTGAAAAACGAACAGACCCCATTTGAACCTGTTAAAAGTATCATAAAAATTAACAGGCAAATTTTGGGGTATGACAGCTGCCCCTGTTCAATATTCTTAAACCGGGAGAATTAGAATGGTATGAACGTCATTCGGGATCTGGAGGTGGAAGATTATTGAACACTTAGAATGCCCCAAAAATTTGCACTTGTTAATTAAAAGATAGCCTTGATGGAGATGGGCTTAAAGATGCCATCCAGAAAGTCTGATGATGAGAGCTTCAGAGTGTGTTGTATATTAGACCATATCTGAAGACATGGGTGGCACACTGAGTCGTACGCTAGACCGTATAATGAGCCATCCATTAGGTGATATTAGGGTGAGCTAAACCTGATGAGGTAAGGATCATAATGGGTCATACGCTGGACCATATCTGAGTTGCAGAATGAGTCGTCCATTAGGCTGGCGACTTCACTGGGGATGAAAGATCAGAATGGATCATACGCTAGATCGTATTTGAGTTGCAGAATGAGCTGTCCGTTAGGATGTATCTGGAGAAATAAGGATCAAAATGGATCGTACGCTAGATCGTATCTGAGTAGCAGAATGAGCCATCCGTTAGGCTGTATCTGGAGAAATAAAGATCAGAATGGATCGTACGCTAGATCGTATATGAGTAGCAGAATGAGCCATCCGTTAGGCTGTATCTGATGATAAAAAGGGGTAGTCATACGCTAGACTACATTTCAAAATGTACCGTACGCTAGGCAGTATCTGAGGGGATGAATATCCAAATGGGTCGTACGCTAGACCGTATTGGAACAATTGAAGGAGCCATGCGTTAGGCTGAATCAGAATGAGTCGTACGTTAGGCTATATCTGATAATATTTGTATATGTTGTATTTGCAATAAATGTCTGGGATGGGCTTAAAGATGCCATTCTTATGAGGATATCAGGATACTTGTCAGAATGAATATTCATATGGATCATATCTGAATCTTGAATGTAAATGATAAAGATATCCGTCTGAATGAATCTTTATTTTGACTGTATCAGGAGGACAATTAACCTAAAAAAAGAGTTAGCCTCATGCCATGTTATGATGTCATGAGATGTTTTATGCTCTTGAAAATAAATGCGAGCATTGCATGCATGCATAAGCTGTGAAATGATGTATGAAAAAGTTTTGCCATGGGAAAATAAATCCCGATATTGGAGATATTTGTATTGATGACCCTTTCTTAGCCGAGGATATTTGATTTCTGTCTGGTGGTATAGATATTCAATAGAACCTGACTAGGGATAACAAAGATGACCAGTCTGTATAGTAGTGCCAATTTCTTCTTGGAATGACTGGTTTTGCTGGGGAACAGGATTTGCAACCGGACTTGTTGGAAAGCATGGTTAGACCTTACCCTCGATCCTAAAGTCTTTTAGTAATTGCTATTTCTATTTTATGCATGTATTTTCGGTAAACATCAATCATATTCAAATGCATATATTAATTCGAATTAAATCAATGGACATTTATGCAAACAAAACGGAGCAAGTAAGATTGAATTGATTTTGGAAGAGGGCCTATAAACAGGCAATTTTAATACAAGGAGACAGAAATCCTAGTAAGAGGAAATTGTCAAGAAAGCAAAGAAAAAAAAAGTTATGAGAAAAAGTCCTATTGATTTAAATTCTGCTACTGCTATTATGTCTTCAAGCATCTCATCTCTTGCTGTCGGATAGAAGCGATTGGCTTGCTCAGTCCCTTTGACTTTGGTGAAGCTGGCCGAGAACGGGACATAGTCATACACTTTAATCCCTAATTTTTGCTTGGACCGCCTTTTTAGGTTTTCAGTCCACCAGGATACCCTTTTTTGCCCAAGCCGCCTTTTCAGGTTTTCGACTTGCCGGGTGTACATTTTTATATGTTTATCCCTAATTTTTGCCCGAACCCTTTTGGTTCGCCGGGATGCCCTTACTTTTGCCTAGATACGTCGGCCTAACGGGTCTCTTTTATGCGTAGTATTTTTTAACTATGTCCGCGTTCACGGGATGCGGGAAATCTTCGCCATCCATTGTAGCAAGCATCATGGCTCCACCAGAGAATACCTTCTTAACTACAAATGGCCCTTCGTATGTGGGAGTCCATTTGCCTCTAGGATCACCTTGTGGTAGAATGATACGCTTTATCACCAAGTCGCCAATTTGATACACCTGTCTCTTGACTTTTTTATTAAATGCCTGGGTCACGCGCTTCTGATATATCTGCCCATGACAAACAACCGCAAGTCTCTTTTCATCAATCAAATTTATCTGATCGAGTCGACTCTGAATCCATTCATCTTCATCTAAGCCTTCATCTTTCATAATTCTTAGAGAGGGAATCTGAACTTCCACTGGTAAAACGGCTTCCATTCTGTAGACTAAAGAGAAAGGAGTTTCCCCTGTCGAAGTGCGTACTGAAGTGCGATAACCATGAAGAGCAAATGGTAACATCTCATGCCAGTCTTTGTATGTTACTATCATCTTTTGTATGATCTTCTTAATATTCTTATTAGCAGCTTCTACGGCGCCATTCATCTTTGGCCGGTACGGAGAAGAGTTATAGTGTTTTATTTTGAACCGCGTACAGAGTTCAGTAATCATCTTGTTGTTCAAATTAGTACCATTATCAGTGATAACTCTTTCAGGGATGCCATACCGACAAATAAGACTATTCTTGATGAATCGTGCCACCACATTCTTGGTGACAAAAGCAAATGAGGCTGCCTCTACCCACTTCGTAAAGTAATCAATAGCAACAAGAATGAAACGATGTCCATTAGAAGTAGTAGGTTTAATCTCTCTGATCATATCAATGACCCACATTGCAAAGGGCCAAGGGGCTGTCAACATGTTCAATGGAGCAGGAGGTGCATGTACTTTGTCCGCATAGATCTGGCACTTGTGACAAGTTCTGGAGTGATGGTGGCAATCTGCTTCCATGGTAGACCAATAATACCCTGATCTCAGAATCTTCTTGGCCATCGTATGTCCACTAGAATGAGTCCCAAAAATACCGTCATGCATGTCTTCCATAATCTTTTCTGCTTCCATTTTATCCACACAGCGAAGCAAAGTCGAATCACGATTACGTTTGTATAATACTCCATTACTCAAAAAGAATTTAGCGGAGAACTTCCTCAGAAATTTTCTATCATTGATGGATGCCCCTTCAGGGTATTCCCGAGTTTCTAAATATCTTTTTACTTCGTGGAACTAAGGTTTCTCTTCTACTTCATCAGTATTAAGTTCATAACAATATGCTGGTTCATCTAATCGTTCAATGGTGATCATGGGAGCTTCATTGTTCCATCTGACTCTGAACATAGATGACATGGTAGCCAATGCGTCTGCCAACTGATTCTCTTCTCGTGGAATATGTTCGAATGTAATCTCTTCAAAGTATGGGATTAATGTCAACACCCGCTCTCGATAAGGGATGAGATTCGGATGTTTAGTGTCCCATTCTCCTTTGATCTGACTGATTACTAAGGCTGAGTCTCCGTACACACTCAAAAACTTGATTCTCAGGTCTATAGCAGCTCTGAGTCCCAAAATATATGCTTCATACTCAGCCATATTATTGGTACAATCAAAACATAGTCTAGCAGTGAAAGGCGTATGGCAACCCTTGGGAGAAATAATTACAACACCAACACCATTGCCCAATGCATTAGAAGATCCATCAAAAACCATAGTCCATCGGGATCCCCGTTCGGGTCCTTCATCCGGTCCAGGTTCTTCATAATCAGTAACAAGCATAACATCCTCATCAGGGAACTCAAAATTCATAGATTGGTAATCATCAACCGCTTGATGAGCCAAATGATCAGCTAACACGCTTCCTTTGATTGCTTTCTGGGTAGTATACTGGATATCATACTCTGTTAAAATCCTCTGCCATCTTGCTATTCTTTCGGAGAGAGCATGTTTCTCAAATATATATTTGATAGAATCCATCTTAGAAATCAATAAAGTGGTATGATTCAACATATACTGTCTTAGTCGGCGAGCAGCCCAAGCCAAAGCGCGGCAAGTTTTCTCAAGCAGTGAGTATCTTGTTTCACAGTCGGTAAACTTTTTGCTAAGGTAGTATATTGCATGCTCTTTTCGACCAGACTCGTCATGTTGCCCCAGCACACACCTCATTGAATTCTCTAACACGGTCAAATACATGATTAGAGGTCTTCCTTCAACTGGTGGCATAAGAATTGGAGGTTCTTGGAGATACTTCTTGATTTTGTCAAAAGCTTCTTGACATTCATCATTCCATATTATCTCTTGATTTTTCCTCAATAACTTGAAGATGGGTTTGCAAGTAGCAGTCAAATGGGAGATAAATCGGGCAATGTAATTCAAGCGTCTCAAGAAACCTCTGACTTCTTTATCAGTACGGGGAACTGGCATTTCTTGAATAGCTCTCACCTTAGCAGGGTCAACCTCAATTCCTTTACCACTGACAATAAAGCCCAAGCGTTTACCGGATCTTACTCCAAAGGTGCATTTGTTTGGGTTCAATCTCAACTTGTATTTCTTCAACCTCTCAAACAGTTTGTATAAATGATCGAGATGTTCTTCTTCAATATGAGATCTGGCTATCATGTCATCCACATATACCTCTATTTCATGATGGATCATATCATGGAACAAAACCACCATAGCACGCTGGTATGTTGCCCCTGCATTCTTTAAACCGAATGGCATTACTTTGTAACAGAAAGTGCCCCATTGCGTCACAAACGTAGTTTTCTCCATGTCTTCAAGTGCCATCTTAATCTGGTTATAACCTGAGAATCCATCCATGAATGAGAATACCATGTGTTGAGCAGTGTTATCTACCAGAACATCAATGTGAGGAAGTGGAAAGTCATCTTTGGGACTTGCTTTATTCAAATCTCTGTAATCTACACACATTCGCACCTTACCATCCTTCTTTGGCACTGATACCACATTAGCAACCCATTGAGGATAAGAAGTAACAGCTAGAAAACCTGTATTAAATTGTTTCATAACCTCGGCTTTGATTTTCTCAGACATTTCAGGACGCATGCGACGAACCTTTTGCTTAACAGGATGACAATCTTCCTTCATCGGCAAACGATGTACTACTATATCAGTATCCAGTCCTGGCATGTCTTCATAAGACCAAGCAAAAATCTCTATATAGTCACGTAACATCTGAATCAATCTCTCTTTGACACTGTTTTCCAAGCCTGCTCCTATTTTGACTTCTTTCTTGTCTACTTCAGTACCCAGGTTTACAATTTCAATTGATTCCTCATGCGGCTGAATAGTCTTTTCTTCTTGCATTAATAGTCTGGCAAGCTCTCCAGGTACTTCACAATCTTCCTCACTTCCATCCTCGGCTTGGTAGATCAGATTTTCAAAGGCATAATTAACAGTAGCAGAATTATTATCGACAGGATCCAGAGTGGATATGGATCTGCAATTGGTTATGTGAGTGTGTGTAAGAAAACATAGCTTATTTTTTTGAAAGATGACAGGAAAGATAAAGAGCGCAATATTTGAATGCAAAAAGTCCATTGATTTATTGAATGTGAATATGCTTATGAAAATGACAAAACCCATGAAAAATTAGCTATTGTGCCCCGGGTATAGACACAATGCCTTAAAAAAATTACAAAATTTGAAACACTAAAATAGAAATAACAATTACTCCTGACTAAAGGAAATCGGGATAGTGTCTTCAGCCTTCCAATTATCGAGTCTGTCACCAATTGTTGGGAAAATCCAGCTATCCAAGTCGCAATCACTATCAGCATCTTCTACAGCATTAACAATCTTGTCATGATTAGGCAGAGGAGAAGTGATGACATTAGGAGTCTCCGGAGGATCAAAATCAATCTCTCCAGCGTCGATCATATCCTGAATCTTATTCTTCAACAACCAACAATCGTTTGTATCATGCCCGGGGCTATTAGAGTGATATGCACACCTGGCATTGGGATTATAACGAGGAGAAGTAGTGTTGGGATTTGCAGGAGGATCTCTGAGGGTAATTAAATTTTCTTTTAGCATACCCTGCAGTGCTTGTGCTAAAGTCATATTGATCTTGGTAAACTGCCTTCTTGACCTGTCTTGTCTGTGTTGGAAGTTTTGAAATGGCGGTGCTGCAATCGTAACTGCTCCAACAGTATGGTCACGATTTTTCTTGTTATGACCCCTTTGACCGTACACAACATTTGATTCATTCTTCCCCTGATAGGACTTTCTGGTGCTTGCAGAGGTAGCCGCCTGTATCTTTCCACTTCGAATGCCGCTTTCAACACGTTCACCCGTCAATATAAGTTCAGTGAAACCCGATGAGGAACTTCCCAATATATGGCTATAGAATGGGCCAGTCAGTGTACCCATGAACATATCCACTAATTCTCGATCAGTCATAGGGGGTTTGACTCTGCCAGCCGAGTCTCTCCATTTTTGAGCATATTCTTTGAAGCTTTCTTTAGAGCCCATAGTCATATTCTGCAATTGTAGCCGAGTAGGCGCTAATTCAGAATTATACTGGTAGTGCTTGTAGAAAGCTGTCGCTAAATCAGTCCAGGTGCGGATGTTAGAGCTCTCGAGCTGATAATACCACTCTAACTGTGTTCCAGACAGACTCTCCTGGAAGAAATGGATCCATAGTTTCCTATCAGTGGTATACGGCTGGATCTTTCTCACATAAGCTCTCAGATGCATCTGAGGACAAGACGCACCATCATACTTAGTGAAAGCGGGAACCTTGAATTTGCGAGGAATGACCACATCAGAGACCAGACCTAAGCTTTCGAAATCCAGACCGGGTGCCTTCTGACCCTCCATAGCTAGCATACGTTCTTCCAACAACTTATACTTATCATCTCTCGGAGAGTACTGTTCATTCTCATAATTTTCATAGTCGTCCTCGGGGTTGAGGGGGTCAGCATTCTCGTCTTCCGAATCATTTTCTGACTCATCTTCTTTATCCTTCGGATTTCCCATCTTGACTCTTAGAGCCTGTCCTTTAAACCTTCTTCCCGGGTTAATGCAACTCACATGCTTCTTGTCTTTCTTCTTCTCGAGCAATAGAGTCTTCAGTTCCTCCTGCCCCTTGGATAAGTTCAAGATCATCTCCTGGAATTGGGCATTCTGAGCCTGGAGATCCTTGACAGTTTGTTCGAGGGCCATTTTCCTGATTGGAGGAAAACCGTGAGAACATTGATCCTTTTAGAGTACCTGTTATGCAATGTTATGTTATGCTATGCAATGTATGAAATGTTTTCAAGGACTTTTGGAATTTAACTTTGCGTAAACCACCAAAAAGGGGAACTTTTATTAATAATTTCTTTAACCAATGTTCATTACAAGAAAAAAAACGAAAGCTCAAGTCTCCCAGGGACGGCTTCTTTTTGGGCGAAGATATGCATTGAGACCTCGTTCCTCCTTAAGCTGGCAGGTGAGCTCTAATACTTTCTTCCTTTTAGCACAGAACTGAGCTTCAAAAGTATCCCTTTCCTCTCTCAACTGGATCCAAGATTTCTTCAATCCTTCAACACTGGTAGGCATATCTGGATAAGGAATGATCTGAGGGGTACCTCCTTCAACTTTTGGTTCAACAATCAGAGGTCCGATTGCAAGATATGGCATGATAAGCTCACGAGCTCTGGCGCATACCCATCTGAGATAAGGTTCCATAGGAATAGAGTTTTTCTGTCCTAAAGTACTTCTTTTCACCGTGCCCCAAGCTCGTACAAACCTTTGACGGAGACCTTGAGAATCGTTGTCATAGTCAAACACAGTGCCTTGGATAATTATTTCATGTGGACCATCTCTTCGAGCATAACCAAACTGACGTAGGGCTAAAGCAGGATTATAAGTAATACCTCCTCTTATCCCCAGGAGTGGTACGTTAGATAATTCTCCACAACGGTCAATGATGATAACATTTTCTTTGGGTTGGGGACACCGATGGATGTTTGAATGGTAGAGCGACATTATCCTTTGAGACCATTTCAAATTTTGCTCATTCTTCAAGACTGATTGAGGAAGGTGCGAAATAAACCACCTAGATAATAAAGGTACGCAGCACATGAGAGTCCCTTGCTTTTTCATAGTACGCGTGTGAAAGGAATGCAAAATGTCTCCAAGCAAGGTGGGCACAGGGTTATGAGTGAGAAATATCTTAACAGCATTCATGTCTACGAATTGATCCGGATTAGGAAATAGCACCAAACCGTAGATTAGTAATGCTAGAACATCTTCGAAAGCGCGGACATTCATAGTTTTTAGGAATTCCCGGGCCTTATTTATCAGAAATTTGGCAAGTAAACCCTTAACTCCACTCCTTGTTACCCAATTAGTGTCAATATCGGACTTTGTCATGTGTAAAGCCGCAACAACCTCTTCAGACCTCGAAATCTTTTCTAGACCATTGAAAGGTGTTTGATCAAGGATAGATATACCAAGTAACCTGGAAAATTCTTCTAATGTGGGTACCAACTGATAATCTGGGAAGGTGAAGCAATGATGTTTAGGATCGAAGAACTGGAATAGAACTCTCATCATATCTTCCTTGAAACCGGCAGTAAACTAAATTGAGGAGATGACCATGTTTCTTGATGAACTGAGCATGATCGGAAAGTTCTGACACTAAATTCTTGAGTTGAGGAGCGGTCGCTACAAAATTGATCCGGATGGTCTTCCTGGAAGCCATAGCCTTACAAAACAGAGCAAAGTTAAATCCCTAAGTCCTCGAAATGGTTAGCACAATGCCATGATGTCGTGATGTTATGATGTTATGTTGTTATGATGTTATGATGTTATGATGTTATGTAAGTAACAAGCACAAACAAGTCACACCGCAATTATTCCTAGGTTTTAAGGCTTGCATGAGTTCCATAGGTAAGTACCCTCCCCACTGAAGTTTGGTTGGTTCAACCTGTCCTAGAATAGTAACCGGGTTCTAGAAGGATCTCAAATCATTGACCTTTCCTTAAGTCCACTTCAGTGCAACACCAAGCGGTTGACCAAAATTTCCCTAAAGTCCAATCTCAAAGAGTGTAGTATCGAGTATCAACCAACCCCAGTTGGAACCGAAGTCAGTTATCTCACTACTTTCTAATGGCTAGGATGAGTCAATTAGGGTTCTAAAGGTCTGGTTAATGCTTTGATGACACCACGCAGACGCCAAATTTTTCCTCAAGTAAACATGAGGAACATCAGGACATCCAAAGTGTCACATTAACCGTAGCCATCATTTTAACCATTCCAGTATACGCCGAACAGTCGCGATGATCTCTTGCTACTTACCTAAGGTACACTAGATCCGGGTGTAGGATCTTTCACTTAAGCATATGATACCCAAACAATCCCTTAAAAGTAAATCAGACAAAGAAACAATTCGAAAACATAAGTGATCTTATCCTTAAGGTAACCTCTCTTTTTAAGGATATACCCAGCAGAGTCGCCAATTCTGTGATACGGTGAACTGACTTTGTGTTTTTGCTTTGAAAAGCAATATTGCGGATAGCAAGAGTCGCCACCGACTTTTCTTTTATCCAATAAGGAAAGGCGGAAAAGAACAGGAAAGACCTTGATTAGATTTTGAGTTCGGGAGGTACATTATACAAAGGGAAGGTGTTTGCACCCTTTGTATCCATGGTTATCCATGGGCTCTTAATTGCTTAACTCACTTATGTTTTCCTTGTTTGAGAAAGTGTTTGAGAAATATGGTGTGTTTAGAAAATATTTTGAAAAGAGAGTTTAACTTTGTAATGATTCTTGTACGAATGTATATAAAGTGTTTATCTCGTTTGATTTGAAAGATGTTTAGAAAAATATAACTCGGCGATGATTCTGGTGCGAATGTATACCAAGTGGTGATTTTCTGAAAGATGTTTTGAAAAGTGTGAGGTGTGAAAAGTATTTTAAGCTGTGAGCAATCATTTAAGAGCTATACCTAACCAAGGTCTTTAAAGGTATTTCCTATCCTTAGGAGGGTAAAACTGTCCTTACTATTGAGAAGTCAGTAGTCTTATCCTTTGGATGTAAAGGGACATCGTGGGGTCGTCGATTGGTCATTGAAAGCAACATTTGTAAGGATACCTTAGCATTCGAAGGGACGATCATCATTTAATCATAGGCTACAACGAGGGGTCATCGAGGGACAAAGTCATATATTCGAAGGCAACGTTCGAGGGACAAGGTCATATAGGGACATTGACCTTTTAATCGAAGGGACTATGACTTATCTGTTTAGGGATGATGATGATTTAATCGAAAGGGTCTTTCCTAAGAGTGTCCCCATATTCGCGGGACATGACCGTAATCGTAAGGCAACAAAGAGAGGGATAAGATCATGTATTCAAAGGCAATGTAATTAGCCAAGTAATCAGAATAAATCTCCACGATGATATTTGCAAATAAAGTGGCATGCCAAGCTATCTCTCCAAGAGTCATGTGAGCCCTTACAAAAACTCAACAAACATGTTAAAATAACGGGATGGGGTGCAATTAAGAGTTGCACCGAACAAAAGAATCATAGCAATAATAGTGTAGGCAAACAGCGTGCAAATGCAATAGAAAACATGTCAAACAAGTACAGAACAGACCAGAATGCAAACAGAAAAATCAATTACTGTCATGTTCGCTACTGGCTCGCTTAGCGAAGGCCTGGCGAACCCTCGTTACATGTTCGCTTAGCGAGGTGCTAGCGAACGACTGCGGGTTCTGGGTTCTGCTTTGATAACGGTACGATTTCAGAAACCCCAAACCCTATGGCATCCATTACAGAAATTACGCGATCGAATATTCAAAGTGTTGTTTTACACATTTATGCACATATAAACCCACATGCAAAACCTAACAATATTCGCCCTTCCAATTTCAACCATAATGCCTCATACATTTAGAATTTTCAAATTGGGAGCATAGAGCAGTGGGAATAGGGCAAACCTGATTGGAGGGATCGGACGAAGTTGAGTTGCACCGTTGGGTTTGCAGAGCAATCTTAGGGTTTATGCCTGATAGGGTTAGTGGAGGTAACCTTTGTGCAGATGAGTTCTCTGAATTAGCTTCTAGGGTTTTCTCCGTTGTTTTTCTGATCTCCCTTTTTCAAATGAAGTTTTGGAATTTATAGCTGATTTTTTTGTGTCTTGGTGGGCTCAGAATGGAGGCAATTCGGGCCCAAAAATATTCTGGTATATCTCTAGGCTCGCTAGGCGAGTGAAGCAGCGAAGGGTTCGCTAGGCGAGCACTCAGCGAGGCTCTAGCGAATGCTCCCAGACTTGGATAAAAGCATAGCTAGCACTTACTCGCTAGGCGAGCAGCTAGCGAGCATTCTAGTAGCAAAATCAACAAGGTTCGCTGGAGCGAAGGAGGAAGCGTGGGCTTCGCCTAGCGAAGGTTTTGCTCGCTAGGCGAGCATGACAGTTCAGGTCATCTTCTAGATTTGGTTACCTGTGCGTTGGATCTTTGTTCCTTTGAGATTAATGCTTTGAAAAACGAACAGACCCCATTTGAACCTGTTGAAAGTATCATAAAAATTAACAGGCAAATTTTGGGGTATGACAAAGAGTATCTGCTCGAACCTCCAATTCTGCCTCGCATGTTGAAGGAAGACCTTTGATCATGTATTTAACTGTTCTTGATGAGAGTATGCGTTGTGTTCTTTATCAGCAAGATGAATCTGGAAAGAAAGAATATGTAATTTACTACCTCAGTAAGAAGTTCACCGACTGCGAGACTCGGTATTCTATGCTTGAGAAAACATGTTACATATTGGCTTGGGTTGTTAAACGTCTGCACCAGTATATGTTGAATCATACTACTTGGTTGATATCCAAAATGGATAGACTCAAGTATATTTTTGAGAAGCCTGCTTTAACTGGGAGGATTGCCCGTTGGCAGATGTTGTTATCTGAGTATGATATTGAATACCGATCTCAGAAAGTTATCAAGGGTAGTGTCTTGGCTGACCATTTGGCTCACCAACCTATTGAAGATTACCAGTCAGTGCAGTATGATTTTCCTGATGAAGAGATTTTGTACTTGAAAATGAAAGATTGTGATGAACCATTGCTTGAAGAAGGGCCAAAACCTAGTTCTCGTTGGGGCATGATATTTGATGGAGCTGTTAATTCATATGGTAATGGAATTGGGGCAGTGATTATTACTCCCCAAGGCACTCATTTTCCGTTTACAGCTAAATTAACCTTCAAATATACAAACAATATGGTTTAGTATGAAGCTTACATTATGGGGCTTGAAGAGTCCATTGATCTTAGAATTAAATATCTTGAGGTCCATGGAGATTCAGCTTTGGTTGTGAATTAAATCAAAGGTGAATGGGAGACGAATCAACCCAGTTTAATACCATATAGAGACTATACGGGGAGAATTTCAACTTTATTTACAAAGGTTGAGTTTCATCATATCCCTCGAGATGAAAATCGGATGGCAGATGCTCTTGCAACGTTGACTTCAATGATTCTGGTGAAATTTTAGAATGAAGTTCCCAATTTGACTCTGATGCGTCTTGATAGGAAAGCTCATGTGTTTGTTGTTGAAGAAGTCAAAGATGAAAAGCCTTGGTATTTTGATATCAAATGTTTCCTCAAAAGTCAAATTTACCCGTCTGGGGCATCTTTGAAAGATAAGAAGACTTTGAGAAGATTAGCTGGCTACTTCTACCTGAATGATGATGTGCTTTATAAGTGAAATTTTGATATGGTTTTGCTCAGATGCATGGATAGACACGAAGCAGGCCTGTTGAAGAATGAAGTCTATGAAGGTTCCTTTGGTACCCATTCCAATGGGCATGTTAGGGCAAAGAAGATGTTGAAAGCAGGTTACTATTGGCTAACAATGGAATCTGACTGTTGCAAGTTTGTGAAGAAATGCCACAAGTGTCAAATTTATGCAGATAAGATTCATGTTCCTCCGACACTAATGAACATCATTTCCTCTCCACGGCCCTTCTCCGTGTGGGTAATTTATATGATTGGCATGATTGAGCCCAAAGCTTCGAACGAAAATCGTTTCATTCTGGTGGCTATTAATTACTTCACAAAGTGGGTTGAAGCGGAATCGTATGCAAATGTGACCAAGCAAGTTGTTATAAGGTTTATCAAGAATCAGATTATATGCCGTTATGATGTGCCAAGTAAGATCATTATTGATAATGGATCGAACTTGAACAATAATATGGTGGAAGCTCTTTGCAAAGACTTCAAGATTGTACATCATAATTCTTCTCCCTACAAACCTAAGATGAATGGGGTTGTTAAAGCTACGAATAAGAATATTAAGAAGATGATTCAGAAGATGGTTGTGACATATAAAGATTGGCATGAGATGCTCCCATTTGATTTGCATGGGTACCGTATATCCATTCGCACTTCAACAGGGGCAACCCCTTTCTCTCTTGTTTATGGCATGGAAGCGGTGCTCCTAATAGAGGTTGAGATCCCGTCATTGTGTGTGCTAATGGAAGCCAAGTTGACAGAAGTTGAATGGTGTCAGACCAAATATGATCAATTGAATTTAATTGAAGAAAAGAGATTGACTGCCATGTGTCATGGTCAGTTGTATCAGTGGAGAATGAAGAAGGCATTTGATAAGAAGTTCAAGCCTCGTGTGTTTAGAGAAGGTGGCCTCGTGCTCAAGAACATTTTATCTTTCAAACCTGATGTTGGGGGAAAATGGACTCCTAATTATGAAGGCCCATATGTTGTTAAGAGAGTCTTTTTAGGCGGTGCATTAATTCTTACAACTATGGATGGTGAAGAGTTCACGTGTCCTGTGATCGTCGATGCAATCAAGAAATACTTCGCCTACAAAGAAAAAAATAGCTTGCTAAGTTGAAAACTCGAAAGGGCAGCTTAGGCAAAAATGAGCGTCTCGGTGGATTGAAAACCCGAAAGGGCGATCCAGGAAAAAATTAGAGACATGAAACAGAAAATTTATCCTGGTAGATTGAGTACTCCACCTTGGGGCAATCTAGGCAAAAATTAGGGATTATAGCAAGTAACTGCACCCTACCGGTTTTGAGCAAGTCATTTGGTTCTGATTCATCATTTTCAACCGAAGACAATCGTATGGGATGTTGAAGTTGGTAGGGAGAGTAATGATCATTGTATTCAATGTAGCCCTTTTCCATGTAAATTACCATTTTTGAACTTTGTGAAGATCTATGGAGTCTCGTCATTTACGGACTACCATTCTATTAAATAAAGTTGAACTTTTATCCAATTATTTCTATTCTTACTTACTTATGCTAAATAAAATTGAATTTTTATGATGATAATTTTGAAATAAATTAATGGATAATTATTTTTCCTAAAATAATAAAAACATTTACTTTGAGGATAATCGATTTCAGCAAGGAATGTCAACAGCAATCTGAGAACAGGTAAGTCTTGAAGTGTGAGGCATTGTTGGTCTTCCACAAGCAATTGGTTTGGTAACTCTTTTCCTCCCTAACAGTTCATCATTTACCCTCGGCTTGGTCGATGAGTTTATCCCCGATTAATATCCTCTCCCCAGTAGAGTTAGCGGGTCTCATCTCCAATTAAGTCGATGATTGGTCCCGTTTGCAAATCCATATTCCCCAACTGTGATGCTCATGTTTTATATCCCCCTGTTAGTGATTTATGATTGGACCCCGGAGATCCGGAACCTTTATTAGGTTTCCATTTTGCATTTGATTGTGTTGCTTAACTTCGACAGTTTCTCCATTGTGTGAATCAGATCCGGTTATCTTTGCCTTGGAATTGGTTTATTTCGCAATTTCCAAGAAGAATTCGATTATTATTGAGGAATGTGACGGTCTTGGTCACAACATCCCCAGCAATTTGCTTAAATCCTCATGCAGATTTTTATCTCTTGTATTCCCTGGCGGAGTTCATCTTCTGATAGAAGTTCCCTCTTTCCCGACAGTGTTTGGTTCTGAGTAGTATTTGAATTAGTCCCATGCAAGGTTGTCTCCCATTTAACATGGTGTTGACTTAAAATTCCCCGCAATATTGATTTGTGTGAATCCTCAGCAGATCCTTCTCGATACTCTGCATGTTTGGTTGATCATCCTTCAGCCGTGCTCTCTCCCCTTAGAGTTTTCCATGATTGATTCGAAGCATGCTCTCCATGACTTTTCCAGCTATAGCTGATTTATGCAGAGCTAGATGATTTATTTTCATCCCTAGCATTATCTCTAGTTGGTGTTTGCATCGTGTTGGGATTAGCCGAGTGTTGCAGTGATGATTCAAATCTTTGTTATTTATATCCTTTGTGTTGTTTTGTCAGCATAATCATAATCATATACATGCATATTCATGCATAAAACACAACATCAGATATTTCATTATGCATTTTATCGCATTTGATTTTTCTTCTGATCCCCTACTTAGGTAATATTATTTACCCATGCAGATTTGGTGTGTTTGTCCTCCTTCAATTGAAGAGTGTCATCCCCTTAAGCAGAAAGAGTTTAACCCTTCTCATTCCCCACTGAGTTATTTTCTCGTGGATGATTATTATTTTAGTTTCCTCCCTAGTTAGTTATCTGGATGGAACCATTCCCCTTGAGTTATATCCTTATTGAGTTGAGTCTTTGTTTGATCGTTTCTTTCTAGTTATTACCTAGATAGATATTTTAGTCCCCTAAGAGTCTATTACCCGGTAACTGGTAATATACATTACTTTTGCCCAATACCCGGTAAAAAGTAATCTACTTATGTTGTTTTCCTCAGCGGATTCATTTTCACATTTCCCCAGTGAGTTCATCCTTGATATGTACATCCAAACTAATGACGGATTCTTTTTTGGTTTTTTACCCAGTAAAAAGGTAGTTGTAATCCCTATTTTATTCTCCAGAGAGTCTATCCTTGACATGTTCACTTTGATCGGTGACGTATTTTCTCTCCTTTCTGGTATTCTACCTAGTAACTAGTAGTTGTAATTCCTACTTTCCCCTGCTGAATCTATCCTTGATATGTTCACTTTGATCGGTGACGGATTTTCTCTCCTTTTTGGTGTTCTATCCAGTAACTGGTAGATATAATTCCTATTTCTCCCCGACAGTCTATCCTTGATATGTTTACCCTAACTAGTAGCGGATATTCTTCCTCTTTCCCAGGTGGTTTATCCTTGATATGTTCATCCTAACTGATGACGAATATTCTTCCTTTGAGTTTATCCTTGATATGTTCACTTTAATCGGGTGACAGATACTCTCTCTTTGGTCTTCTGCCCAGTAGCCGGTAGTTGTAAATCCTATTTGATTTCTCTCTCTAGTAGGTTATTCTTACCCAGTAACCGATAATGAATACGCCTCTTTTTCTTAGCGAGTCATCCGTGATATGTTTACCCTAATCGGAAACGGATGTCCCTCTGTCATAGTGTATTATCTTTCTACCCAATAATCGGTAATAAATAATATATCTCTTGTACTCCTATGTTGAAGTTCATTCTTCCCCAGTTGAGTTTGAGTGCGTATTTCCTTAGTGGAATCGGCTTTTCCTGTTTTGTTTGAGTATTCCAGCCTTGTTCTGATCTACCCGTCTCCCCTGCAAATTCCCTTGGTTCCCCCAACCGAGTCTTTCCATTGATTTATTTTCATGGAAATCCCCTCGTGTCTCCAGCAGTTTTCAAGTCGTAGCCTGGCCTATGCATAGCTTTTATCCCCAGAGTCTTTGTTCCCCCAGTGAGTTTTCCTTATGAAAATGCATTATGCTCCTGTGGACTTTCAGTCTCTCCGGATTCTTTTCCTTTGTGGAAATATATTCCACACAAAGATTATTTTAACATTCATATCATATGCATCATGAGGTCTCGTAGGGACCAAAATTTATTCTAGATGTTGTTAGTTAAGTTCATTCTACTGAGATGATATAAAGACTTTAACCTTTATATCCTCAGTTCGAATGTCCTTAAATAGGGGCAGCTGTAAAACCCCAATTTTGACCCTAAGATCCCTTATGTTATCTCATCATATGCATTGGATTTGGGATCACACCTTGGTATCCTCCTTACCCCTCATTCATTGGGTTTGCATTGGGAGAGATCATCAAGCACATTTGATTGTATCATACTTTTTTTTTCAATATTTACTAACCAAAATGCCAAAAATATGTCTATGTATAGCTTTGTTTCTTTTGTAGGTAGTGTGTGCTTCCACCAATGCATCATCAAGCTCACAGCTAGGGTTTGAGACTCTCAGTGCAAGGATATTAATCAAGATATGGTTCAAATTGTTTCTAGACATCATTTATTGGTCCCCATGATCTTCATTTATCATTTTGATCAAGAATTCATCAAGAGTTTGAAGCTTGTTTGCCTTAGAAGCCCTAATTCATCTAGGTATCTTGTGTGACTTCCTCAACAAGTTTCTTTAACAATTGATCAAATATTTCAATGGATACCTCATATTACATCATATTACACATATATATGATCCTCCATGAGTCCCAAAGATTAATAGAACTTAAGTTTTCAAGATGGTTCAAAGAGGTTGACCAGAGAAAGTCAACTAGTCAAAAATAGGGTTCCCTAGACCCTATCTCCTGCAATTTTTGTCATATTAAAATGATTCCAAGAGAAACGTTACTCCTTATGACATTCCAAACAAATTTCATGTTGACATCAAGATCTAGTTTTTCTTGTAAAGTCATTTTTTATGGTGAAAGATTATAGGTCATTTTGTCCGTGCCCTAGTTAGGAGGTCAACTTCCAAGGACCGTAACTTGCTCAATTTTTATGATATGAAGGTCATCCAAGTTTCATGATCAATTTCAATATGCCCTCTCCAACTTTTAGTCTTTTATAAACTTCAAATTCAACTTTAAATGGCATGTTCCAAGAGGAAACATTATAGGTCATTTTGGGCTATCATCATTGAACAAGCAATTTTCCTCAACTTCTAATATGCATAACTCCTTTATGCCAAATTCAAATGAGGTCAAATTTGTGACAAAATTTAAGATAATTGAAATATCTACAACTTTGCTGGAGTAACATTTTCCATTTAAAGCTCATAGCAAAAGTTATTCAAGGTGGAAGAAGTAAACATTTAACTTGGTACTTAGAAAAATTCCAACTATGTTTGATTTTCCAAACTTTCACCTCAAAATTCATCATGATATAAGCTTCAAATGGGAAAGTTTTCAACATGGAAGTTATTCCCCTTGATCTCACCTTTCCAAAAAGTCCAAAATCACTTCATTTGGATAAGGTTTGATGACTTGCGCATGGTTACTCTTCATGGTTCCATTTGGATGAATCTCATGGTTACGTCTCAATTTCAAATGCATGGCTTCATGTTACACTTTCAGCATCACTCATGATCATTTTTGAACTTGATTACATCATTTCATGGGCCTACCACACGCCCATGCAAGCATGCACATGAGAATTGCTATTTTTGGACAAATTATGGAAGTGTGTGGAGATCAATTGCCAAGCCTATAAATACAACCCCTTCTGCTCAAAATTAGGGACACCTTGCCCAAGCTTTGCTCCTACAACCTTCCTACCACCATTAGAGGATAATCTTAAAGGTTTTCAATTGAAAATCGAGTTTCAATTTCACTTCTGTTTTGAAATTGAAACTCCAAGAATCCAAACCATTTGAGCTCTCAATTCACCTCTTGCAATCAAGTGGAAGCAAGCCCAAGCCAATTGAGATCTAGATCAAGCTTCATCACTATAAACAGAAGGTGAAATTTGTCAAATTTTCTCTCTTCAATTCTCACTCAATTCTTCACCATTCTCTTTGATTTTTGGTTGGGTGAAGTCCTACCAATGTAGGCAACAAGATTAAGTTGCTTTGAGGTCAAATTGAAGCAACTCAGATCATGAACCTCAAATTTCGAATCCATGTATCTTTCAATATACTTGGAATTGGAAGAGATGGAGGTCAGATTCGGGCTCCTGAGCATTTTTTCCTTTAAAATCATGTCCTTACTTTTTATTTTGGTGGTGGTTTATGGTGGACCAATCCGGTGAGGTCCACCGTGTAAGACCCTAATTTTGACCCTAAGATCCCTCATGGCATCATATCATTGCTCATTGCATTGCCTCAAGGATCATAGCATGTGTGGCTCCTTTACCCTAGGGATGGGACTTGTTGAGTTGGTTTGAGACCACCAAGCATGCTTGAATTGTATATTATTGCTTTTCTTATTTTT
This sequence comes from Lathyrus oleraceus, assembly GCF_024323335.1. NCBI lineage: Eukaryota > Viridiplantae > Streptophyta > Magnoliopsida > Fabales > Fabaceae > Lathyrus > Lathyrus oleraceus. The sequence goes on from NC_066585.1 coordinate 510,164, forward strand.
TTAACTAACCAAAAGCACAAAAATATGTCACTAACCTCTTTTTGTTTTGAAGCTCAAGCAATCATGAGATCCCCTGCTCTTATGAGGCTCCTATGCTCAATGAAATGGCTAGATGAAGATGAAAGCAAGCATTACAATGGTTCCCAAAGCTCTCAATCATCATATATGTCTCCCAATTATCTCAATTTTCCAATTTGATCAAGATAAACCAAAGGGCTTGAGTATTGTTTCCCAAGGAAACCCTAATTCAATTGTGCATTGACTGTGCCTTACTCATGAAGCAACCTCAACCTATGATCAAATTCAATCAAGGGAAGTTCTTACATTAATTATTTTATGCATATATGAGCCTATGTGAGTATCCTTAATCATTCATTCATCAAGATTTGAAGTTTGGCCTTGAGAAGTTGACCAGTCAAGTCATCTCACTAAAATGAGAATCACTGAGACCTAACTTTTAATGTGTTTGTCAACTGAAAATGACTCCAAGAGACAAAATGTTCTTAAGAACCATATGAACAACTTTCATGTTCATCAAAAATCCATTTGAAACTTGTAAGATCATCATTCATTTCAAAACATTATAGGTCATTTTGACTGAAACCCTAATTTTGGGTCAACTTCCCAAGGACTTAACTTCCTCGTTTTTTATGCTTTTGAGGTGAGACCAATTGCATTGGAAAGCTTAAGATGTCTACTTCAAATATTATGTTGGAAAAAATTTCATAATCCTAAAATAAATACGTTTGATAATACAAAACATTATAGGTCACTTTTGGTAAAAAAATTTAAAGGGAACCTAGACATGTTTTATACCTCAAACTTCAAGACCAGTTTTCATAAATTTACAAACTCCAAATGGATTTTTGCCCAACATAGCTTTTGTTCCTCATGTCAAGAGCTTTCCAACCATTACTCACATTACCATGTTTGGATTTTCCATGTGTAATTTTCGAAGGGCTTAATATTTATGTTCAATTATGCAATTCACATTGAAACTTCATGCATAAGCTAACAGCAGGCCTTTTACACGTCCAAACCATCTGCAAATGATACCATCTTGCATTTCCATCCAATTTTGGGCCTCAAATGAGCCTGTACAGGCCCATGCATGGAGGACCCAATTCACATGCACATGAGCATTTCACTTGCTTGCTTCATCTCCAGCTATAAATACATGGCATTGCTCATTCAAAAATCAACCTTATGGTGATCTAAAAACTCTGATGGAATCAAAACCTAACCTCACTCAAAGGAATTCCAATTTTCATTTATCAATTTCAAGCTTGAATTTCAACACAATCAGTTGATCTTCAAGTCTTATTCCTTAGTCTTGCATTCATATCACATCTCAAGATCAAATTGGAAGCAAAAGCTTGAAGGAATCATATTGTTCAAAGTTGCTCTTCAAAGTTATAACACCAAACTGTTTTGATCTAAAGCTTGCTATACAATGTGAATTGCTTGTGTTTAAACTGTTTTCTAAAGTCCTCGAGCAAGATGCACGCCAGTGGTGGTCTTGATTTCATGATTGGAAGCATTTCAGTTTGTATACCTAGATTTTCAAGCTCAGATTTCTCACTTAATAGAAACATTGAGCACAATCCAAGGTTACAGGGGTGATGTACATCACCCCAACTTCATTTTGGTACCATGCTTGTTTATTTTGGTTAAGGTTCAAAAACCTGCGCGTGGTGGTCGGAGTTTGTTCTCTGGCCGGAGAAGATGGTGGTTTCCACCACCATCTCCACGTGGATGCTTTGTGTCCATCAGATCTGGCTCCAACATTTTAATCATGGCTTTTGGTTCATTTGACTTATTTTAATTCATCATGTTGCGCGCTTGACCAAGGCCTATGATGCGTCCTCACTTCTGATCCCTTGGATGTTGCCACGTCATTTAATGAAACTGATCCAAGGGGCGCGCATTTTTGCTATTTTATTATTTTTGTTTTATTTTCTTTTAATTCCTTTTAATTTCAAAAATCCATAACTATTTTATTTGAAGTCACAAAAATATGAGACCAATGGAAAAAAATTCTTGAAAAATCTAGTTTCATAATCTGATTTTTAATTATTTTTGTGACTTCATTTAATATTTTTTGTGGAATTATTTTGTTTTTAATAGTTTTTAATTCATTTTAAATACTTTTTGATATCTGAAAATTCCAAAAATATTTTCTTAACACATATGGATCATGATAAGTCTATGAAAAATAGTCTCATCAATTTCTTAATTGATTTGAGATTTATTTGAGATTTTAATTCATTTGTGTTATTTTTCTTTGTTTTTTAATTGTTTTAAAATAGTTTTTGTTTTCAAAAAATATTGAGAAAATTTGTCAAACCTTGTTTGACCATGTTAGACCTATGATGGTTCAATTGGACTTGTTGAAGTTGATTTGAATTGAATTTGAGGTTTGACCATATTTTATCCATTTTTATTTTGCACTTATTTTAATTCCAAAAATACCAAAAAAAAAATATTTGACTTGTTGACTTCTAATCTTCATTTCTCTTCTGTTTTACATTGATTGATGATGATTTGATTCATGTTTGATCATTGTGTTTTGATTATGTCATTTGAATTCTCATTTTGTTCATTTCATCTGCATCTCTTTTCTTCTTTTTATTTTGACCAATGAGTTAATGATTTATGGTTGGTCTTGACATATAAGAGGCTTAACCTTCTTTGATCCAAATCAAACTCAACTTGATCAAAGATCAAGTGAGTTGCTTTGTATCCAAGATAGGTTGCTTCTTGGTCAATCAAAAAACCTAAAATCCATACAAGGCCTTTCTTCTTTAATTTTTGGCATGGCAAGTTGTAGGAGCTTGGCTTACTAGTCATGATCTCTAACTTATGTTTATTTGCCTATAGTTTTATTGACCGGCCTCAGATAGGTGTGACTACTATATTAGTCCACTTACGATTGCTTAACATAGCGCTAAATTGTCTTATGACACACTAACATTAACTACTAATTACTAACTTTAATTCAAGCCTTTTATTTCTTGCAATTTACTTTAATGCAATTTGCTTTCTTGCTCATTTATTCATATTGCTTTTTCCCTTTGCTCACTTGAGCACATATTTTATGTTTATGCCATTTTCCTTTTGCTCACTTGAGCTCATATTGTATATAAATATATTGTTGCCTTATGATTGTTTTGTCTTTGTTTGTGTGAACCCAATGCAAAAAGGAGAAAGGACTTAGAATTAGGACCTTACCTATGATTAAAGGAGTTCAAGAGCAACTAGGCCTCATGCCTTTGGAATGCTAAATTGGTTGAAGAGCAATTAGGCCTCATGCCTTTAGAATGCTAAATCTTAAAGTTGACTTCAAAGGACCCCTAATCTAAACTAATTCTTTGTCCATTCCTCTTATTGTGTTGTGAACTTTTTAATGTTTGCTATTGTGTGATAGGGATTCCATCTTGAGATAGTAAGAAGGACCATTGTCATGAGTAGCCAAGTTAAGAGAGACAAGCCAAATGGAGATCCTAGGAGCTTGAATATAATATTTGATTGATCGCTTGAGTTATTTGCTAAGTCCAAAGGAAAGGAGCATCTTGAATCATCTTTATGATTTCAAGAAAAGGAACTTCATGGTTTTTATCTCTTCTCTTATCTTCGTATGCTTTAGGACTAGCCCTTCTCTTCTTCTCTCCACTCTAACCCAAGCCAAACTCATTTATGTGCAAACTTTGACTTTGTTTCAAACTAGAAACCTAGGCCTTATGCCTTTGATTTTTCAAACTCTTTTCCTTAATACTCATTGTGAATAAATCTTAATTCAACTTTGACCTCATTTTGTGAATACTTCTAACTTGTAAATATAACTCATTTCAAGTTGTTTTTTGTGGTAACAATGGCCACCTTTGTTAAAACCCTTTTCATAAACATTAGCCATAGGTTTGAGTTATCATAGTGGTTGATGTAAACCTCACCTTATCCTTAGTGATTGGACTATAAGTCTTCCATACATATTATAGGGTGGATCCCTCACTAGTCTGTTGAAGCTCTCCTCACATGGTGGATTGTTGGTTTAGGTTGAGTTTTCTCCCTTTGATAACAAAAGACATTAAGGCTTTTGATCAAATCAATTCACCAACTTCTTTTGAGATTTTTATCCTCAATATCAATGGAACTTGGGTGTTGATAAGGTGTAAACCATAATCCACCAAAATGGATGATTGATATTGAGGATGAATTGAGCCATCCCGTTGTAGCACCTCAAATTTTCACCCTACCTTTTGTGCATACATTTTCATTTTTTAGGTCATTAACATAACAAAGTCCATTGCATAGCATTGCATGGCCATTTGCCCAAGTGCAAGTTCAGCTGACAAATTAGGTCAAACTGGTTAGGAGATCAGGTCAAACAAGCAAGCATGTGCCATTTCCATTGAGACAAGGCCCTAAGGTTGGTTTACCAAGTTCATATGGTCTAAGGATCATTTTGAAGTGATTTGGCCAAAGATTGGGTGCTCAGAAGTCATCAGTCAAGCTGAATTTCAGCTGAAACCATAAAAAGTCAACTGTGGTCAATTGTGCCTGATTTTATGGATTTGAAGGTGGGAGATGGTTTGAAAGGCTTCACTCATGTCCATACAAGTATCATTTGACATATCAAAGATCAAGGTTGAAGAAAATAAAGTCAGATCAAAAGTTTCCTAAAATGGCAGGTGACCTGTAATTTCAACTGCCCAAAATGGAAAGTTTTTCTCCTCAAATTTACTCCCTCATACAAGCTTCAAATGGAATTTTGTCCAACATGAAAGTTGAAGATCTTGTTCTCCCATTTCCAAAAAGTCCAAGAACACTCAATTCCCAGTGTGTTTGGCAAGATATGATCAAGTCATTTTCAGAAAATGGTGAACTTCAAAAGGCCATAACTCATGAACCATTTGGCCAAATTGGGTGATTCTTTTTTGAGCAAACCACATTTAACATGAACTTTCATGATGCATTATCACATTTCTCCAAAAATCATCATAGCAAAATGGCGTTTTTCAAGTGGACTAATTTGCATTTTTGGCATGAAAAGGTGATTTTGTGAATTACAAGCCATTTGCACTTGGGACCAATTCCAACACATCATGAATGACATTTAGAACTTGCTTGAACTGATTTTGGACTGATACATTGACTGCATAATGAAAAGGGTATTTTGGCCAAAAATCACAAAAATGCATTTTACACTAATCACTTGAATTTGCCTAAACTTGATTAATTTTTGGATTAGTGTATGGTATAAAGGCTTAATTGTAACAGAAATGCATAATCACAAAATCATTCTTTCATATCTAAACAGAAAATTCACCAATTCTCTCCAATTTTCTTCAAACTTCTTCCAACTTTTTTTGACTTTTCCTTGGCAATTCACCATTGCTTTGCTAGTTCCTTGCATGAATCATCATCTAGAGATGTTGTAGAAGATCTGTTGAACAAGATCTTGAGGAAAAACTGGAAGAATCGTGACTGCTGCAACATGGAGCTTCACATGGCAGTTGCAAAATTCTGTGGATCCAAGCATTGTTGAGCTGAAGTAGCGACTCTATTCATCTCTATCATCATCAATCATCATCTGTTTCCACCTGTTCAAGTGGAATTCGTGCGAAATCCAACAGCTGCCATCACTAAGGTCAGAATTCGATTGACATAATCCTTGAAATTAGGCTGTGGATCTTGTAGGTCTTGCCTTGTAGATTACGCAGAACTATAGATCTCTTAAAACCATGCAGAATTGATAGAGATATTTCGATTTGAAGATTGATGATCGATTTTGTTTTGGCTCGATTTATTAAGCATGATTAGATTTAGGTCATATGCTTGTTAGATCCATGATCTAGGTGGAATGAGGATTCGATCCATATATGGCATGTTGATTTTCATGGAAGTTTGGTCATGAGCATGATGAGCAGTCAAGAACACTCAAAATCCTTTCCAGATTCGCGTTTTGATCCTGTTTGCCATGGCCTGCGTTTGAATTCGTGTTTACCGCCGTTTCTGGCCAATCACGTGTGGCCACCGCTTTTAATGAAACGGGCGCGTTTCGCCCCTGGCATGGATATTTACCAAATTGCCACTGCGCGCCTATTATTTCATTTGAATTGTTAAATGTTTATTCCATTTTCATAATCAACTTCAAAAAATCACAATTAAATCATGGATGCTCCAATTTGAGTGAGGTTTTTTGCATTCATCTCCAAATTTTCTCTAGTTTTTTTAGGTATGATAGTCAAAGTTGTGCCTGGCTGATTTTTTGACTTTGCCTAATGCCTTTGATCATGTATGCTATGTGTATATGTTTTTCCATATTGATCATGAAATCTTGATGCCTTATCCAAAATCTGTGAAATTTTACATGCATGTTTTTGACTCTTTCCTGGTGATTTTGGTATGTAGTTTGCTAATTTTGAGTCCCTGGTTAGAGAGATATGATGTGATCAAGTTGAGTGTGACAATTTGTGTCACACTATGTTATGCCATGTTCATGAATTTTGTTTCCATGCCTATGCTATGTCATTTGCCCTGGATTTTTGCATGTGATTACCTCTGTATGTCTAGTTTCACCATGATATTTTGTAGGATTTGTTAAGCCATTTCCTATTTGATTGGGATTTTTGTTTGCTGTTTAGCCATTCTTAGGTGTTTCTTGAGTGATCATCTTACATAGCTTGTGAAATTCTCATACATTATCATATGAAGATGAAATTTGGTGGAGTGTTTCTTAACATGTTTAACTTCATTTTGGCTTTGGTCCCATTCATTTATCATTTGTTTCCACTGTTTTACATTTGCTTGAAGTTGATGCTCCATTTGTGACCTAGTTTGCATTGATTTTTGCATACCATGACTTCCTGAATTTAATTTCCCTACTTCCACTTGTCCAAATAGCATGAAATTTGAAATGATGCTCATTGAATGTGTTCTGTTTAGGCTTGAATTTTTGTGGAATTTATTGAGCTGTTTTGATATGGATTTGATTGTGATCATTCTGTTTGGTCCTTTGAGGTTCCAATTTGCATGTTTTGTGCTATTTCGTTCATGAAATAATGATAATGAATGATATGAACATGAGACCAATTGGATTTGATGCTTGATGGTTTAATCTTGATTTTGGATAAGTTTCATGTTCTGTTTTGATGATTTGATTTCATTTTGGCCCTAGTCTTGGACTAGTGGTTTGTGATCTCACTTTTGAGTGGTGTTTCAGGTTAATAGCACAAATGGCCTATGCTTGATGATGTGCTTCCATTGGAGTTGACTTGTGACTTGTGTATAGCTAATTTTGACTTTGTTTTGCAGGGTTTGATACTTGAGTTTGAGCCTTAGTGGCTTGCACCTTGGTGCATTGGCTTGTGTTTGTCTGTGTATAGTTAACTATGAACCATTTGCTGTTTGGTTTTGTGATTGGTATACTGATTGTATTTGATTGATTTCAGGTACATTAGTTGCTAAGATTGCTTTGCTTTGCTTGATAAGCAATTTGCACTGAGGTATAACATTCTTGTCTCCATGTAGTCTGGAAGACCTGGCCTGTTACTTGGCCAGGCACCTGTCTGAAGTCCTCCTTAAGAGGCAATGTTTGTGATTGTTTATTTTTGTCCCCAAGCAGGAAAAGACCTTTGTTAAGGCAATTGGCGGATAAAAGAGATATGCAATCTATCTCCCGATATTCTGTTGAGTCATCCCTCTGCTCACACCAATGTGTTGATGCATTGGGATACAAACCCAAGATCTTGTACAGTGTACAGTTGTGTCAGTGTCTTAAGTGTAGAAGGGTCCCCATTTTCTGGACCCACACTTCTTTGTCTAAAGCTCTCCCTGGCCAGGGATAAGAGCCGTGAAGTCTTATCTTCACTCACCTTTCATCTGCTTCACCTTGGCTCTCAATGTCAAGGTTAAGAGCAAAACTCACCCTGTACAGTTGGCTTGCTCTTGCAGCCCCACCCTTGTTTGAGCCTCACTTGTGTGCATATAGTGTGTGCTGTTTGTGATCGTTTGCTATTGCTTGTGCTTTAGGATAGGCTTGCTTCTTGTGCAAGTTAGCTAGAAACCTTAACTTAGGGATGATTTTTGCATGATAACATCTAGGCTCGAGTCGTAGTCTCCCTAGTTGTGTCTCCCTCTGTTATCTGGTTAGGCTAGTCTTGTGTCCCTCCGTAGGGGAACTACGTCGCCCTGATCCTCATACTAGATGAGGTACGTAGGCAGGAGATGAGCAGATCTCTCTGGGCGTCTGTGTCTTTGTTTTGTCTTGTTGTGTGCTTGGAAGCTAATGTAAGTCCATCGAGTGGCATTCGGGTTCCAGTGTGCGTGTGTTTGGTTCGGAAGCTGATGTAAGTCCAGCGATTGGCATTCGGGTTCCATGTTTGCCCGTGTTTGTGTTGTTTTGTTTTGTGTGCGTGTTAGCTGAGCTACGAATGCTCTGATTCTTCTTTGTCCAAGAAGATACGTATGCATAGGATGCGACATCCTAGCGAGCATGTGTCGTTCCCCCAGTCCGAACTACTTTGACTCTGATGTCTATGCTTGATAGGCTAAGTAGGCCCAGGATGCGATATCCTGCCGAGTCAGTCTTGTTTGGTTTTCTTGTGTCTCTTTCAGCCAGTGTGTGTGTGTGTTTGAGCATAGTTTCAGCAACCATTTTCCTTCCTATTGTGCGTGGATCCCACGGATGCGTAGGGGTGCTAATACCTTCCCTTCGCATAACCGACTCCCGATCCCATTCTCTTTGGTCGCGAGACCATGCTTTTTCCAGGTTTACTTCGAGCGTGTCCTTTCCCTCTTTTGGGATAAATAACGCACGGTGGCGGCTCTGTTGTTCTTGTTTCCCGCCGGTTTTTCGCGTAATGCGATAGCTGGCGACTCTGCTGGGGACATGAAGAAGTTGACTTGTGCTGGTCCATCTTCCCTAAGCGAGTCTCTCCTAGCGCTCTATAGGTTAGGGCTTTGGTTGCTTTTGCTGTTATTTATTGCATTCATTGTTTATTGATTGCATTTATGTGTGCGTTAATGTTTGCATTCATTCATATTCATCTGCTGGTTGTGCTGTGTCTCTCTGATTGGGTGGGAGTTACTCGAGGTAAAAGGCCCAATACCCAGGCTATGAGTGAAGTCTAGGAAACCTAGGAATAGAGTGATTCATGGGAAGCGGGTGGTATGCGCCACTTAGCGGAACATTGATATCACGAGCAGTTCAGACCCTGGTGGGATATTATCGGTGCATACATCGGGTGTGCACAGGATGATATTCTGCGAAAGGTTATTTATGTTGCGTTTCTCTCGACCTTACCCTGGCCTAGATGACACCCGTGAGTGGGGAGGGAATGATCATTTTTACAGGTACTGTAGCTGACTTGTTGGTGACTTGTTGGTGACTCTGGGTACTGATGGTGACTGTGAATTATGGACATTTATTTCTGGGACGCCAGAGTTCTGTCTGTGGTTTATCAGCGGGTTCCGTTTATTTCGGATCCCCGAGTTGAATTTGAGAGTACCTGTTCAGAGGATCTGGCTGTCATCCGGTCGGGGGATGTTCCTGTGATGATAGTGATGTAATCTCCAGTTCTGTTTATTTCGGAACTCCCCAAGTCGGATTTATGGTGACTCGGTTCTCAGGTGGGGTTCAGATGACAGTTTATCAGCTGACTTTGGGTTTCAGATGAATTATTGTTCAGAGTTCGAGCCGAAGCTTCGATCCTGTGTTCAGAGACGCACAGGCTGACCAGTCATGTCCGCATCATTTGCATCATAGCATGTTTATTTTTCAAAAAATAATAATGCATGAAAAAACCGAAAAAAGTTAACTCACATACGCATATCCTTTATCAGGATCATTCATGATAAAATAGCATTCGCATCCGCATCATGCATATCATGCACATATCATTCTTGCATTGCAGACATGTTTGGAGAGACTTCTCACTTGGTTCCTGACTGAGACAGGATTGCTGACCATCGTCCGCATCGTTACTCAACCAGACTCAATCATCAGAGGAGTATGGATCAGGTTCAGACCGAGTTGGCTGAGATGAGGGCAAATATGGCCCAGTTTATGATGATGATGCAAGGGGTTGCGCAAGGTCAGGAGGAGCTTAGAGCCCTGGTTCAGAGACAGGAGACTGTGATTCAGACGTCCAACCGTGTTTCGCCTGCTGGTATCCCTGCTTATGAGGATGTCAATGTTGTTGTTCCCACTAACGACTATGCCGTCGGGGAAGAGTTGAGAGGAATAAGGATCAATGGACAGCCTCTTGCTGCAGAGGTCAATGCTAGAGCTACCCGGGCTCCGGTTCGTCATCCAACTCCTATTGTCGACAGACAAGAGGACATGTTCACACTGCTGAGTGAAGATGATGAGGTGGTCAGAGTTGAGGATAGGGATCGTAAGGTTGATGCCCTGGCTGAGAAGATCCGTGCGATGGAATGCCAGAACTCCCTCGGATTTGATGTTACAAATATGAGGCTGGTAGAGGGTTTAAGAATCCCGTACAAGTTCAAAGCACCCTCATTCGAAAAGTACAACGGTACTTCCTGTCCTCGTACCCATGTGTAGGCTTACTTCAGGAAAATCTCTGCTTACACTGACGACGAAAAGATGTGGATGTACTTTTTCCAAGACAGTCTGTCTGGAGCGTCTTTGGACTGGTACATGGATCTGAAAAGAGAATCAGTCAGAAGCTGGAAAGATCTGGGTGAAGCCTTTCTGAGGCAATACAAGCACAACATGGATATGGCGCCGAGCCGAACTCAACTGCAGAGTTTGTGTCAGAAATCCAAGGAAAGCTTCAAAGAATATGCCCAGAGATGGCGTGAGCTAGCCGCAAGAGTGCAACCTCCGATGTTGGAGAGAGAGCTGACTGACATGTTCATTGGAACCTTGCAAGGTGTGTTCATGGACCGCATGGGAAGTTGCCCGTTCAGTAGCTTTTCTGATGTTGTTGTCTGTGGAGAGAGGACTGAGAGTCTCATCAAAGCAGGAAAGATTCAAGATCCTGGCTCTTCAAGTTCTTCGAATTCTAAGAAGCCATTCTCTGGGGCACCCAAAATGGGAGAGAGTGAAACAAATGTTGTGCACCATCGAAGGAGTGCAAACAGAGGACCATATCGTCAGGTCTCTGCTGTGACTATCCCAGCAACTCAAACTCCACAGCAACAGAGAAGACCAACTCAGCAGTATCAACATCAGCAACATCGTCCTCAACAGCAGGCTTATCAGTCTCCCTATGATAATCAAGCCAATACGGGTAATGAGAGGAAGAGGATCATTTTTGACCCGATCCCTATGTCATACTCAGAGTTGTATCCCTCTTTGATAGAGCGGAACTTGATTACTCCCAGAGACCCGCCGGCTATACCCGTCAACCCTCGGTGGTGGTATAGGCCTGAGCAGCATTGTGTGTATCATTCGGGTGCTCCTGGTCATGACGTGGATAGTTGCTTTCAGTTGAAGATGAAGGTTCAAGACCTCGTGAGGTCAGGTATTCTGAATTTTGAAGACTTGGGTCCCCGTGTTAATCAAGCTTGAAGATAACAAGTCCTGGGCCGGCGCCGACTTTTCAACAAAGAGAGCTGTTCAAAAGCAGAAGCTGCTGATGCAAAGGATTCTGACATTTGTCATCCCTGGTGGGATCTATCACAATTGGGTCACTGTGGACGTTCCTACAGTTGTTCATAAGTCAGAGTAATAATCACTTTGTTTAAAAACCCTTCTCCCATGCCAAAAGGAGAAGTGATGACATTGTTGGTAACATTTTGTGCAATGATATTTTCATTCAAATAAAAGCATGTTAAAACATTTGTTTTTCCATTTGTTTTCCCTTTTTGCTTTTTACATGAAATTGGTGATCACAAAAAACCCTAAAAACAAGAATAAAAGCAATCTTTTCATCTGCATAACGATTGTCTTGTTTGTTTTCCAAAAAGCTTTTCATATCAAAATCATTATGCAGGTTGTTTCGTAAACCCGTTGAACATAATGATCAGACGTCATCTCCCAATTTTGAATTCCCTGTATTCGAAGCGAAAGAAGATGATGTTGAAAGGATTCCTGACGAGATTTCCCGACTTCTTGAGCAAGAAAAGAAGATCACTCAGCTGCATCTCGAGAATCAGCATAACAGCCAACTAGGGCATTAACAAAAAACAAAAAATGGAAAGAGGAGGGTAAAAAAAAAATCAATCAAAAGAAAAAAAAAAGAATCAAAAAGAAAGAAAAAGAAATAAAGAAACAAAAGAAAAATAGCACTCTCAAAGTCCCAAGTTGACTGATACTGAACGGATTCAGAGTCGTTACGACCAAATGAATCTGATCGAAAAGAAGAGATTAACTGCCATGTGTCCTGGTTAGTCATATCAGCAGAAAGTGAAGAAAGCATTCGACAAGAAGGTCAAGCCTCGTGTGTTCCGAGAAGGTGACCTTGTGCTCACTAAAGTCTTGTCTTTCGTGCCCGATTCCAGGGGCAAGTGAACCCTAAGCTATGAATGTCCATATGTTGTCAAGAAAGCCTTTTTCAGGCGATGCTTTGACACTTACAATAATGGATGAAGAAGTTCACTCGTCCTGTGGATTCCGATGCAGTCAAGAAATACTTCGCCTAAAACAAAGAAAAAAAGCAGAACAGCTCGCTAAGTCGAACACCCCAAAGGGCGACCTAGGCAAAAAGGAGCGTCTCGGTGGATTGAAAACCCGAAAGGGCGATCCAGGCAAAAGTTAGAGACATTGAAAAAAAGAATTTGCATCCCGCTAGATTGAGCACCTCACACTGGGGCAATCTAGGCAAAAATTAGGGATTTGGCAAGTAACTGCATCATGACAAGACTGTGCTCTATATCTGTCATCCGTCAGGGATTCTCGATTCGTCGTCGACTGAAGCTCCGAATACATCGAAAATTCGGAATGGTAGAGGAAAGGTCATTATGTTCAATGTAGCCCTCTCCAATATATATATCACCGGTTTCAAACTTGTACAGATCTATGGAGTCTCGCCCTTTGCAGACTGCCATTCCATCACATCAATTTGAGCTTTTATCCAATTATTTGCACTCTTAGTTGTTTCAACTCAACAAATGTTTTGCATGTTTAATTGATAAAGTATCATTGTTTTCAAAATAAACAAATTTTTCACAAATTGTTCTTAAACAAAGTGAACATTCACATTGATGGAAGGATACTTAGGAGACCCGCAGTGCTCTCCCAAGGGTGGTATGATTACCAACAGGTAAGACATTTGTTCGTATCTCGAGCATAACTGTGTTTTTCCTGTAGAACCTCTTATGGTTTCTCCTCAGTGAGGTTGCCCAGTGCAGTGTTGGTTGAAGTTGTTCATCTTCATGTCCCCGGTAGTGCGGCATTCGTCCTCCAGGTCCCTGTTAGCTCTCTGGTGGGGCATCCCCAGTAGAGTGCTGTTTGAGCCCTATCGTGGGGCATCCCCAACAAGGTTGCTGTTGAAATACTTTTGTGGGGCAGTTCCCCAAGAAGAGTGTTTACTGAAGACTTCAACTTTCGTCTCTCCAGTAGAGCAGTCTTCTCCTCTCCGCGACATGGGTGCTTGTCTTTGGAAGATTCGGTATTTGGAGGATTGACATCTTAGTACTCCGTCATTTTCTCGGATAGATCCTCAGCAAAGTTGTTGGCATGATGAGTGTTATTAATGCCTATCTGTTCTCACCAGAGATAAGGTTGATTCTTGGTATCTCCGTTCTCCAGCATGAGTGAGAAGTCGCTACTCTCCCCGCAGAGTTTTCTTCAAGCAGAGTCTCCCCACAGAGTTGGAGTATTTGATCTTTGGGCTCCCCAACGGAGTTTTCATCATTTGCATTTTGCATATAGTAATCATTGCATCCTCAAATCGCGTAGCATTTCCATTCAATATGGAGCATTACGCCATAGAAAAATTCAAGCATATGCATTCATGTGTTAACCCATCCGGACCGTACCCCCGGCAGAAGCAGATTTTCATTCAAACATCTGAACGGTACATTTGCTACAATTGCTCCTGACAGCATTCAGGATTGGTACCCCTCGGAGAGGTTTATTTCCTCATCCGGTGGTGAAAGGAAAACCTGTTTCTTCCCCCCATAGATCCTCCTCTAGCAGATGTGGGTGTGTCTGATCTCTCCATGTAGAGTTGACCCCTTAAGCAGAAAGTGTCTGTCGTTTTCTTCTGCATTTCCCCACTGAGTTATATCCTCGTGGATGACGGTTGTTTCCGTTCCCTCCCTGTACACCTAACGGGATGGGTTTTCCCTATTGAGTTCTTTCCTCATTAGGATGAGTCTTGATTCAGTCTGCCTTTTTGGATCGATCCTAAATTGGCTCCCCGTTGACTGTTCCTTGTACTTCCCCGGGGCATAAATGAATAGTTTCTCACTAACCGGCACTCATTCATCTTTTCCTCAGCGGAATTTGTGGCCTCTACCTACAAACCGGTAGTTGTAAGTCCTATCTTTGTGGTTTTCTACCTACTAACCGGTAGATGTAATCCCCTCTTTGCAGTTATCAGTACCCAGTTTGCGGTATTGATAGTCTTGTCCCCTCTGGATACTTGCATTGATCAAGCAGTATTTTCCCCAGTGGGTCTTCCCCTTCCTTTTGGATACTTGCTCCGAGTAAGCAATTCTATCCTGGGTGGGTTCTCTTTCATTCATCATTTGCTGGTAGTGTTTGTAGTTTACCCTTTGGATTGGTCATCTTGGCATACCTATTCCTGGTACCCCGATGCCTTTCTGTTCGGTCGTTTATCCATTTAACAACCTGCAACCCGGTTATGGATAATCTTCCATGCGAGTGTATTATCTACGTTTTGACGGCTATAGATAATATATCTCATGCGCTCTTTGGTCAGTCTTTTGATTGTTTTCACCATCAGAGTAAGATTCATATTCCTCGTGGAATCGGATGTCCATCCTTTAACAAGTTTGCTTTCACTCTCTTCAGGATGATGTCGGTCTCTTATCCATTTAACAACCTGCAACCCGGTTATGGATAATCTTCCATGCGAGTGTATTATCTACGTTTTGACGGCTATAGATAATATATCTCATGCGCTCTTTGGTCAGTCTTTTGATTGTTTTCACCATCAGAGTAAGATTCGTATTCCTCGTGGAATCGGATGTCCATCCTTTAACAAGTTTGCTTTCGCTCTCTTCAGGATGATGTCGGTCGCTTATCCAGTTAACAACCTGCAACCCGGTTATGGATAATCTTCCATGCGAGTGTATTATCTACGTTTTGGCGGCTATAGATAATATATCTCATGCACTCTCTGGTCAGTCTGTTGATTGTTTTCGCCAGCCGAGTAAGATTCGTATTCCTCGTGGAATCGGATGTCCATCCTTTAACAAGTTTGCTTTCGCTCTCTTCAGGATGATGTCGGTCGCTTATCCATTTAACAACCTCCACTCGGTTATGGATAATCTTCCTTGCGAGTGTATTATCTACGTTTTGACGGCTATAGATAATATATCTCTTGCGCTCTTGGGTCGAAGTCGTCCTCCCTAGTTGAGTAAGATTCGTATTCCTTTGTTCGGAATCGAATGTCCATCCTTTAACAAGTTTGCTTTCGCTCTCTTTAGGATGATCTTCCATGCGAGGGTATTATCTACGTTTTGACGGCTATAGATAATATATCTCATGCGCTCTTGGGTCGAAGTTTTGTCCTCCCCAGCTGAGTAAGATTCGTATTCCTTGTGGAATCGAATGTCCATCCTCTAACAAGATTGCTTTTCTAGCCCTCTTCAGGATGATGAGTGTTTTGGAAGTACAAACCAATTCACGTTTTGGTCGATCACCTGTTTCATACCTACAACCCGGTACCCTTGGTGTTCCTTCCCGTTTGCTCGCTGTCGTGACCTTGATCCCCAGTGAGATCCCCTGCAAGTGTGTAGCTTGGCCTAGACATGTAGATGTCAGTATCCTGTCAGCACCCGCGTGTCTGGTTTTCTTTGGTGTCGGTAAACACCATCTTTCGGTGCTTTCCCAGTCATGCGTAAGTGTCTGGTCTTCTTTGGTGTCGGTAAACACCATCTTTCGGTGCTTTCCCAGTCATGCGTAAGTGTCTGGTCTTCTTTGGTGTCGGTAAACACCATCTTTCGGTGCTTTCCCAGTCATGCGTAAGTGTCTGGTCTTCTTTAGTGTCGGTAAACACCATCTTTCGGTGTTTCCCCAGTCATTCGTTAATGTCTGGTCTTCTTGTGATGGCGGTAAACATCATCTTCCGATGTTCGTAACGTCGTCCTCCTTCCTTAGTGAAGTTTCCTCCTCTCCGTTGGTGTCGATAAACGTCGAGTTTTTCCCAATTGTCCGTTGACGGTTGGTTGTGTTCATTATCCCCAGAAGGGTCCTCCTCTCCGTTGGTGTCGATAAACGTCGAGTTTTTCCTATGCATCTGTTGGCGTATAGTTGATATCTTTCCCCACAGGGTCGTCCCCAGAAGATTCCTCCTCTCCGTTGGTGTCGATAAACGTCGAGTTTTTCCCTATCATTCGTTGATAATTTGGTTGTGTTCATTATCCTCAGAAGATTCCTCCTCTCCGTTGGTGTCGATAAACGTCGAGTTTTTTCTAGTCGTCCGATGACGTCTAGTTGCTTATTCCCCACAGATCATTTGGTAATACCAGATGATTCCCCTCAAAGTTTCCTCCTCTCCGTTGGTGTCGATAAACGTCGAGTTTTTCCTATTCGTCCGATGACGTCTAGTTGTACCCTTCCCCATGCGGATTTACCTCTCCGTTGGTCTTGGTAAACGTCGAGTTTTTCCTGGTCGTCCTCCAGTAGAGTTACCTCTCCGTTGGTTTTGGTAAACGTTGAGTTTTTCCCATGTCGTCCGTTGACGTATGATTGTATCCCTTCCCAGTCATTCACTAATGCCTGGTTACCTCTCCGTTGGTCTTGGTAAACGTCGAGTTTTTCCTAGTTGTCCGTTGGCATCTAGTTGTGATTTCTGTTCCCATTCATCGTTTTGAGATGTCTGGAGGTGGTTGTGCCTTTGAGAAGAAGAAACAGAAAAATCAAAATTCCCAGTAATAAGTATCAGATCCCAGTGGACGTTTCCGTTGGTGGATCCCCGCAGTGTGCAAATTTCTACGGTTCTTGGTATTCAATCCCTGTTTACCCTGAAAGTCTGACAGCCGCTGCTCTCATCCGTTCGGGTTCCCAGTTGATTGAATAGGGGCAGCTGTAGCACCTCAAATTTGCACCCTACCTTTTGTGCATACATTTTCATTTTTTAGGTCATTAACATAACAAAGTCCATTGCATAGCATTGCATGGCCATTTGCCCAAGTGCAAGTTCAGCTGACAAATTAGGTCAAACTGGTCAGGAGATCAGGTCAAACAAGCAAGCATGTGCCATTTCCATTGAGACAAGGCCCTAAGGTTGGTTTACCAAGTTCATATGGTCTAAGGATCATTTTGAAGTGATTTGGCCAAAGATTGGGTGCTCAGAAGTCATCAGTCAAGCTGAATTTCAGCTAAAACCATAAAAAATCAACTGTGGTCAACTGTGCCTGATTTTATGGATTTGAAGGTGGGAGATGGTTTGAAAGGCTTCATTCATGTCCATACAAGTATCATTTGACATATTAAAGATCAAGGTTGAAGAAAATAAAGTCAGATCAAAAGTTTCCTAAAATGGCAGGTGACCTGTAATTTCAACTGCCAAAAATGGAAAGTTTTTCTCCTCAAATTTACTCCCTCATACAAGCTTCAAATGGAATTTTGTCCAACATGAAAGTCAAATCACAAAAAATGCATTTTACACTAATCACTTGAATTTGCCTAAACTTGATTAATTTTTGGATTAGTGTATGGTATAAAGGCTTAATTG
Source organism: Lathyrus oleraceus (assembly GCF_024323335.1). Classification (NCBI taxonomy): domain Eukaryota; kingdom Viridiplantae; phylum Streptophyta; class Magnoliopsida; order Fabales; family Fabaceae; genus Lathyrus; species Lathyrus oleraceus. The sequence continues at coordinate 528,004 of NC_066585.1, forward strand.
TAACAGAAATGCATAATCACAAAATCATTCTTTCATATCTAAACAGAAAATTCACCAATTCTCTCCAATTTTCTTCAAACTTCTTCCAACTTTTTTTGACTTTTCCTTGGCAATTCACCATTGCTTTGCTAGTTCCTTGCATGAATCATCATCTAGAGATGTTGTAGAAGATCTGTTGAACAAGATCTTGAGGAAAAACTGGAAGAATCGTGACTGCTGCAACATGGAGCTTCACATGGCAGTTGCAAAATTCTGTGGATCCAAGCATTGTTGAGCTGAAGTAGCGACTCTATTCATCTCTATCATCATCAATCATCATCTGTTTCCACCTGTTCAAGTGGAATTCGTGCGAAATCCAACAGCTGCCATCACTAAGGTCAGAATTCGATTGACATAATCCTTGAAATTAGGCTGTGGATCTTGTAGGTCTTGCCTTGTAGATTACGCAGAACTATAGATCTCTTAAAACCATGCAGAATTGATAGAGATATTTCGATTTGAAGATTGATGATCGATTTTGTTTTGGCTCGATTTATTAAGCATGATTAGATTTAGGTCATATGCTTGTTAGATCCATGATCTAGGTGGAATGAGGATTCGATCCATATATGGCATGTTGATTTTCATGGAAGTTTGGTCATGAGCATGATGAGCAGTCAAGAACACTCAAAATCCTTTCCAGATTCGCGTTTTGATCCTGTTTGCCATGGCCTGCGTTTGAATTCGTGTTTACCGCCGTTTCTGGCCAATCACGTGTGGCCACCGCTTTTAATGAAACGGGCGCGTTTCGCCCCTGGCATGGATATTTACCAAATTGCCACTGCGCGCCTATTATTTCATTTGAATTGTTAAATGTTTATTCCATTTTCATAATCAACTTCAAAAAATCACAATTAAATCATGGATGCTCCAATTTGAGTGAGGTTTTTTGCATTCATCTCCAAATTTTCTCTAGTTTTTTTAGGTATGATAGTCAAAGTTGTGCCTGGCTGATTTTTTGACTTTGCCTAATGCCTTTGATCATGTATGCTATGTGTATATGTTTTTCCATATTGATCATGAAATCTTGATGCCTTATCCAAAATCTGTTAAATTTTACATGCATGTTCTTGACTCTTTCCTGGTGATTTTGGTATATAGTTTGCTAATTTTGAGTCCCTGGTTAGAGAGATATGATGTGATCAAGTTGAGTGTGACAATTTGTGTCACACTATGTTATGCCATGTTCATGAATTTTGTTTCCATGCCTATGCTATGTCATTTGCCCTGGATTTTTGCATGTGATTACCTCTGTATGTCTAGTTTCACCATGATATTTTGTAGGATTTGTTAAGCCATTTCCTATTTGATTGGGATTTTTGTTTGCTGTTTAGCCATTCTTAGGTGTTTCTTGAGTGATCATCTTACATAGCTTGTGAAATTCTCATACATTATCATATGAAGATGAAATTTGGTGGAGTGTTTCTTAACATGTTTAAATTCATTTTGGCTTTGGTCCCATTCATTTATCATTTGTTTCCACTGTTTTACATTTGCTTGAAGTTGATGCTCCATTTGTGACCTAGTTTGGATTGATTTTTGCATACCATGACTTCCTGAATTTAATTTCCCTACTTCCACTTGTCCAAATAGCATGAAATTTGAAATGATGCTCATTGAATGTGTTCTGTTTAGGCTTGAATTTTTGTGGAATTTATTGAGCTGTTTTGATATGGATTTGATTGTGATCATTCTGTTTGGTCCTTTGAGGTTCCAATTTGCATGTTTTGTGCTATTTCGTTCATGAAATAATGATGATGAATGATATGAACATGAGACCAATTGGATTTGATGCTTGATGGTTTAATCTTGATTTTGGATAAGTTTCATGTTCTGTTTTGATGATTTGATTTCATTTTGGCCCTAGTCATGGACTAGTGGTTTGTGATCTCACTTTTGAGTGGTGTTTCAGGTTAATAGCACAAATGGCCTATGCTTGATGATGTGCTTCCATTGGAGTTGACTTGTGACTTGTGTATAGCTAATTTTGACTTTGTTTTGCAGGGTTTGATACTTGAGTTTGAGCCTTAGTGGCTTGCACCTTGGTGCATTGGCTTGTGTTTGTCTGTGTATAGTTAACTATGAACCATTTGCTGTTTGGTTTTGTGATTGGTATACTGATTGTATTTGATTGATTTCAGGTACATTAGTTGCTAAGATTGCTTTGCTTTGCTTGATAAGCAATTTGCACTGAGGTATAACATTCTTGTCTCCATGTAGTCTGGAAGACCTGGCCTGTTACTTGGCCAGGCACCTGTCTGAAGTCCTCCTTAAGAGGCAATGTTTGTGATTGTTTATTTTTGTCCCCAAGCAGGAAAAGACCTTTGTTAAGGCAATTGGCGGATAAAAGAGATATGCAATCTATCTCCCGCTATTCTGTTGAGTCATCCCTCTGCTCACACCAATGTGTTGATGCATTGGGATACAAACCCAAGATCTTGTACAGTGTACAGTTGTGTCAGTGTCTTAAGTGTAGAAGGGTCCCCATTTTCTGGACCCACACTTCTTTGTCTAAAGCTCTCCCTGGCCAGGGATAAGAGCCGTGAAGTCTTATCTTCACTCACCTTTCATCTGCTTCACCTTGGCTCTCAATGTCAAGGTTAAGAGCAAAACTCACCCTGTACAGTTGGCTTGCTCTTGCAGCCCCACCCTTGTTTGAGCCTCACTTGTGTGCATATAGTGCGTGCTGTTTGTGATCGTTTGCTATTGCTTGTGCTTTAGGATAGGCTTGCTTCCTGTGCAAGTTAGCTAGAAACCTTAACTTAGGGATGATTTTTGCATGATAGCATCTAGGCTCGAGTCGTAGTCTCCCTAGCTGTGTCTCCCTCTGTTATCTGGTTAGGCTAGTCTTGTGTCCCTCCATAGGGGAACTATGTCGCTCTGATCCTCATACCAGATGAGGTACGTAGGCAGGAGATGAGCAGATCTCTCCGGGCGCCTGTGTCTTTGTTTTGTCTTGTTGTGTGCTTGGAAGCTGATGTAAGTCCATCGAGTGGCATTCGGGTTCCAGTGTGCGTGTGTTTGGTTCGGAAGCTGATGTAAGTCCAACGATTGGCATTCGGGTTCCATGTTTGCCCGTGTTTGTGTTGTTTTGTTTTGTGTGCGTGTTAGCTGAGCTACGAATGCTCTGATTCTTCTTTGTCCAAGAAGATACGTATGCATAGGATGCGACATCCTAGCGAGCATGTGTCGTTCCCCCAGTCCGAACTACTTTGACTCTGATGTCTATGCTTGATAGGCTAAGTAGGCCTAGGATGCGATATCCTGCCGAGTCAGCCTTGTTTGGTTTTCTTGTGTCTCTTTCAGCCAGTGTGTGTGTGTGTGTGTGTTTGAGCATAGTTTCAGCAACCATTTTCCTTCCTATTGTGCGTGGATCCCGTCGAGTACGACGGATGCGTAGGGGTGCTAATACCTTCCCTTCGCATAACCGACTCCCGATCCCATTCTCTTTGGTCGCGAGACCATGCTTTTTCCAGGTTTACTTCGAGCGTTTCCTTTCCCTCTTTTGGGATAAATAACGCACGGTGGCGGCTCTGTTGTTCTTGTTTCCCGCCGGTTTTCGCGTAATGCGACACCCGTGACCTTTGTTAGGTGTGACTTGCTTGATCCTTGAGTGTGATTGTTGTATTCATGCATTCATGCATTCATTTGCATATATATCATCAACAAGAAAATTTCAAGGAACTTAAGAGGTCTATTTGCAAATTTTCAGACATGGATAAGCAAAGAAGGAATACGAAGAAGTACAGTTTCAGACAACCCGACTTGAAAGAGTTAAGGAGTTTGACATCTTATGTATTAGATCCCTTGGAGTTCAAAGCTCGCCATGGGAAGCTTCTGTCTATTCTTTCTACTCAAGTGGATGAAGGTCTGATGAGTGTGCTAGTGCAGTTCTACGATCCTTTATATCGTTGCTTCACTTTTTCGGATTTCTAGCTTTTGCCTACACTTGAGGAGTATGCCTATCTTGTGGGTATACTTATTCTGGATCAGTTGCCGTTCAATGGTTTGGAGAGGGTTCCTTCTTCCCAAGAGATTGCTGACATGCTTCATGTAGATGTATCTGAGATTTTTGCTCATATGACTACCAAAGGTGGAATTCAAGGTCTCCCATCTGATTTTCTCATTGCCCAGGCTACTTTGTTTGGGAAGGCCATGAGTGAGGACGCCTTTGAAGCCATATTTGTACTTCTTATCTATGGGCTAGTGTTATTCCCCAACATCGACAATTTTGTGGATGTGAACGCTATTAGGATTTTTTCTACTCTTAATCTCATTCCGACTCTGTTGGGTGACACTTATTTCTCTTTGAATATGAGGAATGCAAAGGGTGGCGGATCCATTGTGTGTTGTTTGCCTCTGTTGTACAAGTGGTTTATTTCGCACTTGCCACAGACGTTTGCCTTCAAGGAGAACAAGGGACGTCTACGGTGGTCTACGAGACTTATGTCTCTCACTAATGATGATATCTTTTGGTATAACCGTGTGTATGATGGTGTCCGGATTATTGACTCTTATGGTGAATTCTCCAATGTGCCTCTTCTTGGTACATGTGGTGGGATTAACTACAACCCTATTTTGCCTCGCCGTCAGCTTGGGTTCCCCTTAAAGGATAAACCTAACAACATTCTGTTGGAAGGTGTGTTCTTTCAAGAGGGTAAAGATCCCCAAAACTTGAAGGGCAGGATGGTCCGCGCCTGGCGCAAGGTTCGTAGGAAGGGAAGGAAGGAGCTTGGTCCAAAGAACTGTATTGCTTTGGAACCCTACACCTCTTGGGTGAGGAAGAGAGCGCTTGAGTACCGCATGCCATATGATTATCCGAGACCTACCCCTATGGTTATGGTTGGGCCTTCAACCCTCCCTAACCAAGGAGTAGAGGAGTTGAGAGATGAAGACCGTTCGCGTCTTGCGTTCGTGAGCGAGAGGAACTTCTTCAGCAGCTCAGAGATAAGGATGTAGTGATAGAATTTCTGGAGCATCAGGTTATTGATGAGCCTGATGATATGGTTACGTCTCTTCTTCCTCAGTCATCCATGTTTTGGAAGATGAAGTATGACCGTCTTGCCAAGGAGAAGGCTGATATGGAAGCAGCTTATGAGAGAGAGGTGAAGAGGCTTCGTGCAGCTTATCATCCGATCTCGAGAGCTTTGGATGATTGCTTCTAGGGCTACATAGGATGTTTATTCTACTTTCCTCTTGTATTGTATTTGGTTACTGTAGCGGTGTATTCGTCGCTATATGATTTATTGATTAAACCATAAGCAATGCATACAATGAATCGAGTCGCCACCGCACTTTTATTTATCCTAAGGACTGGTTAAAAAGCGAACAAAAACCTAAGAAGTTTTACACGTAGAAAACCAATAAAAAGATCAGAGAGTCTGGGTAAGGGGTAAATTACGCAATGGGAAGGTGTTAGGCACCCATCACGTCCTAGGTACTCCTAGGGAGCCCTTTTCACACTTGTTGTATAAAAATGTGTTTATTTGTTTTTGACATATTGTGCAAACACGAATGGGATGATGAGAAAAGAATATACAAGTTAGTTATTTTTGTGTTCGAACGGATGAACCCGTTGCCTACGTACCTTCCATCAAAGGTAAGGATCAAAACGCCGTAGTTCGGCTAAAAAATTTCCAAACATTTGTGAGTTCATTTTAAAACAATAGCACTAAGGTTTTACGTTATCCACGGGAGAAAACTCAACCTTATGAAACAACACGTCCACCATGTGAGAAAAGCTTCCAATTGCTAGTGAGGGGTTAACCCTATAATAAGCAAGGAAGACTTACAATTCAATCAACTAAGGACAAATAGGTGAGGTTAACATCAACCAACTAGGATAAATCAAACCTATGGCTAATGTATGAAAACTTAACAAGCATGGACAAAGCCATAAAACAATTGAGTGAGTTGGATTAATGGATTATGATTATTCACAAAAGGATGGTCAAAGTATGGTTAGATTGATTCAAAGAAGTGTTATGAAAAGAGTTTGAAAAATCATGGACTTAGGGTCCAAGTTTCTAATTTGAAAAGAGGATGAGAATGTTTGCACAAAATGTATTTACAAGTTTTTAAAAGTCGACAAGTGAAAAGGGATTTTGAAACAAAAAGGGTGGCGGATGAAGTGTAAAACTTCCTAGAAGTTCACCTCTTGAAATCATATAGAAGATGATTCAAGTGTGTCCTTGGGAATGAGGCAACAAAGCAAGTAAGCAAAATAAAAGCAAGGTGATACCGGATGCCATCAATGGTCTTATACCAATCTCACGACAAAAACGGATGTTTGGATACCAATAACTGGGTTTACACCAACCTCCTAAAATAAAACAATGATACTGGATGCCATCAATGGTCTTATACCAATCTCACAAAAGCAAAAAGCGGATGCCGGATACCAACAACTGGGTTTACACAAACCTCCTAAAGTAAAACAAAACTTGGAAGTCGGATGCCAATCTATCTGGACTTAAACCAACCTCTAAAGTATGGTCATAGGAATACAAATGCCACATCACAGGGACTTACAATTGCATCCTCTCATACAACAAACAAGAGCAAAGAAGATATGAGTGACCAATGAGGTCTTACACTCTATCCTTCCATATCATGGGAACAATGGCCAAAGGACATGGTCTTACAATTGTCCTCAATGGGTACACAAACAAACCACAAGGGTATACAATAATGATCATACAAGAATTAACAATCAATAATGATGAATGCACAATGGCAAGTAAGCATGTACAAATGCAACAATCAATCAAGCAAACAAAGTCATTTAGCACCCACTATAACCAAACAAGGAGGCTCAATCAAAGGGTTTGACTTAAAAAGTCCACTGGAATAGGTGAATGGCGCTCTTAACCTTGCCATTGAGGGGCTAAGGTGAAGCAGATGAAAGGATATGAGGGATGTGCCTCATCACTCTTATCTCTGGTCAGAAAGAGTATTGAATATCAAAAGGTGTGGGAGTTCAGAAAGATGGAACTCTCTCCACAAATTAGACTCGATAGATCTTGGGTTAGGATCTCAATGCTACAACCATGTAATGGGAGCAAGGAGAAGACTCACAGAATAGTGGGAGATAGGCTACATATCTCTTATATCCACCAATTGCCTCAAATGAGGACTTTTCCTGCTTAGGACAAACATAAACAATCACAATCATTGCCTCTTAAGGAGGACTTCAGACAGTTGCCTGGCTAAATAACAAGCCAGGTCTTCCAGACTACATGGAGACAAGAGAGTCTACCTCAACGCAAATGCTATACAAGCAAAGCAATGCAAGTTCTTAAGAGAACTGAGCAACTAAAGGGTACCTGAAATCAGTCAAATATAATCAGCATCCCAATCATTAACTCAAAAACAACAACATGAGAATCAACAAACAATATACAATCAAACAATGATGTGCATAGCACAAAGCTCAAGTGAACCAAGCACCCTACAACACAAACAAGTTAGTTCACAATAGTCAAATGAAACAATTCAACTTGCATTAATTCCTTTTAAGCACTTTGCTTCTTAACCTGAAAAGTCAAAGTCAAACTCAAACATGAGTAACAAGACCACTAGGACAAGCCTAGGGTCAAAGGGAGGGAAAAAAGTTAAAACAGCAAGTGAAACATGATCATAACCAAGATTTATCAATTAAAAAGAGAATCCAATTGGCCTCACATCCAAACTATGCACTAATTTCATTTTATGCATAATTTAACTCAAAGTAATCAAGTATGAACCACAAATGAGCAAACAGAATGATTTCAATCAAACCAATGTCAAAACAGCTCAATAAATTCCACAAAAATTCTATCCTAAACATAACATATTCAATGAGCTACATATCAATTTTCATAGCATTTGGACAAGTGGAAGTAGAGAAATTAAATTCAACAAGTCATGGCATGCAAAAATCAACCTAAACTAGGTCACAAACCAAGTGTCAACTTCAATCAATTGTAAAACAGTGATATCACATGGGAAATGAATGGGACCAAAGCCAAATTACAGCTAAACATGTTAGGAAGCACTCCACCAAATTTCATATGCATAGGATAAGGGATGAGTATTTAACAAGACATGTAAGTTTGTCACTCAAGAAGCAATCCAAAAATTCTAAACAGCAATCAAAAATGTCAATCAATTAGAAAATGGATCAATTAAATCCACAAAAAATCATGGTGAAACCTAACATATAAAGGTCGTCTCATGCAAAAAATCAGAGCCATAGGCAAAGCATAAGCATGGAAAATTAAATCATGAAGTCAGCATAGCATAGTGTGACACATATTGTCACACTCAAAAAGATTAAATCATATCTATCAAACCAGAAATCCAAAAATCACAAATTATACATCAAAATCTCCAGGCATGTGTCAAGAATCATCATATGAAATTTCAATTAATTTGGAGCTAGCATGATTATTTGGTGATCAAAATGGTGAAACATACACATATGTCACACATGATCAAGATCAATATACAAATCCAAAATTCTACCAAGCACAACTTGCACTACTATGCCTAAAAAAAACTAGAGGAAATTCTGAATCTAACAAAAAAATTCCCACCTAATTTGGATTTTATATGGATTTTAGAAGATTTGTTAAATATGTTGAAATAATTATTTGATGTTTTAATGAGTTAATTAATTAATTAAGCCACGAATGGCATACTTGTAAATACCAGCGCCTGGCCAAAAACGGCGTCGCATGGCATTAATGCGCTGTCGCGCGGTGATTAGTGGAATTTGGAGGGAAACACAATTTCGAATATGCCATGCACAGAAGCGGATTGAACGCAGTATTTTTCCGGATTTTCTTGTCTTCATCGCGTGTTCTTCTTCCTTCCATCTCCAACTGCGGTTTTGAGCAAATCTCGACGAAAATGAGCGAGCCTTATACCGATCTCTTCGTCTCTCAACGAGGATCGTGGATATGCAATCAATTTTGTCCAGAAATTAACATACACAAAGATCTAATCAAAACTAGCTTTATCATGCGAACTTCAATTCAAGATTTATCCGCGGATACTCAACGTTTTAACACGATTCAAATTGCAGTTTGTTCTATGTCGTGTGCTCTACCTAAACCGCATAACAATTGCATGAATTAACGAGTTTGATTTCCAACCTTATTGACGTGCAGCTCGTGAATCCGTGCTTTTCTTGCTCCGATTTATGAAAACAGATGGAGTGTGATGATTATGAAGATGAATGATGATGATTTCGCAGCTCAACAGGTCTTGATCATGAAGAATTTTCCACTTGCCATTGATGAATGAAGCTTTCAACCGTGGAGTTTTGGATCGGTTTCTACTTCAATTCTTGAAAACAGAACTCAAAGATTACCTGCACATGAAGAATCAATAGAGAAAAAGCACAAGCAATGATGAAATTCTTGAAAAATTGATGAAAAGTGTTTTTTGTGAAAAGTGGAGAAAGTGAGAGAATTTGGAGATTTTTTGGCTTTGATCTGAAAATTGTGATTATCCCCTTGAGTTTCTGTTATAATTAAGCTTATATATGATTGCCTAATCCACCTCATAATCATGATTAGCACCCATTTTGATAATTAGCAAATGTGCACATTTAAGCAATTTGGCATTTTTGCCCTTGGATGGCTTTGATCAATGTAACAGTGATTTTTCAATTCAAACAAGTCACAAATTGCATTTAGAAGCTATTGGAATTGGTCCCATGTCAAAATTCCAAATATTTTGAAAGTTGGACCATTTTGCCCTTGCATTTTAATTGGTCCACTTGAAAAATGACCTTTTTATGTGAAGGTTTTTGGCAAAATGTGATGATGGATTTGGATAGTTCATGTTAAATGTGGTTTTCTCAAAGAAGAACCATCCAATTTGGCCATTCCATGTGAAAGTTATGCCACTTTGAATTTAGGCATTTTTGGAAAATGATTTGATCATATCTTGTCAACCACACATGGGAATTGAGTGTTCTTGGACTTTTTGGAAAGGCAAGAACAAGATCTTCAACTTTCATGTTGGACAAATTTTGATTTGAAGCTTGTATGGACATGTAATTTTTGGGAGAAAAACTTTCCATTTTTGGCAGGTGAGAATTACAGGTCATTTCCATTTTGGGAAACTTTTTGTCTGACTTCAAATTCTTCAATGATGATCTATGAAATGCCAAATGAGGCTCATATGGACATGAATGAGACCTTTCCAACCATCTCACACCTTCAAATTCCTGATTAAACGCATAGTTGACCACAGTTGACTTTTTTTAGGGTTTTGGTTGACTGGGCCATGTTCTGATGAATTCCAAGCCTCTTTCACATGAGATCTTGATTCCAAATGATATCACAACTTAATTGAACTCTTTATGAATGATCATGGTGCCCAAATTCTTCAAGAATGGTCACCATCCAATGCTCAATGCCTGATTTTATCTGTTTTGACCTAGTTGCTTCATCTGCAAGAAACATGGTTAGATGACAATATTTTTGTACTTTTGGTTAGTAAACATATGAAAAGCAATGATATACAAATGCAATACATGCTTGATGATCAAGAACCACACTCACAAGACACCCACCCACTAGGAGACAAGCAAAGGTGCACAAATGATCCTTGAGGCAATGATATGACATGATATGATGCCTTGAGGCCATGAGGGATCTTAGGGCAAAAATTGGGGTCTTACAGTTACCAAAACTGTACTTCTTCATCGGTGTAAACAAATTTCAAAATATTATTGCTATAAGCATTCCATATATGTCTATAAAGAGTAACATTTTCAAATATTTGCAAATAGATCTCTATAAAGTTCCTCTGATAAAAAATAATTCATATGCACAAACATTGCATGCATCATATGCATAAGCAGGTTTAGTTCAGCTTTGATCAGTGGTCTAACTCTTTGTTCTTCATTTATTTTGAAGACAAGCTGACGCACCGGTATAACACCAGGGCCAATCTTCCAAGACTAATGGAGCATCTAGAGCAAGAGAACCGGGAACAGAAGGATGAGATAGCTAGGCTGACTGCCATTATGGAGTCAGTGTTGGCTGTCCAGAGCCAATCGTTGCCTACTCCTGCAACTCCTCCCGCGAGGACAGTTATATCTGAGGCCGCTTCTTCAATTGTGCCTGTTGCGACTGCCCACTTTGCGCCAACCATGCCAGCCGGGTTCCCGTGGGGAATGCCCGCCAACTTTGTACCTGAGGGTTTTGCTCCAACTCTCGCTTCTCTGCCGGCATCTAGCCCGGTCCTTTCTGTGCCACCTCCCATTGTGCACACTTTCTGATTCGTCTGAGGGCCCAGATGTTTATGAGAAGATGGATGAAATGAAGGACCAATTCCTTGAGCTGCGCAAGGAACTGAAGACTCTGAGGGGTAAGGACCTCTTTGGTAAGAGTGTTGTTGAGTTGTGCCTCGTGCCCAATGTTAAGATCCCTATTAAATTCAAAGTACCTGTCTTTGATAAGTATAAGGGAAACACATGCCCTCTCATCCATCTTGTGATGTATGCTCGCAAGATGTCAACGCAAACAGACAATGATCAGCTTCTTATCCACTACTTCCAGGACAGTCTGTCTGGTGCCGCTCTCCGGTGGTACATGGGTCTGGAGAGTGCGAACATCCACTCCTTCAACGATCTTGGCGAAGCTTTCGTCAAGAAATATAAATACAATGTGGATATGGCTTCCGATAGGGACCAGTTAAGGGTGATGTCCCAGAAAGAGAAGGAGACTTTCAAGGAGTACGCCCAGAGATGGCGTGAGTTGGCCGCTCAGATAGTGCCACCCCTTGAAGAGAAAGAAATGATGAAGATCTTCTTGAAGACTTTGAGTTCTTTCTATTATGAGAGGATGATTGTCAGTGTTCCCTCCGACTTCACCGAAATGGTGAATATGGGAATGAGACTGGAAGAGGGGGTCCGAGAGGGACGTTTTTCCAGAGATGAAGGCTCTTCAGCAAAGAGGTATGGGAGCTTTACGAAGAAGAAGGAGGGAGAGGCACATGTTGCGTCCTCCCATATCAAAAGAAGACCCTCTATGAAGAGGAAGAACGTGCGCCCTGCCGTTAGCCAACACCTGGTGGCTCATATAGCACCTGCCTTTAGAGAAGTTCAACATCATCAACAACAACAACAACAACAATATCAACAACAACATCGTCCACAACAGCAGGCCTACCAACCTCGAAACAACAATAACACCAGCACCAACTATAATAGGCAGAGGGTTACTTTTGATTCGATTCCAATGACATATGCTGAGCTCTATCCTTCTCTGATAGACAGAAAGCTGATTACTCCACAAGACCCTCCCGATGTACCTACCAATCCTCAGTGGTGGTACAAGCCTGAATTACATTGTGTATATCATTCCGACGCTCCCGGACATGATGTGGAGAATTGATATCCCTTGAAGACCAAGGTGCAAAACCTTGTGAGAAGTGGGATCTTGTTTTTAGAGGACGTGGGTCTTAATGTGAAGAAGAACACATTGCCCGAGCATGGGAAAGCTGCTGTGAATATGGTCCAGGGTTGCCCTGGCAAACATAAAGTCTTGTATGTTAATGATATCAGACAATATTTGGTCGAGATGCATAGACTGTTGTGTGGATACAGTCACTATGAGCATGACCATGATAGGTGTCAGGTGTGCACTATCAACGAGAGAGGATGCCGACAAGTCAGGAAGGACATCCAAGATTTGCTGGATCAGGGTATGATCGAGATACTTCAGAATCGCAATGAGGACGAAGTGGATGTTATTTCCCCTATTTTCAGAATACCAGAGCCTGTTGTCGTCAAATATGATGGCAGCAAGAAGAAGGTTTCTCCATCTCTTGTGATAAAGCCAGCGGGTCCTGTCCCGTACTCATCAGACAAGGTTGTTCCCTACAGGTACAATGTTGTTATGCTAGAAGATGGGAAGGAGGTGTCGTTTCCCTCCACCTCTGTTGTGAGCATCTCAGATGTTAGTGGTGTGACCCGTAGTGGTCGTGTTTTCTCGGCGTTGCCGAAACCCCACGAAGATGTTGTGAGAAGAACTGCAGTTGTTAATCCAGTCGGTCATGTGGGGACTTCTTCTTCTAATCCGACACTTGTTGTGAAGGGCGTTGACCATGTTGTTGATAAATCTGTGAAAGCTCCTATCCTGGTTGGCCAGCATGGCATTTTGAAAGAGGATGGTGATGAGATGTTGAGGCTCATCAAAAGGAGAGAATATAATGTTGTTGATCAGCTACTACAAACTCCATCAAAGATATCTGTATTATCTTTGTTGATGAATTTTGAGCCACGCCGCGAAGCTTTGCAGAGGGTGTTGGACGTGGCATACAAGGATCACGATGTCACTATTGAACAGTTTGATAGCATTGTTGCAAACATAACCGCTTGCAACAATTTGAGCTTCTGTGATATTGATCTTCCTGAGGAGGGAAAAGACCACAATTTGGCTTTACACATTTCTATGAACTGCAAGGATGATGCCTTTTCCAATGTGTTAGTGGACACAAGATCATCGCTTAATATGTTGCCAAAATCCACTCTGGCCAAACTTTCATACCAGGGGCCTCCCATGAGACAGAGTGGAGTGGTAGTTAAAGCGTTTGATGGATCGTGGAAAACGGTGATCGGTGAAGTAGAACTTTCGATCAAGATTGGACCTAGTGATTTCCAGATCACCTTCCAGGTCATGGACATTCATCCATCATACAACTGTTTTCTTGGCAGACCATGGATTCACAAGGCAGGCGCCGTGACATCCACCATACACCAGAAGTTGAAATTCGTCAAGAATAAGAAGTTGGTGGTGATAGGGGGAGAGAAAGCTCTCTTGGTTAGCCATTTATCTTCCTTTTCCTATATTGATGCTGAGGATGAGGTTGGGACTCCGTTCCAAGCCTTGTCTATTGTTGAGCCTTCAAGGAAAGGACTTTCTTCATTTGCTTCCTACAATGATGCTAAGTTGGCCATTGAGCATGGTGCAACTACTGGTTTAGGGCAAATGATCAAGCTGGAAGATAATAAATCCCGAGCTGGCATAGGTTATTCTTCAGGAGTTTCCAATGAGCGTGGGTTGTTCTAGAGTGGTGGTTTTATCCACACGGTTGAAGATCAAGAAGCTGCTGCCATTGTTGAAGATGATGAAGAGGAGGACCTGGGCAACTTCATCATACCTGGTGGAATCTGCAATAATTGGGTCGTTGTTGATGTTCCAACAGTTATCCACAAGTCCACGTAATGTTCATTTTGTTTGAAAACCCTCCTCCCATGCCAAAAGGAGAAGTGATGACATTGTTGGCATATTTGATTAATACAATGATATTCATTCAATAATCACATGTTAAATGTTTGTTTTTCCAAATTATTTTCCCTTTTTGCTTTTTGCATGAAATTGGTGATCACCATAAAACCCTAAAATAAAAAAGAGAATAAAATCAATCTTTTCATCTGCATAATGATTTGTTTTGCTTGAATTATGAAACCTCTTTTATACTCAAAATCATTATGCAGGTTGATCAAACCCACTAAACATAATGATCCAACACCATCTCCCAACTTTGAGTTCCCTGTATTTAAGGCCGAAGAAGATGATGTTGAAGAGATTCCTGATGAGATTACCCGTCTGTTTGAGCACGAGGAGAAGATCATTCAGTCGTATCTTGAGAATCTGGAAATAGTCAACTTGGGGTCTGAAGACTGTGTTTGTGAAGTGAAGATTGGGGCACTCCTTGAAGAGTCTGTCAAGAAGGGGTTGATTGAGTTGCTACGAGAATATGTCGACATCTTTGCCTGGTCGTATGAAGACATGCCTGGTCTAGATACTGATATTGTGCAACATTTCTTGTCGTTGAAGCCTGAGTGTCTGCCTGTGAGAAGCTTAGAAGAACTCATCCTGATATGGCAGTGAAGATCAAAGAAGCAGTTCAGAAGCAAATTGATGTGGGGTTTCTGGTGACTTCTACATATCCTCAAAGGGTGGCCAATATTGTGCCCGTGCCTAAGAAAGATGGAAAAGTCCGAATGTGTGTGGACTATCGAGACTTGAATAAAGCTAGTCTGAAAGATGATTTTCCTCTACCACACATTTATATGTTGGTAGATAATACAGCTAAGTTCAATGTCTTCTCATTTATGGACGGATTTTCCGGTTATAACCAGATTAAAATGGCACCCGAGGATATGGAGAAGACAACATTCATCACACCTTGGGGAATATTCTGTTATCGAGTGATGCCCTTCGGTTTGAAGAACGTCGGAGCCAGGTATCAACGGGCTATGACTACCTTGTTTCATGATATGATGCACACGGAGATTGAGGTTTATGTTGATGATATGATTGCGAAGTCGAAAACAGAATTTGAACATGTAGAACACTTGTTGAAGCTTTTCCAGTGTTTGAGGAAGTACAAACTCCGCCTGAATCCGAACAAGTGTACATTTGGAGTCCGTTCCGGCAAGTTATTGGGCTTTATTGTCAGTGAAAGAGGTATTGAAGTTGATCCTACCAAGGTCAAAGCAATACAAGAGATGCATGCGCCCAAAACTGAGAAGCAAGTCCGAGGTTTTATTGGCCGCTTGAATTATATTTCGAGATTTATATCCCACATGACTGCCACATGTGCGCCTATATTCAAGCTCCTCCGGAAATATCAGTGTCATGATTGGACCGAGGATTGCCAAAAAGCTTTTGACAGTAACAAAGAGTATCTGTCTGAGCCTCCGATTCTGTCTCCGCCTGTTAAAGGGAGACCCTTGGTTATGTATTTGACAGTGCTTGATGACTCCATGGGTAGTGTATTGGGTTAGCAAGATGAATCAGGGAAGAAAGAATATGTTATATATTACTTAAGTAAGAAGTTCACTGATTGTGAGTCTCGATACTCAACGCTTGAGAAGATATGTTGTGCTTTGGCTTGGGCCACTAAGCGTTTACGCCAGTATATGTTAAATCATACGACTTGGTTGATATCCAAAATGGATCCAATCAAGTATATCTTTGAGAAGCCTGCTTTAAATGAGAGGATTTCCCGTTAGCAGATGTTGTTGTCTGAGTATGATATTGAGTATCGAGCTCAAAAAGCCATTAAAGGTAGTATCTTGGCTGACCACTTGGCACATCAACCAATTGAAGATTATCAGTCTGTTCAGTACGATTTCCCTGATGAGGAGATTCTGTATTTGAAGATGAAAGATTGCGATGAGCCTACGCTCGATGAAGGGCCATAGCCTGTTTCCCGATGGGGTATGGTGTTCGATGGCGCTGTTAATTAATATGGAAATGGTATTGGGGCAGTAATTATTACTCCTCAGGGCACACATTTTCCTTCTACAGCAAGGCTAACTTTCAAATGCACGAATAATATGGCGGAGTATGAGGCCTATATTATGGGTTTGGAAGAGTGTATTGATCTTAGGATCAAGCATCTTGATGTTTATGGTGATTCAGCCCTTGTTGTTAATCAGATTAAGGGTGAATGGGAGACGAATCAGCCTGGCCTCATCCCATACAGAGATTATGCGAGGAGGATTTCAACTTTCTTTACTGAGGTTGACTTCCATCATATTCCTCGAGATGAGAATCGGATGACAGATGCTCTTGCTACGCTTGCTTTGATGATTGTGGTGAAATATTGAAATGAAGTCCCCAATATTATTGTGATGCGCTTGGATAGACCAGTTCATGTATTTGCAGTTGAAGAAGTGAAAGATGATAAGCCATGGTATTATGATATCAAATGCTTTCTCCAAAGTCAGATCTACCCGCCTGGGGCATCTGTTAAAGATAAGAGGACTTTGAGGAGATTATCTGGCAGTTTCTACCTCAATGGTGATGTGCTTTATAAGAGGAATTTTGACATGGTTTTGCTCATATGCGTGGATAGACATGAAGCAGACCTGTTGATGACTGAAGTCCATGAGGGTTCATTTGGTACTCATTCCAATGGGCATGCCATGGCAAAGAAGATGTTGAGAACAAGCTATTATTGGCTGACAATGGGGTCTGACTGCTGCAAATATGTGAAGAAATGCCACAAGTGTCAGATTTATGCGGATAAGATTCATATTCCCCCAACACTTCTGAATGTTATTTCATCACCATGGCCTTTCTCCGTGTGGAGAATTGACATGATTGGCATGATTGAGCCAAAGGCATCAAACGATCACCATTTTATTCTCGTAGCAATTGATTAATTCACCAAGTGGGTTGAAGCGGCATCATATACAAATGTGACTAGGCAGGTGGTTGTGAGGTTTATCAAGAACCAACTCATATGCCGATATGGTGTGCCAGACAAGATCATTACTGATAATGGATCTAACTTGAACAACAAGATGATGAAAGAGCTATGTAGCGAGTTCAAGATTGCACATCATAATTCTTCTCCCTATAGAGCCAAGATGAATGGCTATCGTACATCTGTTTGCACTTCAACAGGGGCAACCCCTTTCTCTCTTGTATATGACATGGAGGTTGTGCTCCCCGTGGAGATTGAGATCCATCAATAAGAGTCTTGATGGAAGCCAAGTTGACTGAGGTTGAATGGGTTCAGAGTCGTTATGACCAGTTGAACTTAATTGAAGAAAAGAGATTAACTGCCATGTGCCATGGTCAGTTATATCAGCAAAGGATGAAGAAAGCCTTTGATAAGAAGGTCAAGCCTCGTGTGTTCCGAGAAGGTGACCTCGTGCTCAAGAAAGTTTTGTCTTTCGCGCCCGATTCCAGGGGCAAGTGGACTCCAAACTATGAGGGTACATATGTTGTTAAGAGAGCCTTTTCAGGTGGTGCTTTGATACTTACAACTATGGATGGGGAGGATTTCACTCGTCATGTGAATTCAGATGCAATCAAGAAATACTTCGCCTAAAATAAAAACAGAATAGCCTGCTAAGTTGAAAACCCGAAAGGGCGACTTAGGCAAAAATTAGTGTCTCGATGGATTGAAAACCCGAAAAGGCGATCCAGGCAAAAGTTAGAGACATGAAAAAATGAATATTTATATCCCGCTAGATTGAGTACCTCACCCTAGGGCAATCTAGGCAAAAATTAGGTATTTGGCAAGTAACTGCATCCTGACAAGACTTTGTTCTATAGCTGTCATCTGTCAAAGATTCTCGCTCAGTCATTGTCAACTGAAGCTTCAAATACATTGGATTCAGAGTTGGTGGAGAAATTGTCATTATATTCAATGTAGCCCTTTTTCCGATATATATCACCAATTTCAAATTTGTAAAGATCCATGGAGTCTCGCCATTTGCGGACTACCATTCCATCAAATAAATTTGAGCCTTTATCCAATTCTTTGCACTCTTATTTGTTTCTGTTTAACAAATGTTTGCATGTTTTAATTGATAAATATCATTGTTTAAAAAAATTAAAGCTTTTATAAACGGTTTTTAAACAAAGTGAACATTCACAAATGACTAAAAGGATAGATGGAATATCTTCAGTGCTCTCCCAAGGATAGTATGATCTCCAAAGGGTAAGACATTTGTTCATACTTCTGGCATGTTTGTATCCTTTTCATCATCTTTCAGGTTGTATCCCTAGTGAGCACAGAGAAAGTGATATATCTTCAACTCCCTAGAGAGTCTGGAGTTTTAGCCTCGATCTTCTAGAGATGTGTATACCTTTATATCAGGCACTAGCATTTGTGTTTTATCAATTATATGGTTGTCATCCCTTGTGTGGAATGACCTAAAATCCCTTTATAGATTGATAAAAGTTGATATGCTATCTATTCATGAGGAAGTTTGTCTTTCCCTAGTGAGAAGAAATTCCCAGCATGAGTAGAAGTCCTCAGCGGAGTAAGCATGTGTTCCCTGCAAAGCTATCTTTCAGATATCTCCTCAGCAGTAGTTGCTTAGAGCAGTTGGTGAAGGGTTTGTTCCCTTTTCATCCCCAGCGTGGCACGTGTCGACGTAGGATTCGATTCCCTCAGCAAGGACAGTTCCTTCGAAGGTACTTATAGTTATCCCCAACAGGTTAGCCTACAACTCATCCTCAGTAGGGTTGCTTGCAACGGACTATCCCCAGTATGGTCGCCTACAGTCCATCCCCAACGGAGTTGCCTGATCTTAGCTTGACGTTTGTATCCCCTCCGTGGTCGAAGATTTCTTCTAGTATTGGACGGCAATTGAGGAAGATGTGTTATTTCCTTCCACAGCGGAGCAAATGGTTCTCTGTCCCCTAGCAGAGATGTCTCTTCAGCAGTTAGAAGGGAGTGTTTGATTGATGAATCTGTTTGGCGGTTGTTCCCCACGAAATCTCACATCATCCCCTGATAAGATCCCCGATAGAGTTCTTCTATGACAGATCTTATCGATACCTCTGCATGTTCCCCAGTTGAGACTTTACCTATCCCTGGCAGTTGATAGTTGTGACCTTTGCTTATCTCCAGCAGTGGTCTTTGTCCCCAGCGGTGATTAGTGACTCTTGGTATTTGATGCTTTCCCACCAGAATTGATTTCTCCTGTGGGCCCGGCCTTTCTCTTTTGAGAAGTTATACCGGATGTTCGTCCATTGATTCTCGGACCTATTTGTGTTAGATATGTCTGTCTGTCAGCATTAATCATACATAAACCATGCATATACATGCATAATTATAGCATTCAGATATTCATGTTGCATACTTTACCATATATCTTTGCTTGTTATCTCCTTCTATTGGTCAAATGTTTCTCCCCAAGCAGATGTATGTGTCTGATCTCTCCATATAGAGTCAACCCTATAAGCAGAAAGTGTCTATCTTTCCTTCTTTATTCCCCACTGAGTTATGTCCTCGTGGATGATTATTTGTTTCAATTTCCACCACAATTATATATTGGATGGAATTACTCCCCTGAGTTATATCCTCATTGGGTTGAGTCTTGCTAATTGTGTCTTTCTAGTTTGTTCCTAGATTGACTCCTTTCTTGTTATTCCCCTCCAGTTCCCTGTGGTTCAGGTGATCAATTGCTCAGTAACCAATAATAGCTCATTCTCTCCCCAGCGAATATTGTGGCCTTCTACCCAGTAACCGGTAGTTATAAGTCCTATTTCTGTGGATTTCTACCCAGTAACCAGTAGATGTAATCCCCTCTTTGTTGGTTATCTTTATCCAATATTCTGTATTGATATTCCTTCATTTTGTGAGTATACCACCAAGTAACCGGTGATATATCTCTCTGATGATTGCTTTTGCTAAGAAATTCATCCCCCGCGAGTCATCTTTCATTTACCCTCGTTTGGTAATGATTGTTTCTCCTTTGGATTGGTCATCATCATTTTTTGTATATACCTAGTACCGGTATCCCGATGTCCTTTCTTTTCGGTCGATTTATCCTTTATTAACCCAATAACCGGTTGTGGATAATCTTCCATGCGAGTATGTTATCTATGTTCTGACGGTAATAGATAATATATCTCATGCGCTCTTCAGTCGAAGTCTTTTTCTTCCCTAGTTGAGTAAGATTCGTTGTTCCTTGTGGAATCGAATGCCCATCCTATAAATTGAGTTTACTTTTTCAGCCCTCCTTTTCGGATGATGAGTGTCTTGGATATGTTCCCGTTTCACGCCTGGTGGGTCACCTATTATATGCCCAGTAACCGGTATCCCTAGTGTTCCTTCCTTCTTCTCCCTATTATGACTTTTTGTCCCCTGTGGAGTCAGATTTTTCCTGATTTGAGATATGCCTTTTAGGCCCTCCTCATATGTTTCAGATGATTGATATCTCTCACCCTTATACCGGTCTTAGATATTCTTTCTCCCTGAGCGTGTGTATCTCTCACCCTTATACCGGTGTTTTGATAACATGTCTCTTTTTGAGTTTATTACCCAGTAACCGGTAATATCTCGTTGTTTCTTCCTCAACTGGATCCTTTATGGATTTCCCATCTGAGTCCGAATTTTTATCCGAAGTATCCTTTGTGGATAGTTTTGCAGTATTGGCATATTCCCCAATACATGCATCTTTGCGTCAGCTCGAGTCTTTCCATCTATTTATTTTCGTGGAATCCCTTCGTGTCTCCCAACAAGTTTTCAAGTCGTGACTGTCGCAACGCAAAAAAAAACAACCGGAGGAAAAAAATCAGAAGAGCCGCCACCGTTCATTATTTATCCCAAAGGAGGGAAAGGAAACGATCGAAGAAAACCTGAAGAGAGGAAAAGACAAGGTCTCGCAACGAAATCTAGGGTTCGGGAGTCGATTATGTGAAGGGAAGGTATTAGCACCCCTACGCATCCGTAGAGTACGGTATCCACTCTTGTTGTTCTAGTCTAAAGGGTGTAGGTATATCTAAGGTACTATCTGCTAAAAGAAGGTAAAAAGAAAATGACTCGCAAGGATGTCGCATCCACTGCCTACGTATCTCACCTGAGTATGAGAATCAGAGTCTTCGTAGCTCGGCTACCTGTGGGCGAAAGAGAAGTGTGCTCGATAAGACATCGTGTCTTATGCCTACGTATCTCATCTGGAATGAGAATCAGAGCAAAACGTAGTTCAGCTAACTACAGGAACAAGGGTCTCGATTGCAACGAGGGCAAGAGAAAGGGAAGGTCTCGATCGCAACGAGGGTGAGAGAAAAGAATCACAGCAAGGGCGAAAGCAAGCAAGGATTAGTTGTTAGTCGTCAGTCAAACTCGGCAAGACCTCACGTCTTGTGCCTACGTATCTCATTTGAACAAGAGAATCAGAGTTGTCGTAGTTCGGCTAACTAGGGGTTAAGGATTCCCATCTGAACATGGACTTACAAAAGAGGACACCAGCTGTGTCAAAGGAAAGTGGGCAATGTGTTCAATGTCCTAGCAGTAGGTGTCGCAGCTTACTGAATCGAGTCTTAGGCAGTTACCTCTTTGCAATAGAACGGACTGACATGCCACAGGATCGGAGATGCGCGGAAGGTCTAAAAGTGGGGAAGCTCTGCCCTAGAGTTGTCATGCAATGTGGACCTATATGTTAGGATTTACAGAGGGGAACATCTACCTAATGTTAGCATGCAAAGAATAAGGGAATTCTACCTATGTTATCATACAAAGGGTTCTACCTAATGGGTGCTACCTAAACGGAACAAGAGTCGACGGACGGAGTAAGGAGAGGAGCCACGGATAAGGATAGATGGCGATGCCTGAGGCGATCGACTTACAGGTAGATGGCGATGCCTGAGGCGATCGACTTACAAGAGGATGGATGAATACGTGCTGGTTCTGTTAAGTTTTGAAAATGATTACTCGACGTTGGATCGAGCTTTTGATCTTGTTTTGAAATGATTATCGGATGTTCATTTTAATTCTTGTATTAACAGATGAATAAAGAATGAAAGAATAAATATTATACACTTTATGGGATAGGGGTACATTTGTTACAAATGGGGATGGTTCATGGCAATCAAACAATAGAATATATGCCTTAATCATCATACAAGTAGGCAACAGTTACCAATCAAATCAGATAAGTAAACAGGTATATAATCAAATCAAAGAATGAAATAATGGAGCATTAAGCAAGGTATGGGAAGTATGAACATGTTAAACAATCAAGCAATAGTAAGCATGGATATAAGAAACAAGTATAACAGATAATAGATGAATCAGACGGATGAAAAGATGCACAAAAAGGGTCCACTAAAATAATTCAATCAAGAAATGAGGTAAGGATCAAATAAAATCAAGATAAAAGGCCTCTAATGCATGGCCTATGAGATGAACAAGGGAGGATCAAAAGATCTCTTCAATTGTCATAAGCAATCCCTAAGTCAAACATTGCTCATAAAGAAGTCAACTGGAAATTCAAGCCAACTTAATAAATAGCAAATTAATCAGGAAAATTATGAAAAATTAAACTAAATAAGTTGGGGTCAGGACATCATCATCCCCCAAAAAATATTTTAAAAATAATGAAAATTAGTATATGAATTAATTGAAAGAAAACAGAAGTCAAACCAAAAGTCAATCAACAAAACTAGGTTAAAATTAAATCAAGAATAAATTAAAAATGTGAAATAAAAATCTAAGAAAAAGTCAGGTTGACCATGGGGCAGTGGTCAACCTTCATCCCAAAAATCAAAAGCTGGAAATAATTTTAAGTTATAAAAATAAAATCAAGAATCAAATATATGCTAAAATGGACCACTTAGAATGAACAATTAAAATAAAATATTAATACTAAATAAATGCGAAAATAAAAATTAAATAAAATTAAATAAGGCATCAAGCAATATGGAAAATATTTTTGGATATTTTTATGTACAAATAAAATATTTTAAATTAATTAAAATCAAAACAGAAATAAATTGAGAATTAAAAAAAGAACATGAAAAGGGAGGTGCATTAGCATTTTGACTGAACTGGGAAATGAGTGATGCACTGATGGGCCATGAAAGAGGGGCGCTAAAAGCAACCAGCGAAGGCCCACGATCCAAACCAACATTAAATCTGGGCGTGACATATTAAAATGAACATTTTAATTAAAATAATCATGTGAACCTTTGTCAATCGGTCACTCTCATTTAAGTTACTAAAAGACAAAAAACAACAGACGGACAAGATTAAAACAGAAGTGCTGGATCCAATGGCTCTCAAGACAACACGTGGTCGTCTTCTTCCTTGAGCCAAACCTTAGCCATAATCATGCAAAGAAAACGCAGAAAAATAGCATGCTTCTCTCAACTTCAACACAAAAATATGAGCACTATAGTGCATCAAAAAACATGAAACAAAGCCCAGATCTCAAGTACAAAATGCGATGATTAACGTGGTAACCTTTTTAAGTGAAATGGCAGCTTATTCATGGAGAAAAGTTAACAGCAAAGTGTCAATATGAATACGGGTATGAGCAGAAAATCAACAACACAACTCAACACCATGAACAATGCCTCGTACTGAGGGCTTCAGAAGTAAGCATGATTAGCATGGTAATGGAACAAGCATGATAATGGGCATAGATGTGTCAGTAAATGGCTATGGAAATGGAGCAAGAGAGTTACCTAGTGGAAGTCTAGTCCACTGCTTCTTGACTGTGGAGAGACTAGAAGAAAATGATGCTTCCTTGGTGCTTCAAGAGCTTCACCTTGAGACCTTACTGAGAAATACAAGCTGACTTCTAATGAACCTTGCCTTTTCTTGCTCTAAAATCCACTGCCCTCCTTTCATGCTTAGGGTTTCTGGCTTTAAATACTGTGGGTCAAATACTCCTTAATGGGCTCTAACATAATCTGTTTATCCATGAGCAAGTGATGCAAGTTGGGGAGGTGTATTAGAAATGGGAAAGAGGGCACGTGAGGGTTTTGTATGACAAGGCCAATGTTTCTTATTTTGGCAAGGCTTCTAGGTGAATGGAAATGTGATGTATGTGTGACCCTCACAAAGTCATTTAAACCAAAGAATTGTAAAAAAATTGCTACAAAAAGAAAAAGAAAAGCAGTGCTCACTGTTAGTTGGTTCAGAGGTATCTGGCACTGAACTCGGTAGGGCGGATTACGATCTGATCCCCCACAACTACAGTTGGGTCCAATAAAAGGATTTACACATATTTATGTGCCAGAAATCCCATGTTCAGATCATAATCACTAACAGGTCACTCTACTATGAAGCATGTACGGATAACGGGCTTAATATGATTGCGCCTGAATGAAAAGGACACAAAAGAGATGAAGAGGCAGGCCTAGGTATTGTGGGACAATATGGGTTGGTTAATATAGGAATGAAGTTTATGTCCGTATTCGCGGATTAGTGTCATCATGATACCCTTAGTTCACTCAATTAGTACCTATCACTGCATCCCGACTCGAACTTGGAATTTTTACCTGAAGCACTCGTTTACACAAATTTTCTTTTATGAGCTTTTCAATGTTTTGCTTGAGGACAAACAAAGGTTTAAGTGTGGGAGAGTTGATCACACTAAAATTTACGTATTTTCGACTCCGATTTCACATGCATTCTAGTTGTTTTATTGTCATTTTGTTGTGTTATTACTGTGTTTTCCTTTGTTTTCAGGTTTTTACTTTAATCGGAGCCCCGATCGAGAAAAGGAGCGAAAAAGAGCCAAAAAACCCTAAAACTCAGCTTTTTTCTCTTATGGCCTACCCAATGGCGGGCACCACAGACCAAGCCATGACGTGTCAAATTCAACTTCCATCAACTCCCACGTTTTCCCACTACTTCCACTAAGGCGCCCCATATTGTGCTTGTGGCGGGCACCATGGCCTTGTGGCGGGCGCCACAAGAGGAAAAAACGGTTCCCTCCTATTTTCAAGTGAAGGGCATCCAAGTCATTTCCATCTTTTTACTTCCCTATAAATAGAAACGCGAATTCACTTTTACAATCATCCAAACTTAGAGCAGAGGCAAACTCAGGAGCAATTTTATTTCACTTAGGCATATATTCAGTTTTATAAAGTGGTAATCGCTTCGCATTGGAGTGTTACCACAATTGTGTAATCGAGTCTGTGATAGAGTCTGTAATCGAGTTTGGAGCACTTTGGAAGGAAGTTAATCCTGCCGCCATTTTCTTTTCCGCATTGCAATTTACTCAGCCCTCCGATTAGAGCAGGTTTTTATTACTCGCCTTTACTTTATTTATTTCCCGCACTCGCCTTTACTTTATTTATTTCCCGCACTCGCTTTTACTTTATTTATTTCTCGCACTCGCTTTAACTTTATTTATTTCTCGCACTCGCTTTAAATTATTTATTTCTCGCACTCGCCTTTACTTTATTTATTTCTCGCACTCGCTTTAAATTATTTATTTCCTCGCACTCGCTTTAAATTATTTACTTTCCGCACTCGCACTACTTTTATTTATTTTAATGCACTTTTACTTTGCCATGTCTAGCTAAATTTATAAGGTTAGAATGTAAGGATCATAATTGAACCGATAATCCGTACAATTGTTCGTAGAAACACTTAAGGGCTATTTTAACTTTCAACTTAAGTTTTCCCGCACTTCAATTCCGTTGGGTAAGATCGAAAGCCGTCCAACGTCTTTTTAAACTTAATTGTTTTTAACTATTTCAAAAACAGCGAAAGCGCTTTGTCTAGTTCATTAGGAGTTTTTAACATAAAGAAGAAAAGAGATTTTAAAACTATTTTCGGACGCGTTTATAAGTTTAGAGTCTGGTTCGTAAGAACCTTTTTTGGTTAAGAAATCCAGGTTATAATACTTTTCAACTTAGTCAAGATGCTATATTTCTTGAAAATAGGTTTACTACACTAACGCAATACGCGCCTTTTTATAAGTGACAATAAGAGGGTTTGATTAGGGAGTACAACTCGGTTCTGAATACGCGAAAGCGACAGTTTCTGTTAAATTAGTTCTTTTCAAAGCAGGAAACATTGCCCATAAGTAGCTCTACTAGCAAGTACTTCGATTATCAATTAATTACGTGAATTACATTCGAACCTGTCTTTATTAATTATATTCTATTTAAATACTTTACTTTTCATTTCACACTACAAAAACACCTATTTTAACTGCCTTTGATAAACACCATAACAACAGATAACGATAGATTGACACTTGGTCTATGTGGATTCGATAATCTTTTATATTACTCTGACGCGTTCGTATACTTGCGAAAAACACCGCATCAAGTTTTTGGCGCCGTTGTCGGGGACCAATTTCGTCAAATTTCATTTTCCTGTTGTTATATAGTTTAGACTTAGGTTATTTCCCGCCGGTCAATGCGAAGAACTCGCAGCACCGAAAGTTTAAGCTTAGTATACCCTCTGGCGGAACCTGAACGTTACGCTCGCGCACGTTTATTCTTTCATAGAATTAAGAGAGCTATGGCCGAAGATCAAAACCAAAGACCTCTTAAAGATTTCGCTCAACCATCTAACGAAGAACCTAGTTCTAGTATAGTAAACCCAATAATCCCAGCCAATAATTTTGAACTTAAACCATCCCTATTGCAACTAGTGCAACAGAGACAATTCGCGGGTCTCGCTACCGAGAACCCTAACCAACATTTAAAAATATTTCTTCAATTAGCAGATACTTTTAAAACCAATGGAGCTTCTCCTGAGGCAATACGTTTAAGATTATTTCCTTTCTCCCTCAGAGATAAAGCCCTATCATGGTTAGATTCCCTTCCACCCAATTCCATTACGACTTGGGATAACCTTGGAAGAGTTTTTCTTGCTAGATATTTTCCCCCGAGTAAGACCGCCGTTCTTCGAAACCATATAACTAGATTTACCCAAAACCATGGAGAATCGTTTTTCGAAGCTTGGGAGAGATATAAAGAGTTGTTACGAGCATGCCCACATCATGGTTTAGAAAATTGGTTAATCATTCAAACCTTCTATAATGGACTTCATTATAACACAAAGATGACCATCGACGCTGCCGCAGGCGGTGCTCTGATGAACAAACCTTATCCTGAAGCTAGTGCCCTCATCGAAGATATGGCTCAAAACCATCAATCATGGGGAGTCGAACGAGCGACAGTTGAGAAGAAGGAAGCCCAAGGAGGAGTGCATGAACTAAGCTCTATAGACATGATGCAGGCTAAAATGGACGCATTAGCCCTTAAGGTCGAGCATATGTGCATAAACCCGAATACTGTAGCCGCAGTTTCGTCGGATTGTGAGATATGTGGAACCCAAGGACACCAATCCGCAGAATGCAGTCTATTGAACGAAACCCACTCCGAGCAAGTGAACTACACCCAAGGGAACCCATACTCGAATACCTATAACCCTGGATGGAGGAATCACCCTAACTTCTCCTATAAAAACAATAATCCTATTCAAAATAATGCACCTCCGAGACCTAGTTATCAAGCCCCTAGATCAAATCAACCTATGCAACCTGTACCACCAAAACCGAGCCTTGAGAAAATTATGGAAAATTTTATCACCGCTCAAACCCAACAAAACAAGGAGTTCATGAACCAAAACATTCATGTTAACGAATTGATTACTCAGTTAGGAACCAAGGTTGGCCAAATAGTTACTCATACCAAGATGCTTGAAACCCAGATCTCTCAGGTAGCTTTAAACCAAGCCCCTCAGACTACACCTGGAGGACAATTCCCTGGACAACCTCAACAAAATCCGAGAGGACAAGCCAATGCCATTACCCTACGAAGTGGGAATGCTTATGATGAGCCACCAAACCCAAGATTGAGTGAACCTGAAACTTCTAAGGAATGTACCAAACCCTCGGACAGAGTAAAGGAACCAGAGGAATCTGAAGACCAGGATGGTCGAGAGGAAGGAGAAGAACCTAAAGATAAAATTTACGTACCGCCCCCGCCATATAAACCACCTATACCATATCCGCAAAGACTCAAACAAACCCAGATCAATAAACAGTATCAAAAATTTATTAAAGTTATAGAAAAACTTCATGTAGAAATCCCTTTCACAGAAGCCATTACCCAAATACCTTCTTATGCAAAGTTTCTGAAAGACATCCTTACCAACAAACGTAGACTTGACGATCCGAAGCCTTTGGAATGTAATGCTATTTCCGAGGACAAATTAGCAAAGAAAGATAAAGATCCTGGAAATTTCTCCATTCCTTGTCTTTTGGGTAATCATGTCATCGAAAAAGCTTTTCTAGACTTAGGAGCTAGTGTGAGCTTAATGCCTCTAGCAGTTTGTGAGAGGTTAAACTTAGGAGAATTACAGCCCACTAAGATATCACTTCAGTTAGCCGATAGATCTGTTAAATATCCGATAGGAATTTTAGAAGATGTTCCTGTTAGGATAGGTCAACTATTTATCCCTACTGATTTTGTCGTCATGGACATCAAAGAGGACAATGATATACCAATTCTTCTAGGTAGACCATTCTTATCGACTGCAGGAGCCATAATAGATGTCAAGAAAGGAAAGTTGACATTTGAGGTAGGTGACGAGAAAATAGAATTTGTACTTTCGAAATTTCTTATGGCACCTGTGATGGGAGACTCGTGTTATGCCTTAGATATCATTGATGAATGTGTTAGAGAATTAGAACAAAAAGAAATTATTAAGTTACCATCAACCCCCATAAAGGAAGATGATGACTTTAAAGAACCTTACATCGATGATAACCTTTACGAATGTTTATCCCTTACTCCAGATCCTATGCCATGCCCTAAGAAACCAGCCTTAGAACTTAAGGAACTGCCTAAGAACCTGAGATATGAGTTCCTCGATGAAAAGATGAACCGTCCAGTTATAGTCAGTGCTACCTTGAGCCAAGAGGAGGCGAACCAACTTTTAGACGTTTTACGAAGATATCCCTCAGCCTTAGGATATAATATCTCTGACCTGAAAGGTATAAGCCCATTCGTATGCATGCATCGGATTTCGTTAGAAGAAGATTCAAAACCCTCTAGGGAACATCAGAGAAGAATAAACCCTATAATGAGTGATGTTGTTAAGAAGGAAGTTCTTAAGTTGCTTGAGGCAGGTAAAATTTATCAGATCTCGGATAGTAAGTGGGTGAGCCCTGTGCATGTAGTACCTAAAAAGGGAGGCATCACAGTCGTGCAAAACGATAAAGGCGAACGTGTAGCAAAACATTTAGAAGGAGGATGGCGGATGTGTATAGATTATAGAAAATTAAATAAAGCAACTAGGAAGGATCATTTCCCTTTACCATTTATAGACCAAATGTTGGAGCGTCTAGCCAGACACTCTTACTTCTGTTATCTAGATGGATACTCTGGATTCTTCCAAATACCTATTCACCCAGAAGATAAAAAAAAAACTACCTTTACATGCCCTTATGGAAATTTTGCCTACAGACGAATGTCGTTCGGCCTCTGTAACGCCCCAGCTACTTTCCAACACTACATGATGTCAATCTTCGCAGATTACCTAGATGGGATCATGGAAGTGTTTATGGATGATTTCTCGGTTTGCGGATTTGATTTCCACAATTGTCTTGCTAACCTTGAGAAAATCCTGGAGAGATGCGTGGAGGTGAACCTCGTGCTAAATTGGGAAAAATGTCATTTCATGGTGACCGAAGGAATAGTTTTAGGACATATAGTTTCCGAAAAAGGTATAGAGGTAGATAAAGCTAAAATAGAAGTTATAGAAAACCTAAAACCACCAAAAACCATCAGAGAAGTCCGAAGCTTTCTTGGACATGCTGGATTCTACCGGCGTTTTATTAAGGACTTCTCCAAAATAACTAAACCGTTAACCGGACTTTTAATGAAGGATGCTGAATTCATTTTCGACGAAAAATGTAATGACGCATTTAATCTTTTAAAGCAAGCATTAGTATCTGCACCCATTATGAAACCGCCTGATTGGTCGCTGTAGTTTTTGCTATAGACAAATTTAAATCTTATCTAGTAGGAGCAAAAATTATCGTTTACACCGATCATGCTGCCATTCGTTACCTATTAAGTAAAAAAGATGCCAAGCCCAGGTTACTCCGATGGATTCTATTACTACAAGAGTTTGATTTAGATATAAGAGATAAAAAAGGCACTGAAAATGTAGTAGCCGATCACCTTTCTAGGCTAGAACATCTAAAACCTGAACTAGTACCCATAAATGATGATTTCGCCTATGATAGACTGATCGCTAGAGTAGAAACCATTGAAGATAATAACCTAGATCCTTATGAGCATTCCCAAAATTCCTTAGCAATAAATAACGTACCCTGGTATGCAGATTTCGTTAATTACCTAGCTGCTGATATAGTACCCCCTGATCTAGACTACCATCGCAAGAAGAAATTCTTCCATGATGTGAGAAACTTCTATTGGGACGAACCACTCCTTTTTAAAAGGGGTAAAGATGGCATCTTTCGCCGTTGCGTTCCAGAAGAAGAGGTAAATAGTATTATCGAGCATTGTCATTCTACACCTTATGGTGGACATGCGAGCACCTCTAAGACATACGCCAAGATTCTTCAAGCTGACCTATTCTGGCCTACCATGTGGCGTGATGTCTATGCTTACATTGTCAAATGTGATAGATGCCAACGCACTGGAAACATTTCAAGACGTGATGAAATGCCCTTAAGAAACATTCAGGAAGTAGAACTCTTTGACGTATGGGGTATACATTTCATGGGACCTTTTCCACCATCCTTAGGAAATAGGTATATCTTAGTAGCTGTAGACTATGTGTATAAGTGGATTGAAGCTATAGCTGCACCCACAAACGACACTAGGGTAGTAATCAAACTATTTAAAAACTATATATTCCCTAGATTTGGAACACCACGTTTAGTCATAAGCGATGGAGGATCACACTTTATATCGAGAATATTTGACAAACTTTTAAGAAAATATGGAGTTAGGCATAGAGTAGCAACACCGTACCACCCACAGACTAGTGGCCAAGTAGAAGTATCTAATAGGGAGATAAAACAAATCCTAGAGAAAACTGTTTCTATTTCTAGGAGAGACTGGTCTCAGAAGCTTCAAGAAGCATTATGGTCCTATTGGGCCATTAAAACTTTGAATTTAGACTACTTAACTGCTGGAGAAAAGCGTACCCTAGACATTCATAAATTAGAAGAGCTTAGGCAATCTGCCTACGAGAATGCAAAAATATATAAAGAGAGGACAAAAGCCTATCACGACAAAAGAATAATAAAGAAAAACTTCAATATAGGCGACTTTGTTCTCCTTTTCAACACTAGGTTACGACTCTTCCCTGGAAAGCTACGTTCAAGATGGACTGGTCCTTTCGAAGTATCCAAGATTCTGATATCCGGAGCCATAGAAATCAAGAACCAAACCTGTATCCCATTCATTGTAAATGGACAAAGACTGAAGCTCTACGAAGGAGGAGACATTCCAACATATTACTCAAGCCACACCCTGATTGATCCACCGATTCCTACTACTACAGGTGTATGAATTCTGATCGTCAAGCTAATGACGTTAAACAAGCGCTGCGTGGGAGGCAACCCATGGTTTTTCTTTTCATTTTACTTTTTTCGCATTTATTTAAATTTATTTTTATTTTATTTTATCTTATTTTGCATTGAGACTAAGATTTGAATGGTTTGCATTTTCAGGATCACTTTCCTAACTTTTACAGGATGCAGGGTTTTGATGACATGCATGTTGCCTATAGAGACAATGCTCAGAGGGAGCGCTACATTGCTTTGTATCAGCGCCCTATGGCACCCACACGTTACCCTGATCAGCACTGTATGGAGGCACTGGATATCGAGCCTAGTGTCGCGGCGGGATTTTTCACGAGATTAAGTATTGATTGAACTTAACCCGTTTGAAAAATATTTTAAATGCAAGAGTCGCCACCGTCTTTTATTTTATCCAAAAAGAGGAAGGGAAAAATAACGATAAATCCCTTTAGAGTTACGGGTTCGGGGGTTGGTTATGTAAAGGGAAGGTATTAGCACCCTCTACATCTGTGGTACTCCACAGGAACCTTTTTGCTTATGTTTATGTGAATGCTTTGCTTTTTTCGCTTTGATCGTTTGATTGGGGAGATGAGAAAAGAACTTCATTTTATTGCTTTTGGACTCGATAAAGTCGTAGACTTCATGCCTACGTATCTCCAAGGCGCAATGGAGAAATCAGAATCCACGTAGTTCTCCCAAAAGAACTAGGGGAAAGTCTGTTTTGTTGATTTTAGATTGGCGTGTCTTGCCATCTCTTGCTCGACCTAGGCGGGAGGCTTCGAGACTGACACGTCCTTTTGAAAATGTTTTTAAACTGAAAAGCCAAAGCTGGCAAAAGTTTTGAATGAGCCTAAACCCTGA
This sequence comes from Lathyrus oleraceus, assembly GCF_024323335.1. NCBI lineage: Eukaryota > Viridiplantae > Streptophyta > Magnoliopsida > Fabales > Fabaceae > Lathyrus > Lathyrus oleraceus. The sequence continues at coordinate 560,705 of NC_066585.1, forward strand.
AACAATAAATAAATGGGCTCATTATAAGGAAGCCCAAGAGTAAGCTTGTGAGTGTGTGAAAAGGGTTTCTTAAACGGCGACCGTTGGAATCGCATCGGGTTTCTCTTTTTTGGATTTTTCGATTTTTTAACATAAAACGTGAACAATACGATTAAACACACAATACAGAACATAAAAAATGCGAGAAAGTAAATTATTACAACACAGTTAGCTATGAATAGTTAGTATTACGAATAGTCAGTAGAGTTAATCGAGCTGAAACTGAAACGAAACGGTTAGTAACAACATAAACAAATATAAAAAAACAATATAAACATTTACTTTAAACAAAATAAACACTTGATATAAATAAACATTTAATTAAAATAAACATTTAAACAAATAATTAATTTAACTAACATTTAAATAAAACATATATGCAAAATAATAATAAAAGATAAACAATATTTAGTAAACAAAAGTAATATATATATATATATATATATATATATATATATATATATATATATATATATATATATATATATATATATATATATTTATATTTTAGACAATAAATATATAGCAGACAAAAATATATATATGTACATTTAGACAAATAATATATAATAGACAAAAATAATATATATATATATACATATATATATATATATATATACAAAGATATATATATATATATATATATATATATATATATATATATATATATATATATATATATATATATATATATATATATATATATATATATATTTATATATATATATATATATATATATATATATATATATATATATTTAGATATATAATAGACAAAAATAATATATATATATATATATATATATATATATATATATATATATATAGATAAATAATATATTAAAACACATGTCGGCAAGCCGGAACTTTGCCGATTTCAGAGATAAGTGAAGAATATTACCTTGTGTGAAGAGGATGAACTTCTGATCGTTCAAATGATCGACCGAAAGCTGGAAACCGTCACCGACGTAGTGCTGGCTGCCTTCGTGAGTACCTGACTTCAACGTCGCTTTTGATCGGTGAAACGACGCCGGAATGAAATGAACCTTGGATATTTGTGATCTGGACTCAACGAACTTCAAAGATATGAAATCGGTTTTGTGTTTCGGTGAATAATCGGGACGATTTTGGGTTACCGAAAATGAAGAACAAGTGAAATACAGTAATGCTTTTGGAAAAATATTTCTTTTCAATTCTCTGTTTCTCTCACCACACGTTTTTTCTTACTGATCCACCTCTTTTCCTTTCTCTTTTCTTACTAACCACATCTATATATATATATTTAGATTACTTAAACAATAAGAAACCTAAAAAATATCTAACATAAATTAATAATATATATTTAGATTACTTAAACAATAAGAAACCTAAAAAATATCTAACATAAATTAATAATATATATTTAGATTACTTAAACAATAAGAAACCTAAAAAATATCTAACATAAATTAATAATATATATTTAGATTACTTAAACAATAAGAAACCTAAAAAATATCTAACATAAATTAATAATATATACTTAGATTTCTTAAACAATAAGAAACCTAAAAAAATATCTAACATAAATTAATAATATAATTTATATATTATATAATAATAATAATAAACTAATATAATATTAATCCTAATTAAATAAACTAATTAACAACTAAACACAATTAATATTAAGCACAAATAATATTAAACGGCACACGATTAAAATACGATAAAATCGAGCGACACGAACGCGATAAAAACGATGACAATTTGCACAGCAAAACAGACAAATTGATAAAACCAATAAACCAGTAAACCAGTAAAATCAACAACACGACTCAAACAGACTCGATTAAATCACACGGCACAACACGTAATTAAATAAACAACCCTAGGCAATAATAAAATCAACACGACATCACGAAAACGCTGACAAACACAATCACAAATAATCGGACAATACGAAAACTAATATATATTCGAAATACAGTCAAAATACCGACAAACAAACAATTAAATAGATAAAAACGCACAAAACCTAATCGAAGCGATGCCACACACAAAAGAGATAAGCGAGATAAATACGAGGCAACGATATCGGCCAGGTTTTGCTAAAACAACGAAATACAACACGGTAAGCAACGAAAACACACAAAACCTAATCAAACCAGTTGTCACGCGAAGTTTAAGAAATTGAGATGAATACGAGACAATGAGATTAATCAAGATGTGGTCAACAAAGCCAAAGTCAAATTTTGGGGTGCGACAGATGCCCCTATTTAATTAACTTAGGCCAGATAGCCGGAGGCTATCGAATGGCGTAAGGTAATTAAATATGACAAACGCCACAAAATTTGACCGCAAATGCATGTATGCATGATGCAAAAGACAGACAGACACATGAGTGCAAACTCTACTGGGGAAGGACATACACTGACTCAATGCATGAAGGTAAACACTGAGAACACTCAGCTGGGGAAGATTCACTACCTATTCATAGATGGAAAATAGGAGGAAAAGAGATATCGACTCAATGCATGACAATACATCACTATCTCATAGATGAAAGTGGGAAAAGATCAATATAACAAGAGTACTGATGTGACAGTACATTACCAACTCAAAGATGGAGGTAACAGAAAAGATGAATACCAACTCAAGGATGAAGGTATAACAAGGGCATAATAAGAATCGAACTGCGTTGACTCATGGTTGACAGCTCACTACCCACTCATTGATGAGGTAAACAGGACATGCCAACTCAAAGTTGAAGGCAAGCTTCAAAAGATTGATAATAACACTGCTAAGGAAATCAAATTCCAACTCATTGATGATGGTGTAGATGAAGAATCAGATCTAAGGATCATTGTGCAGACTTACAGTTGAATGCACACTACCAACTCATTGATGAGGTAGACAGAGAAATGCCGACTCAAAGTTGAAGGTAACCAACGATTCATTGACAAAGGTGTTTAAAAGAATTTAGAACATATTCTCTTGGATATGTTTATCATTACCGACTCAAAGATGACGGTGGAAGGACAAAATGTACCTGACTCATAGATGAAGGTACTCCATCAATCTCAAAGACGAAGATGGAATCAAAAGTTATCTGTGCAGACTCGAAGATGAAAGTACACTATCAGTTCAACAAGGATCAAACATACCCTACTCATAGATGAAGGTACTCCATCAACTCAAAGACGAAGATGGAATCACAGGAAAATGTGCGAACTCAAAGATGAATGCATATTACCGGCTCAAAGTTGCAGGTACTTCACCAACTCAAAGACGAAGGTGGAATCACAGGAAAATGTGCGAACTCAAAGATGAATGCATATTACCAGCTCAAAGTTGCAGGTACTTCACCAACTCAAAGACGAAGGTGGAATCAAAAGGAATCTGTGCTAAACTCAAAGACGAAAGCACGCTACCAGCTCAAAGTTGCAGGTAGAACCATGGAACTTTCTGTGAGGATGTTATCAACTCATAGATGGAGATAGTAATTAATTTATCCGAGGGATAACAAAGGTTACCACTCATGGATGTAGGTAACTCAAGTTTGTAACGGGTACCAACTCAAAGATGAAGGTATAAAGGACTTGGACACAATATCTGTCATGTCTGTTTTACTGAATGAGAGTCACAAAGACTATATTGTTGCCTTCTTTTACTGGCAATTTCTGAGCTTTATCTGGAGACACGAGGTTCAAACTAGGATAGAACTAGAATGAAACGGTCAAACAAGACTTCAACTGAAGAGGAATGAACTCATCAGGATTTACAACTGAAACAACCATCTTCCACGAGGCATAGATCTATGTGGGGAACATGACCAATAAAAGGTATTTTGCTGCTTATGAGGATACTCTATATGGAGAGATTGACTCAACCCACAATATAAACAAGGAAACAAGGTGCATATGAATGCAAGCATGATATGTCATAGATATGCATGAATATTTAGTAATGAATGCATGATGGACAGACAAAACTAGGAATAACTAAAAATGTTAACAGCTGCATAAGGACTTGCTGGAGATTTGCACTGAGACTCGCTGGGGAGTAGTATAAAGACTTGCTGGGGAATTGGTACAAGAGCACCATATCCAGGTTTCTTTAAAAGTCTGTCTCTGCTGAGGATTCCGTAGAAGAATGGAGATTCCCTGTGGTTCTTGAATTTGTGAGGTATATGAGGATTGGACCTTTCTAAGGACTCCGCTGGGGATACAAGGTGTTATCCTCTGGAAATAAGATGATATTGTAAGAGAAGTCCTGCAATTCTTGAATTTGCTGATAATGCAGAAGGGATTATTCTTCTGGAAGACTCTGCTGGGGATAAAGTCCGCTGGGGATAGGTGGTATCTTTCCAGGGAATAAGAATATAGGGGAAATCTATCCTTGATTTTTTTGCTTTAATTATCATGGAGACTTTCTATATCTGAAGACTCTGCAGGGGATTATGGTGTCTGATATCTGGTTACGAGATCTTTCCTCTAGGAGACTCTGGCGGGGAACAGTGATGTCTGACCTTTGAATATAAATGAGATTTAGGAGAAATCCTGTAATTCTTGAATTTGCTTAAAATGCATAACACACTCTTCTTTTACTACAAAACATTACTGAGGAGGAGGCATATCCTTCTATTGAATGGACAGAGAACAACAGGAGATTCCCTGTAGTTTCTGAATATCAACTTTCTTCACTCGCTGAGGGATGGAGACCTCTGTATTACTCCTGCTCAGGGAAATCAAATCTTCCTTCTCATCCTCTGCTGGGGACATTGCTGATCCCGCTTTAATAAATTACTGGGGAAATACCTGTAGTAATCCCATAGGCCAAATCTGTAACTTAAAACCTGGATCAAAGTCTTCATGATCAATTAAACTGGGGAGTCTTCATGATCAATTAACTGGGGAGTCTTCATGCCCCAAGTGAAGGGAATAAACTTCTTGAAATATTTCTTGCATGATCTCTTGAGGAAAACTAGGAAGCATAGCTGGGGATATCCAGAATCACAACCTCTGCTGGAGAAATATTACTGCCAAGACACCTGTGGAGATTTTTTTCATCATATACATATAAGGATAGTAATATGAACATGTCTAGTTGGAATCACATGACTTCAGAATTACTGGGACCACATGTCTCAATCCTTTTATTGATGTCCACAAATCAAAATAAATAATCTTTATATTTTTCAAAAACTGTTTTTAATTCAAAACTTTTGTTTCAAAACATATCTGTCAAAGTAAAAGAACTTTCGTAAATTGAAATGAAAATTAAGAGTGCCAAGAAATATAGAAAGGCTCAAATTGATTTGATAGGATGGTAATCAGCCAACAGCATGATTCCATATATCTTTACAAATTGGAAAATGGTAATTTCGTGGAAAAAGGGTACGTTGAACTACAATGACATCATTCTCTCTTCCACTTTTGAAACCTGTATTGCAGCCTTAAGAAAGTTGGAGAACTGTTGAAAATATTCTGATACTTCAATGATCTTGTCTCCGTTATGCAGTTACTTGCCTGAAATCCCTAACTTTTGCCTAGATTGCCCTTTTGGGTTTTCAATCTACCGGGATAATATTCTCTTTGTTTTTTTATGTCTCTAATTTCTGCTTGGACCGCCCTTTCAGGTTTTCAGTCCACCGAGACGCTCATTTTTGCCTAAGCCGCCCTTTCGGGTTTTCAACTTAGCGAGTTGTTCTTTTCATTTTTTAGGCGAAGTATTTCTTGACTGCATCTGTATTCACGGGACGTGGAAGCTCTTCACCATCCATGTTTGTAAGAATTAAAGCACCGCCTGAGAAGGCTTTCTTGACAACATAGGGTCCTTCATAGTTAGGAGTCCACTTGCCCCTAGAATCATTGTGAAATAGTATCATCTTCTTGAGCACAAGGTCACCCTCTTTGAATTCTCTCGGCTTAATCTTCCTATCAAATGCCTGCTTCATTCTCTTTTGATATAACTGTCCATGGCACAAGGCAGTCATTCTTTTTTCTTCAATCAAATTCAACTGATCGTATCTGCTTTGACACCATTCAGCCTCTGACAACTGAGTTTCCATTAGTATCCTCATTGATGGAATTTCAACCTCTATCGGTAACACAGCTTCCATACCGTATACAAGTGAAAATGGGGTTGCCCCATTTGAAGTACGGACTGATGTTCTATATCCGTGTAGTGCAAAAGGCAGCATTTCATGCCAATCTTTGTAGGTAACAACCATCTTTTGAATGATCTTCTTGATATTCTTATTTGCAGCTTCAACTGCCCCATTCATCTTGGGACGGTAAGGAGAAGAGTTGTGATGCTCGATCCTGAAACTTTCACATAATTCATCCATCATTTTGTTGTTCAGATTGGAGCCATTGTCAGTGATGATCTTGTTTGGAATGCCATGTCGGCAAATGAGATTATTTTTGATGAATCTGACCACCACTTGCTTTGTCACCTTTGCATACGAAGCTGCTTCCACCCATTTGGTGAAGTAATCAATTGCCACGAGAATGAAACGGTGTCTGTTGGAAGCTTTGAGTTCAATCCTACCGATCATGTCAATGCCCCACATTGAGAATGGCCAAGGAGCAGAAATCACATTCAAAAAGGTTGGTGGTACATGAACCTTATCAGCGTAGATCTGACATTTGTGACACTTCTTTACAAATTTGCAGCAATCTGATTCTATGGTCAACCAGTAGTAACCAACTCTCAACATCTTTCTTGCCATAGAGTGGCCGTTTGCATGAGTACCAAAGGACCCTTCGTGAACTTCTTTCATCAACATTTCTGCTTCCTTTTTGTCAACACATCTGAGTAAGACCATGTCATAATTCCTCTTATAGAGCACATTCTGATTAAGGAAGAAACTGCCTGACAATCTTCTCAAAGTCTTTTTTATCTTTTTCTGTTGCTCCAAGAGGATACTCCTGAGTCTGAAGGAAATGCTTGATATCGTGGTACCATGGTTTATCATCAAAACTGGCCTCAGCTGTAAACACATGTGCTGGTCTATCAAGTCGCTTGATCACAATTCTGGGTACTTCGTTTGGAAAACCCACTTGATACATTGAAGACAACGTAGCTAGAGCATCTGCCATATGATTCTCATCCCGAGGAATGTGATGCAATTCAACCTTGGTGAAGAAAGTCAACAATCTTCTTGCATAGTCTGTGTATGGGATCAAGCCAGGGTGGCATGTTTCCCATTCTCCTTTGATCTGATTGATAACTAACGCTGAGTCACCATAAACAGTAAGATTTTTGATGTGGAGGTCAATGGCTTCTTCAAGACCCATGATACAGGCTTCATATTCAGCAATGTTGTTTGTACATTCAAAGCAAATTCTTGCCGTGAAAGGAATATGAGAACCTTCTGGAGTGATAATGACTGCACCTACTCCATGTCCATAAACGTTGGAAGCTCCATCAAATACTAAACCCCATTGAGAATCTGGTTCAGGCCCTTCTTCAGGAAGTGGCTCTTTACAATCTCTGGATTTTAGGAACATGACATCTTCATCAGGAAACTCATCCTCATTATCATCGTGATCTTCAACGGGTTGGTGAGCAAGGTACTCAGCCAACACACTGCTCTTGATAGCTTTCTGGGTATGATACTCAATGTCGTATTCTGATAACAGCATCTGCCATCTTGCAATCTTACCAGTGAGTGCAGGCTTCTCAAAAATGTACTTGATTGGATCCATTTTGGATATCAACCAAGTGGTGTGACTTAACATATACTGCCTCAATCTCTTAGCAGCCCAAGCCAATGCACAACATGTCTTCTCGAGTAAGGAGTATCGTGATTCACAGTCAGTAAATTTCTTGCTTAAGTAGTAAATGGCATGCTCTTTCTTTCCAGTTTCGTCTTGTTGACCCAGAATACAGCCCATAGAATTCTCAAGCACTGTCAAATACATAACCAACGGTCTTCCAGCAACAGGTGGTAACAAGATAGGAGGCTCCATGAGGTACTCTTTGATACTGTCAAATGCTTTCTGACAATCCTCTGTCCAAACACAATTCTGACTCTTTCTCAGCAATTTGAAGATAGGTTCACAAGTGGCAGTCATGTGAGAAATAAACCGGGATATGTAATTTAATCGTCCTAGAAAACCTCTCACTTGCCTTTCTGTTTTTGGTGCGGGCATCTCTGGGATAGCTTTTACTTTATCTGGATCAACTTCAATGCCTTTTTGGCTGACAATGAAGCCCAAGAGTTTACCTGACCTGACGCCAAATGTGCATTTGTTCGGATTGAGGCGAAGACGGAACTTCCTCAATCGTTGAAACAGCTTCAATAGATCTACTAAGTGACCTTCTTCTGAACGAGACTTCGCGATCATGTCATCCACATAAACCTCAATCTCTTTGTGCATCATGTCGTGAAAGAGCGTTGTCATGGCTCGCTGGTAAGTAGCACCTGCGTTCTTCAACCCAAACGGCATCACTTGATAACAGAATGTTCCCCATGGTGTTATGAATGTAGTTTTTTCCATGTCTTCGGGAGCCATTTTGATCTGGTTATACCCGGAGAATCCATCCATGAAGGAGAATATGTCAAACTTTGTTGTATTGTCTACCAACATGTCAATGTGAGGCAGGGGGAAATCATCCTTTGGGCTTGCTCTATTTAAGTCACGATAGTCGACACACATTCGTACCTTCCCGTCCTTCTTAGGAACTGACACAATATTTGCTATCCACTCTGGATACACTGAAGTGGCAAGAAAACCAGCATCTATTTGCTTCAGAACTTCTTCTTTAATTTTGACGGCCATATCTGGATGTGTTCTTCTTAATTTCTGTTTGACCGGTGGACATTCTGGCTTCAAAGGTAGCTTGTGCTCTACGATGTCAGTGTCGAGACCAGGCATATCTTGATAAGACCAAGCAAACACATCTACATACTCTTTCAACAGGCTGATCAATTGCTCCTTGACCTGTGGGGATAACAATGCTCCAATTTTGACTTCTTTCACATTTTCTTCCGAACCCAAGTTGACTGTTTCCAAAGGCTCTTTGTATGGCTGAATAGTGTCTTCTTCATTTTCAAGCTGGCGGGCGACCTCTTCTGGAATCTCATCCCACTCTTCCTCTTCAGCTTCAAATACAGAATGTTCAAAGTTGGGAGAGGGCATGATGTCATTGTGTTCAACGGGTTTAAGTAACCTGTACAAACAATTGTTTTTAGAGGACTGACCATGACATGCAAAAATGTGTTCTTTTTAAGGTTTTTTTTTGTGTTACCATTTTCCGAAAAAGCTGAAAAGATAAAAGGACACAAGTGTATAGGAACACAAAAGATCTTTTTCATGGATAGTACATTTTTGACAAAAGTGCCCATTTTACAAAATTAATGCTTCGCGCTTTGGGCTAAAGCGGAAGATTTTTGAAAACTGAAAAGCTTAATTACTTTGATATATGGACACAATGTGGGATGTCAACTGCGGTCCAGTTCTTCATAACTACTCCTGGTGTCACAAATCTGGGGCCTTCTTTTGTAGTTGGCTCTTGTGTTGTAATTATGCGTCAGCTTGAAATGGATCTGCTGGCGGGAAGCAACTGTTATAAGACTGGACCAAGACAGACAACCTGTATGCACGTGATGCATGGATATGCAAAATGAATGATTTTCCAAGGAACTCTAAGTGAAGGAAAAGATATAATTGCAAACATTTTTTATAACAAAACAAAGTTATCAACCCAAAATACAACCAAGAAAACCATTTAAGGACATGTGTCATCAGGACGAGCATAAACAAGTAGGAGTTGTCCTTCAAGTCTCTCAATTCTTTCTTCATAGGCCTTCTGCATAAAAGCTTTCTCCTTCACCAAACTATCTACAAGACCTTTCCATGCACCTGAGGACTGTGGAATCTGGGAGTAATCTGTTGTGCCTGAGGAAAATAAATCCTCTTGCACCCTTGGACGTTTACCTGCACGATCTTCTCCACTCTGCTCCTTTAATTGTCTCTGAAGTTCTTCATTTTCCATTTCGAGCACCTGGGCCTTATCCTTCCAAGCGTCTCTCTCTTTCTTGACCCTCTCCAAGGTGGCTTGGAGTTCTTCTTTGTCATCTAGCGGAAGGTAGGGGGTCTTCAACGGAGCGGGTTTGATAGGATCATGATGTGGGTATGGCATTTTCAACTGTATAGCTCTGGCTCTGATCCACTGGAGGTACGGCTCATAGGAGGTACAATCTTTCTTACCCAATTCAAGTCTCCCTTTGCGACAAACACGATGCCAAGCTCTTACTACTCTCTCTTTCATGGTAGGGTCCTCCTCGTTATCCCTCAAGAAAATACCTTCTAAAAGAATGTTAGGAGGCTTGTCCTTCATAGGGTAACCGAGTTGTCTCCTAGCAAGTACTGGATTATAAGAAATGATTCCCTTTGTGCCCATGAGGGGCACATTGGGGAACTCCCCGCAACTATCAATGATCTTCACATCGTCTAAAACTCTACTATACCATGCAATATCTGACTGGGTAAGAGACATAATCCTCTGTGACCACTGAAGTCCTGACTTGCGATCCCAAAAAGTAGCTGACTTAGGAAGATGAGAGACAAACCATTTGTAGAGTAACGATATACCGCAGACTATGGTTCCTCCTCCTTTCAAAGTACGGTAATGGATGGAATGATAGGTGTCTCCGAGCAAAGTTGGAACAGGATTACCACTTAGGAAGATGCGTATAGCATATGAATCCACAAAACCTTCAATATTAGGAAATAGTAACAAACCGTAGATCAACAAGGCGAACAAATGCTCCACAATAATATCACAACCTTGACTGGAAAAATAAGAAACCTTCCCCATTAAGAACTTGGCAGTGAAACCTGGAAGTCCTCCTTTGGTGGTGAAGTTATTCTTGAATTCTGACTTCTTCATGTACAACACTTTTGCAAGAGAACTGTGCTCGGGTAACTTTTCTGAACCAGAGAAAGGTACTGTATCAGCAACTGGGATGTGAAGCAACTGGGCATACTCTTCTAATGTAGGCATGAGTTGATAGTCTGGGAATGTGAAACAGTGATAGACTGGATCATAGAATTGTACTAATGTCTGCAATAACCCTTCTTCCATCCTAAGTGTCAATAAAGATATAAGTGCCCCATATCTGTCTCTGAAACCAATAGGATCTGCGATCGAAGAAACCAGTTTCTTTAGTTCATCTATCTTTGGATTGATGAGATTGTACTTTTTCACACTTCTCTGTCCAAAATCCATGTTTCTTGCAATATTTGCAATCCTCACTTTAAGTTCCTTGGAAAAAGGTTGAAATGATGGGAATGAATGCATGTCATGCATGAATGCAACAAACACAAACATGGTCAAACAATACAAGGCTCAAAGTTCATCACCAGCATGGAGTTTAGGACAACGCCCCAAGATAAGTTCTAAGGTTCACCTGCCAAACGGGTTCTAAAAGTTCCCAAGGTTATGGATCCTTCTTCGGATAATACCGGGTTAAGCAACTGCTCGCTTTCCAATATTATTCTCAAAAGAATCTCGCTTGAGTGTGATATCGCGTATCAACCAAACCAGACTTTTGGTCCGAAGTGGTCACCGCATCACATCCTAAGTAAGGCTAAGATGGGGTAAAGGTAAACTAAGGTCCATGGCTTCACGGGCCCGTCGAAAGCAACAATGCCTCACAAATGACTTGTTTAGCACTATCACCCTCAAAGAGGCCTCCACCAAGCGGACAAAGGCTCAAGTCAACTCGGTAAGGATTGTCTCCTATCAAGTCAACCTGAATTATCATCCATCCTATCTCAAATGTGCCCCAAATCCGGGTATAGGATTTATCACAAGTATCCCCCAAAACCCAAAATAACAAACATTACAAACAATACAATTTAGCAAATATCCACAAAGCAAACATATAAACAAGCAAAGATAGGCTAAACCCTCAAATAAGTTTAATCATAATTCCCCAGCAGAGTCGCCATTCTGTCGCGGCGGGATTTTTCACGAGATTAAGTATTGATTGAACTTAACCCGTTTGAAAAATATTTTAAATGCAAGAGTCGCCACCGTCTTTTATTTTATCCAAAAAGAGGAAGGGAAAAATAACGATAAATCCCTTTAGAGTTACGGGTTCGGGGGTTGGTTATGTAAAGGGAAGGTATTAGCACCCTCTACATCTGTGGTACTCCACAAGAACCTTTTTGCTTATGTTTATGTGAATGCTTTGCTTTTTTCGCTTTGATCGTTTGATTGGGGAGATGAGAAAAGAACTTGATTTTATTGCTTTTGGACTCGATAAAGTCGTAGACTTCATGCCTACGTATCTCCAAGGCGCAATGGAGAAATCAGAATCCACGTAGTTCTCCCAAAAGAACTAGGGGAAAGTCTGTTTTGTTGATTTTAGATTGGCGTGTCTTGCCATCTCTTGCTCGACCTAGGCGGGAGGCTTCGAGACTGACACGTCCTTTTGAAAATGTTTTTAAACTGAAAAGCCAAAGTTGGCAAAAGTTTTGAATGAGCCTAAACCTTGAAACAATAAATAAATGGGCTCATTATAATGAAGCCCAAGAGTAAGCTTGTGAGTGTGTGAAAAGGGTTTCTTAAACGGCGACCGTTGGAATCGCATCGGGTTTCTCTTTTTTGGATTTTTCAATTTTTTAACATAAAACGTGAACAATACGATTAAACACACAATACAGAACATAAAAAATGCGAGAAAGTAAATTATTACAACACAGTTAGCTATGAATAGTTAGTATTACGAATAGTCAGTAGAGTTAATCGAGCTGAAACTGAAACGAAACGGTTAGTAACAACATAAACAAATATAAAAAAACAATATAAACATTTACTTTAGACAAAATAAACACTTGATATAAATAAACATTTAATTAAAATAAACATTTAAACAAATAATTAATTTAACTAACATTTAAATAAAACATATATGCAAAATAATAATAAAAGATAAACAATATTTAGTAAACAAAAGTAATATATATATATATATATATATATATATATATATATATATATATATATATATATATATATATATATATATATATATGTACATTTAGACAAATAATATATAATAGACAAAAATAATATATATATATATATATATATATATATATATATATATATATATATATATATATACAAAGATAATATATATATATATATATATATATATATATATATATATATATTATATATATATATATATATATATATATATATATTTAGATATATAATAGACAAAAATAATATATATATATATATATATATATATATATATATATAGATAAATAATATATTAAAACACATGTCGGCAAGTCGGAACTTTGCCGATTTCAGAGATAAGTGAAGAATATTACCTTGTGTGAAGAGGATGAACTTCTGATCGTCCAAATGATCGACCGAAAGCTGGAAACCGTCACCGACGCAGTGCTGGCTGCCTTCGTGAGTACCTGACTTCAACGTCGCTTTTGATCGGTGAAACGACGCCGGAATGAAATGAACCTTGGATATTTGTGATCTGGACTCAACGAACTTCAAAGATATGAAATCGGTTTTGTGTTTCGGTGAATAATCGGGACGATTTTGGGTTACCGAAAATGAAGAACAAGTGAAATACAGTAATGCTTTTGGAAAAATATTTCTTTTCAATTCTCTGTTTCTCTCACCACACGTTTTTTCTTACTGATCCACCTCTTTCCTTTCTCTTTTCTTACTAACCACATCTATATATATATATATATTTAGATTACTTAAACAATAAGAAACCTAAAAAATATCTAACATAAATTAATAATATATATTTAGATTACTTAAACAATAAGAAACCTAAAAAATATCTAACATAAATTAATAATATATATTTAGATTACTTAAACAATAAGAAACCTCAAAAATATCTAACATAAATTAATAATATATATTTAGATTACTTAAACAATAAGAAACCTAAAAAATATCTAACATAAATTAATAATATATATTTAGATTACTTAAACAATAAGAAACCTAAAAAAATATCTAACATAAATTAATAATATAATTTATATATTATATAATAATAATAATAATAAACTAATATAATATTAATCCTAATTAAATAAACTAATTAACAACTAAACACAATTAATATTAAGCACAAATAATATTAAACGGCACACGATTAAAATACGATAAAATCGAGCGACACGAACGCGATAAAAACGATGACAATTTGCACAGCAAAACAGACAAATTGATAAAACCAATAAACCAGTAAACCGGTAAACCAGTAAAATCAACAACACGACTCAAACAGACTCGATTAAATCACACGGCACAACACGTAATTAAATAAACAACCCTAGGCAATAATAAAATCAACACGACATCACGAAAACGCTGACAAACACAATCACAAATAATCGGACAATACGAAAACTCTAATATATTCGAAATACAGTCAAAATACCGACAAACAAACAATTAAATAGATAAAAACGCACAAAACCTAATCGAAGCGATGCCACGCACAAAAGAGATAAGCGAGATAAATACGAGGCAACGATATCGGCCAGGTTTTGCTAAAACAACGAAATACAACACGGTAAGCAACGAAAACACACAAAACCTAATCAAACCAGTTGTCACGCGAAGTTTAAGAAATTGAGATGAATAGGAGACAACGAGATTAATCAAGATGTGGTCAACAAAGCCAAAGTCAAATTTTGGGGTGCGACACCTAGTATCCGATTCCTTAGCCACCAGCTCCACTGGGACGAATTTGCTGATGATTTGAGTAACACATATAGGAACCTGGCTTTGGAGTTCCTGAGTTCATTCGACTATGACCCATATTCTGGACCAGATGGGTATGCTGCTTTCAGGCTTTTTGGAGTTGAGTACTCCTTCAGCCAGAAAGAGTTCGGCGACCTGTTGGGTTTCCAGACTACTCCCGATGCTATCCCGGAGACACCTTTGGGATATTTCCTGGGTAAGGAAGTGGAGAAGTTTTGGAGTGATATATCGGCTGGCGGAAGCCAGGATCCATCTACACAGTTATCTTATGTCATACATAACCCAGCCTTCAGATATTTTCAGATGATATTAACGCATTCCTTCTTGGGAAGACCGGATGCAGAGACACTACTGAGTGAAGAAGAGATCTTCCTATTATTTTGCGCATCCCAGTCTTGCCCAGTAGCATGTGGGAACTTTTTATTGAATAATCTCAGCGGTATCTCTAGATCTACCGAAGGAGTCATCCATGTTTGTGGAATCATCACACAGATTGCTGTCGCTTTAGGTCTGTCTCGCAAGCTGTCACATCTTCGGATCTACTGTGGATACACTACCATAGACATCGACTTCTGTTTGACCAGAGGATTGATGAGGAGAGCCTTTTTCCACCCATGTCAGTTCCGATTGCTAGTCGACAGCGAGGCTATCCATTACTTCACATTGCCAGACCCTATGATGACCAGTGTGCATGATCCAACGAATTGGAGTTATGCTCTAGAGGGCCAGGGAGAGACCGTCGAAGCACCGAGATCGCCACCCGTTGCTGAATACACGCCTACACCACCATCTCCTAGAGTCACTGTTTTCTCTAATAATCATTCATTGCAGATACCCGACATACGCACCCGGATTGCTGAGTGCCGTAGAGAGATTGCAGAGCTTAGACAGGAAGTGGCGGACTTAAATTTACAGATAGGAGTGTTTGATCTCACCCATGCTACTGAAGCCGATTTTCTATATCAGGAGATCGCAGAGCTCAGACAGGAGATAGTCGTGCTCCGTGGATCCACTCAGGCAGACGACACCCCTACTACCTGATCTCACCATTTCATTTCATTTTATTTCTATTTATCGTATTTGCATTACTCATTTTATATTATCGCATTTGGAATATTATATAAATTACTACTATACATTAGTATTTCTATTTTTATCTATATATGTTTTATATTTATTTTATTTGCATTTTAATTTTTCAGTTATTTATTTATCTATATTTAATTTTTGTTTTTGTTTTTGTTTCAGTTTCACTTTTTATTTTCGTCTTTACTTTTATAAAATTATGCAAGTCAAAGAAACTAGGAGAATCACAAGACAAATGCTATCCAGACCCCTCAAAGCCAAAAGACAAGCGAAGCCCAAACCAAAGGACCAAAATCTGGCCCAGCCAGATTTTGCCTTGTGGCGCCCGCCATAGGACCTGTGGCGCCCGCCACAGCGTTTGTAAATGGTCGGGGCAGACCCCTTTTCTTCACCATTTTTGCAACTTACAACCTCCAAAACCCATTTTTTTCACCTTGGAAAAAAGTTCTTGAACCCCCAAAAAGCTCATACTTTCCTAACCATCATACCACACATATCATTGTTCCACTTTCCGTTTTTGATTTCATCCGCCGGATTTTGTAAAAATCCAACCTTTTCACCTACCACTTCATCTTCTTCATCCACATTTCAAGAGCATTCAAATGGAGTTCAACGGATTCATTCTTCGAGGAGGGAAACCAAGGGAGAGACAAAGAAAAATCATCGAACGGTTGCAAAATCGGGAAATCCTTCCGATAAGGTATGTTAACGAAGATTGTCTCTACACTTTAGGTATCTACCATAGCATTTTCCATTTATTAGACAACTTAGGTTTGCATAATTTCTTTATCAACAAAGAACCCACCTATGAGCGGTTGACAATCGAATTTTTAAGTTCCTTAATTTATATTGTCAACCCTAACACTGCTAGCACAGCCGGTACTGTCCAATTTAGAATGTTTGTTGTTGAATACCAATTCAGTACCGATGAACTAGCCAGTCTGTTAGGGATCCCTCATGGGGAAGGTGCTATTTGTGAGGCCCCTTTGGATTCCGAATGGTCTGTTGACGTATTTTCCTTCTGGGAGCGTTTATCAGACACTTCAATAAACTCTTTTGAAGGAGTTCTTGCCTCAACCATCCATAACCCGACCATCAGAGTTTTTAGATATCTGTTGGTATGCACTATTTTTGGCCGGGAGAATCCAAATAAGGTTAACGCTAGAGAGCTTCTATATTTGCAAGGAAGCCTCACAAATAGGAGAATTAATTCGGTTCCGTTCATGCTCGCCCATATGATTTTAACTCTGAATAAGGCGGGACCGATTTCTTTTGGTGGATTGATTACGTCTATTGCTCGGGCACTTAACCTGAACAATGAGATGGCTACCCTAGACCCCTTACCTCCTCGCATAATTAACTTAAAATTTCTGAGACACATGAAATTGTGCCGTTCAAGGAGAGAAGGAGGTTATACACTTATGATTCATGGTGTAGCTATCCCATCTGTTATTCTACCTTGCACTAGACGTGCAGATATACGTGATGAGAGGAATTGGACCTACGATTTAGATGCTCCACCTGTTTTGGGTCCTCTTCCTCCTAACATTCCTGATGAGGCGGGACATGACACTAATGATGAATATGATCGGAGAGAGAGATCTCCCGTACCACATGTGTCCCCCCATCATCCTTCACCACCACACACCGCACCATCTTCTTCTTCTGCAGGTACCACTCCTGGCTTCTATATTATAGAGGAGATGTGGCGTGACCACATGGCTAGAGAGCAAAGGCGTGACGACCTACTCTCTACCCTCTAGCAAAAAATGACGGATAATATGAACTTCATGCAAGAATCACAGCGGAGGACAGACAGGTCCTACGACACTGTTCTACAGTCTCTACAAGTGATTACAAATACGCAAGCCCGTCAACAACAATACCACCAGAGACACATGGCACTAATTGAAGCCACCCAAGGTTCCATTATTGGTAACCTTCGAGAGGTGAGGACCGCTCAGGATGCCCTGCAGGCGAGGATGGATCAGAGAGATCGTCGTCGTACCCGATCCCGTCGTCCACCTCAGGATGGCGAGGGCACTAGTGGTCAGCAATAGGTTGCCAGGTAACTCTTTCTTATCTTATTTCGAAACATTGGGGACAATGTTCGATTTAAGTGTGGGAGGAGACTCTATCGTCTTTTCTTTATTGTTTTTCTCGCTTTTCCTTTATCGTTTTTCTTTACTGTTTTTAGATAGTTTATTGTTATTTCCTTTTAGTCGTTTATTTTGCTTTTTAGTATAATGCATGTGTCAGACGAGTCACCAAATACAGTAGATCTTTAGTACAATCCTACCTCCCCATACCTTTAGCCCCACCAAAAAATTTTGCAAAAGAAAATAGTGTTATTTCGAAAGTTTTCAGGTTTTAAGGACATGTTTTGAGTAAGGATGCGGTGACTTGGGAGAACTTTGCGAAACATCAGTATCTATTTTAGCACCATAAGCTTCGTAAATATAGGAATCATTCCCGAAACCCCATATACCATGGCCTTAATCATCATTTCTGTATAAGTCCTTAGTAGTTTATCTCAGCAGTCAGCTCCGGCCTACGCATCCTCTACGTAGGGGACCGATGCAAATAAGTGAATGATCCAGAAAAACAAAAAAAAAACAAAAAAGCAAAATGGCAACTCCGGTATAGGTGACCCTCACAAAGTCATTTAAACCAAAGAATTGTAAAAAAATTGCTACAAAAAGAAAAAGAAAAGCAGTGCTCACTGTTAGTTGGTTCAGAGGTATCTGGCACTGAACTCGGTAGGGCGGATTACGATCCGATCCCCCACAACTACAGTTGGGTCCAATAAAAGGATTTACACATATTTATGTGCCAGAAATCCCATGTTCAGATCATAATCACTAACAGGTCACTCTACTATGAAGCATGTATGGATAACGGGCTTAATATGATTGCGCCTGAATGAAAAGGACACAAAAGAGATGAAGAGGCAGGCCTAGGTATTGTGGGACAATATGGGTTGGTTAATATAGGAATGAAGTTTATGTCCGTATTCGCGGATTAGTGTCATCATGATACCCTTAGTTCACTCAGTTAGTACCTATCACTGCATCCCGACTTGAACTTGGAATTTTTACCTGAAGCACTCGTTTACACAAATTTTCTTTTATGAGCTTTTCAATGTTTTGCTTGAGGACAAACAAAGGTTTAAGTGTGGGAGAGTTTGATCACACTAAAATTTACGTATTTTCGACTCTGATTTCACATGCATTCTAGTTGTTTTATTGTCATTTTGTTGTGTTATTACTTTGTTTTCCTTTGTTTTCAGGTTTTTACTTTAATCGGAGCCCCGATCGAGAAAAGGAGCGAAAAAGAGCCAAAAAACCCTAAAATTCAGCTTTTTGCTCTTATGGCCTACCCAATGGCGGGCGCCACAGACCAAGCCATGACGTGTCAAATTCAACTTCCATCAACTCCCACGTTTTCCCACTACTTCCACTAAGGCGCCCCATATTGTGCTTGTGGCGGGTGCCATGGCCTTGTGGCGGGCGCCACAAGAGGAAAAAACGGTTCCCTCCTATTTTCAAGTGAAGGGCATCCAAGTCATTTCCATCTTTTTACTTCCCTATAAATAGAAACGCGAATTCACTTTTACAATCATCCAAACTTAGAGCAGAGGCAAACTCAGGAGCAACTTTGTTTCACTTAGGCATATATTCAGTTTTATAAAGTGGTAATCGCTTCGCATTGGAGTGTTACCACAATTGTGTAATTGAGTCTGTGATAGAGTCTGTAATCGAGTTTGGAGCACTTTGGAAGGAAGTTAATCCTGCCGCCATTTTCTTTTCCGCATTGCAATTTACTCAGCCCTCCGATTAGAGCAGGTTTTTATTACTCGCCTTTACTTTATTTATTTCCCGCACTCGCCTTTACTTTATTTATTTCCCGCACTCGCTTTTACTTTATTTATTTCTCGCACTCGCTTTAACTTTATTTATTTCTCGCACTCGCTTTAAATTATTTATTTCTCGCACTCGCCTTTACTTCATTTATTTCTCGCACTCGCTTTAAATTATTTATTTCCTCGCACTCGCTTTAAATTATTTACTTTCCGCACTCGCACTACTTTTATTTATTTTAATGCACTTTTACTTTGCCATGTCTAGCTAAATTTATAAGGTTAGAATGTAAGGATCATAATTGAACCGATAATCCGTACAATTGTTCGTAGAAACACTTAAGGGCTATTTTAACTTTCAACTTAAGTTTTCCCGCACTTCAATTCCGTTGGGTAAGATCGAAAGCCGTCCAACGTCTTTTTAAACTTAATTGTTTTTAACTATTTCAAAAACAGCGAAAGCGCTTTGTCTAGTTCATTAGGAGTTTTTAACATAAAGAAGAAAAGAGATTTTAAAACTATTTTCGGACGCGTTTATAAGTTTAGAGTCTGGTTCGTAAGAACCTTTTTTGGTTAAGAAATCCAGGTTATAATACTTTTCAACTTAGTCAAGATGTTATATTTCTTGAAAATAGGTTTACTACTCTAACGCAATACGCGCCTTTTTATAAGTGACAATAAGAGGGTTTGATTAGGGAGTACAACTCGGTTCTGAATACGCGAAAGCGACAGTTCCTGTTAAATTAGTTCGTTTCAAAGTAGGAAACATTGCCCATAAGTAGCTCTACTAGCAAGTACTTCGATTATCAATTAATTACGTGAATTACATTCGAACCTATCTTTATTAATTATATTCTATTTAAATACTTTACTTTTCATTGCACACTACAAAAACACCTATTTTAACTGCCTTTGATAAACACCATAACAACAGATAACGATAGATTGACGCTTGGTCTCGGTGGATTCGATCATCTTTTATATTACTCTGACGCGTTCGTATACTTGCGAAAAACACCGCATCAGCTACCAAGCCAGGGAGGAAATCCACTATTAGCAGTATTAATTCAGGCCTTAAACCAACTGTTTAATCCTATCACTTAACACCTACCCAATGCAATTTCAATCTTAAACTAAGACCAGAGTTCCTACTCACTCTCCCTCAATCACCACAGTGATTACAACCTTTAATAAGTTTAAAGTTAATGGCGAAGTAAAACTTCAAACAACTCTTGATTGTGCTTAACAGCTTTAATCAAGAAACACAGCACTCACGCTTAAAAGCTTAGAGTGACACAACACTTACAACTCAATGAACACCCTAGTCCAATGCAATCATCTAGGTGATAATTGCTTGGCTCACAAGATAAACCTAATACAAGACACAATTAAAATACAGCAGTGAAGTATAATGGTACAATGAATGCTTCATGCTTAAAACCCCTGAGTTGCTGAAAGTAGGATTGCCATCCTTTTATATTGCAGCACTTGGGCCTTGTACATGTATTTCCTAAAAATAAGGTTAAGCAAGTTAACCTAATTTCCATATATTAGGGTGCTAACAAATAGGCTATTTGTTAGGTCCATTAATTGTAGCTCAGTTGTTAGTTTCCTGGATTTTAGCTCAGCTGTTAGATTCCTGAAAAATAGCCTGAGAAAAATACTGAAACAGAAAAACTAACTATCCTACACTTTAGCATATGCTGTCAGGAATGAATGTCATAACATTCAGTTTGGCGTCCAGAACATAGGCCATATGCTAGGTCTTGTATTCTCCTGAAAAATAGACTGTACTAAATGCTGAACTGTAACAGAAAGACCAACCAGTCTATAATTCAGTATCAGCTATCAGAGATAAATGTCATAACATTTAGTTTGACATTTAGACAATAGGCCATATGCCAGGTTTGTTATTCTCCTGAAAAGCAGACTGAAATAAATACTGAACTGTAGCAGAAAAACCAACCTGCCTATAATTCAGTATCTGCTGTCAAGGATGAATGTCATAACATTCAGTTCGACATTCAGACAATAGGCTATGTGCCAGGTCTGTTACTCTCCTGAAAAACAGACTGAACTCAATACTGAGCTATAACAGAAAAACCAATTATTCTACAGTTCAGTATCTGCTGTCATGGATGAATATCATAACATCCAGTTTGACAATCAGTAAATCTTATATTAGCTGATCCTGCAGCATACTACTCAAGCATGTCATGACATCAGTCAAGACATCAGAGTACAGTTAGTGTTTTAACATAAAATGCAGCCAATCAAACATCTACATCCTTAGTGAGTGTGCTACTCCTATGGACTTTCGGTCTTTCTCTGATTTCTTTTTCCTTTGTGGCCATATTTCCCCATAGAGTATTAACTTTTGCATGCATACGTCTGCATCATGAGGTCTCTTAGGGACCAAAATTCGTCTCTTTGTTATTATTTAAGCCCATTCTACCTTGTTGAGACAAAGATTTTAACCTTTATATCTCCGGCTAGAATGACCTTAAATAGGGGCATCTGTAAGACCCTAATTTTGACCCTACGATCCCTCATGGCATCATATCATTGCTCATTGCATTGCCTCAAGGATCATAGCATGTGTGGCTCATTTACCCTAAGGGTGGGACTTATTGAGTTGGTTTGAGACCACCAAGCATGCTTGAATTGTATATTATTGCTTTTATCATTTGTTTAACTAACCAAAAGCACAAAAATATGTCACTAACCTCTTTTTGTTTTGAAGCTCAAGCAATCATGAGATCCCCTTCTCTTAGGAGGCTCCTATGCTCAATGAAATGGATAGATGAAGATGAAAGCAAGCATGACAATGGTTCCCAAAGCTCTCAATCATCATATATGTCTCCCAGTTATCTCAATTTTCCAATTTGATCAGGATAAACCAAAGGGCTTGAGGATTGCTTCCCAAGGAAATCCTAATTCAACTGTGCATTGACTCTGCCTTGCTCATGAAGAAACCTCAACCTATGATCAAATTCAATCAAGGGAAGTTCTTTCATTCATTATTTTATGCATATATGAGCCTATGTGAGTATCCTCAATCATTCATTCATCAAGATTTGAAGTTTGGCCTTGAGAAGTTGACCAGTCAAGTCATCTGACTAAAATGAGAATCACTGAGACCTAACTTTTAATGTGTTTGTCAAATGAATATGACCCCAATAGAAAACACGTTCTTAAGAACCATATGAACAACTTTCATGTTCACCAAAAATCCATTTGAAACTTGGAAGGTCATCATTCATTTCAAAACATTATAGGTCATTTTGACTGAAACCCTAATTTTGGGTCAACTTTCCAAGGACTTAACTTCCTCATTTTTTATGATTTTGAGGTGAGACCAATTGCATTGGAAATATTAAGATGTCTACTTCAAATGTTATTTTGGACAAAATTTCATCATCCTAAAATAAATACATGTGATAATACAAAACCTTATAGGTCACTTTTGGTAAAAAAATTCAAAGGGAACCTAGACATGTTTTATACCTCAAACTTCAAGACCAGTTTTCATAAATTTCCAAACTCCAAATGGATTTTTACCCAACATAGATTTTGATCCTCATGTCAATAGCTTTCCAACCATTACTCACACTACCATGTTTGGATTTTCCATGTGTGATTTTCGAAGGGCTTAAGATTTATGTTCAATTATGCAATTCACATTGAAACCTCATGCATAAGCTAACAGCGGGCCTTTTGCACGTCCAAACCATCTGCAAATGATATAAGCTTGCATTTCCATCCAATTTTGGGTCTCACATGCGCTTGTACAGGCCCATGCATGGAGGACCCAATTCTCATGCACACGAGCATTTCACTTGCTTGCTTCATCTCCAGCTATAAATACATGGCATTGCTCATTCAAAAATCAACCTTATGGTGATCTGAAACTCTGCTGGAATCAAAACCTAACCTCACTCAAAGGAATTCCAAATTTCATTTCTCAATTTCAAGCTTGAATTTCAACACAATTAGTTGATCTTCAAGTCTTATTCCTTAGCCTTGCATTCATATCACATCTCAAGATCAAATTGAAAGCAAAAGCTTGAAGGAATCGTGATGTTCAAAGCTGCTCTTCAAAGGTATAACACCAAACTGTTTTGATCTAAAGCTTGTTATACAATGTAAATTGCTTGTGTTTAAACTGTTTTCTGAAGTCCTCGAGCAAGAGGCAGGCCAGTGGTGGTCTTGATTTCATGATTGGAAGCATTTCAGTTTGCATACCTTGATTTTCAAGCTCAGATTTCTCACTTAATAGAAACATTGAGCACAATCCAAGGTTATAGGGGTGATGTACATCACCCCAACATCATTTTGGTACCATGCTTGTTTATTTTGGTTAAGGTTCAAAAACCTGCGCGTGGTGGCCGGAGTTTGTTCTCTGGCCGGAGAAGATGGTGGTTTCCACCACCATCCCCACGTGGATGCTTTGTGTCCATCATATCTGGCTCCAATGTTTTAATCATGGCCTTTGGTTCATTTGACTTATTTTAATTCATCATGTTGCGCGCTTGACCAAGGCCTATGATGCGTCCTCACTTCTGATCCCTTGGATGTTGCCACGTCATTTAATGAAACTGATCCAAGGGGCGCGCATTTTTTCTATTTTATTATTTCTGTTTTATTTTCTTTTAATACCTTTTAATTTCAAAAATTCATAACTATTTTATTTGAAGTCACAAAAATATGAGACCAATGGAAAAAAAATTCTTGAAAAATCTAGTTTCATAATCTAATTTTTAATTATTATTGTGACTTCATTTAATATTTTTTGTGGAATTATTTTGTTTTTAATAGTTCTTAATTCATTTTAAATACTTTTTGATATCTAAAAATTCCAAAAATATTTTCTTAACACATATGGATCATGATAAGTCTATGAAAAATAGTCTCATCAATTTCTTAATTGATTTGAGATTTTTTTGAGATTTTAATTCATTTGTGTTATTTTTCTTTGTTTTTTAATTGTTTTAAAATAGTTTCTGTTTTCAAAAAATGTTGAGAAAATTTGTCAAACCTTGTTTGACCATGTTAGACCTATGATGATTCAATTGGACTTGTTGAAGTTGATTTAAATTGAATTTGAGGTTTGACCATATTTTGTCCATTTTTATTTTGCATTTATTTTAATTCCAAAAATACCAAAAAAAATATTTGACTTGTTGACTTTTAATCTTCATTTCTCTTCTGTTTTACATTGGTTAATGATGATTTGATTCACATTTGATCATTGTGTTTTGATTATTTCATTTGAATTCTCATTTTGTTCATTTCATCTTCATCTCTTTTCTTCTTTTTATTTTGGCCAATGAGTTAATGATTTGTGGTTGGTATTGACATATAAGAGGCTTAACCTTCTTTGATCCAAATCAAACTCAACTTGATCAAAGATCAAGTGAGTTGCTTTGTGTCCAAGATAGGTTGCTTCTTGGTCAAGCAAAAAACCTAAAATCCATACAAGGTCTTTCTTCTTTTCTTTTGGCATGGCAAGTTGTAGGAGTTTGGCTTACTAGTCATGATCTCTAACTTGTGTTTATTTGCCTATAGTTTTATTGACCGGCCTCAGATAGGTGTGACTACTACATTAGTCCACTTACGATTGCTTAACATAGCGCTAAATTGTCTTATGACACACTAACATTAACTACTAATTACTAACTTTAATTCAAGCCTTTAATTTCTTGCAATTTACTTTAATGCAATTTACTCTCTTGCTCATTTATTCATATTGCTTTTTCCCTTTGCTCACTTGAGCACATATTTTATGTTTATGCCATTTTCCTTTTGCTCACTTGAGCTCATATTGTATATAAATATATTGTTGCCTTGTGATTGTTTTGTCTTTGTTTGTGTGAACCCAATGCAAAAAGGAGAAAGGACTTAGAATTAGGACCTTACCTATACTTAAAGGAGTTCAAGAGCAACTAGGTCTCATGCCTTTAGAATGCTAAATTGGTTGAAGAGCAACCAGGCCTCATGCCTTTAGAATGCTAAATCTTAAAGTTGACTTCAAAGGACCCCTAATCTAAACTCATTCTTTGTCCATTCCTCTTATTGTGTTGTGAACTTTTTGATGTTTGCTCTTGTGTGATAGGGATTCCATATTGAGATAGTAAGAAGGAACATTGTCATGAGTAGCCAAGTTAAGAGAGACAAGCCAAATGGAGATCCTAGGAGCTTGAATAAAATATTTGATTGATTGCTTGAGTTATTTGCTAAGTCCAAAGGAAAGGAGCATTTTGAATCATCTTTATGATTTCAAGAAAAGGAACTCCAAGGGTTTTATCTCTTCTCTTATCTTTGTATGCTTTAGGACTAGCCCTTCTCTTCTTCTCTCCACTCTAACCCAAGCCAAAACCTTCCCATTTCATAACCAACCCCCTTACCCAGATCTCTGACATTTTTATTAGTTTTTGATTTGATAAAACTTCTTACTTGGCTTTTGTTCGATTTTTAGCCTTTCCTTTGGACAAATAAAAGTGCGGTGGCGACTCGAATTGTATGATTTACTTTTGGTTTAATCAATAAGCCATAAGGTAATGAATATCCCGCTACACACCGGAGAAGATGGACGGAGCTAGGGCTCTGGTGGTGTGCTGGCATTGCCCAGACCATCTGATCATGAATCCACGTTCTAATCGTGGCCCTTGCTTTTGAATACCATGCGTGTGCATGCTTTGACTGAGGCGTTTAATGAAAGTGTGCGCCTGGCCATCAGATCTGCCACCTCAGTTAATGAGGGAGATCTGATGACCCTTGTGTTTTTAATTTCATTTTATTTTCTGATTTTTCATTTAATCTCTTTATTTAATTTAATTCATATTAATTTCATTGTTAATCCAAAAAATATGGGACCTTCACCAAAAATCTTTAAATATTTTTCTCTTCATATTTTGAATTAAACTTATTTTTTGGATTAACTTTGATATTTTTCATGAATTAAATGTTTTTGTGTATATTTTTTAATTGTTTAAAAATACTTCTGACTTTTTAAAAATTGTGAATTTTTTTGTTTAAGGTCATTTGACCTTGTTTGACCTAGGATAAATCCATTGGTCATTTATTTGGTGTTTTGAAGGGATTTTAGGTTTTGACAAAATTAAAATCCATTTTAATTCATTTTTAAATTGATTTTTAATTGATTAAATGTTTAAAAATATTGTTGAGTCATTTTTATGGTCTTGTGATGTTTGACTTTCTGTTTGGGCCTTGGTCATGGATGATTTGACTTTTGTTGGATCAAAACCATTGGATTTAGGCGATTGATGAAATGTACATTTCATCTTCCAAAATGAATAGATGGTTTTGATTTGATGAAATTCCTCTCATGATCAATTTGTGTTTCTATCTCCCCCCCCCCCCCTTTCATCTTCATCCATATTCTTTCCCATTCCCTCATTTGACCAATGAAATCTCTAATGTCCAAAGGCTAATTGATTCATCAATGACCTTGTGTCAGATGAATCAATACAAGTATGACTGAGATAGGTCCCTCCCTTTTGATTTTTCTTTTAGTGTGTGGTATATTTTAGGAGTTTGGTTCTTCATACCAAATCTCTAACATGCATTAACACCTATATTTTTATTGTCCGGTCTAATATAATTGTGACTTCTATATAAGTCTAATTATGATTGCTTAATATAGAGCTAAGTTTGACCCTCAAGGCATATCATTCTAGTAAGTGAGATTTAAGTCTTCCATTCTTCATGGCATTGTGTGGAGACTTGACCTTTTTTCCTTTCATGAGAGCTAGTGGCATACTTGTTGAATTATCCAAGTTGGCGTCCTTCTTATGGAAGGTGTCTGGGTTTAAGGTGAAGGAGAATAGCGATCCAAAACGCAGCGGAATTTAAAAAATTCTCCTTTAATGATCCTTGCGAATGGGCATGATCAGTGATAGAATCGTTACCTCTTGTGGCGATCACGAACGTTGAACGATGACAACGCCTCTACTCAGTCCACACGAACGGATTCCTTCAATCTCAGTGCTAGCTGCTATGAATGAAGGCTTTGAGTGAGAGAGAGAGAGAAACGAAATTTTAAGAGTGACAATGCTTCTACCCAAGGGTTCTATTTATAGAACCACTTGTGTGGGCTGCAAGCTAAAAAGCCCACTCAAGTGTATATGGCCCGTATTTTATAATATGCCAAAATCACTTAAGCTCGTGGTACCTTACCATATTTCGTATTCTACTTAAGTACACTGTACCTTACGATGTTCTATAATTCACTTAAGGGCATTGTACATTACGGTATTCCTTAATTACTCTATCTCTCATCAATCTGTCCTTTGTGTGTGACCCTATAGGTTTTCGCGGCATTGATAATTATATTAAATCACGTATTTAACATAATAAATAGTGAGCGGTATCTAGCAACACATCATTGCTACCCAAGACACGAAAATGTCATGTGATCTGACAAATCCTTCTGTGATAATAATTATGTGTATAATTACCCTTTTGCCCTTATGTCTATATTGAACACAAGGCATAGACCGTGTCATCCTTGTCCAGTTCAATATTGGGCCCATAGACATTTATCCTGTTACGCAGGATGGGCAAATTCCATCTAGGTCACTCATGTCCCTTAGCATGCATCGTGGAGTACCCATCAACTGTCTTTATGGTCATCCAGTTACGGACAACGTTTGATCAGCAATAAAGCACTCGACTCTACATCTAGGGTCCATAGTGGTTTCAGGTCGAAGGGTGGTATACACCATTATCACCATGAAAATAACTTATGACACTTTGCATAACATTCTATATAGTATTCTCATAGCGGGTCAATCCCGTATAAATATTACTCTTAATATTCATACCTATGTTTGAGACTTGATAACTCCTTATCCATGATCCATGAGATGTGATCATCAGTCTATAAACATAATAGTCTTCATGCTTTAATGTTATCCCACTTCACGATAAAGCTCGACTATGGATACTTTAAGAATAGTATCCTTATGTTTAATGTGCTCTCATGATTAAGTCACACTTGATACATTAAACGGACTATCTATTCCAGGGACTTTATTAAACAAACATAATAAAGAAAAAGCCTTTTATTATTAATAAACAATTCGATACAAGTACCAAAAGTATTGGCCTCTAGGGCTTACACCAACAATCTCCCACTAGCACTAGAGCCAATCAGGCATACCCCTAATGCTCATAGATCTAGTATGGTCATCATGCTTCTGTTGCGCAAGAAGCTTTGTCAGTGGGTCAGCAATATTATCAAGTGTAGGTACTCTACATATTTTCACATCTCCTCTATCTATTATCTCTCGAATGAGGTGATAACGCCTAAGTATGTGTTTGGATCGTTGGTGAGATCTAGGCTCATTAGCTTGTGCGATAGCACCATTGTTATCACAATAGAGACCGATGGGATCCACAATGCTAGGAACTGTGTCAAGTTCACTAATGAACTTTTTGATCCAAACAGCTTCCTTTGCTGCACTTGAGGCAGCAATATACTCGGCCTCGGTTGTAGAATCAGCAACTGTATCTTGCTTTGAACTTTTCCAGCTCACAGTGCCACCGTTTAAGCAAAACACATAACCATATTGCGATCTAAAGTCATCCTTATCTGTCTGGAAGCTAGCATCGGTGTATCCAATTACAGCCAACTCTTCCTGACCTCTATATATCAAGAATGAGTCCTTAGTCCTTCTCAAATACTTAAGGATATTCTTAACAGCTACCCAATGGGCATCACCAGGATCAGATTGGTACCTACTCATTGCACTTAAAGCATACGAGACATCTGGTCGAGTACATAACATGGCATACATGATAGATCCTATTGCAGATGCATATGGAATCTTATTCATCCGATCCATTTCTTCCTTAGTTGAAGGGGATTTTGTTTTTGACAGACACAGGCCATGTTGCATAGGTATGAATCCTTTCTTGGAATCATGCATGTTAAAGCGTCTCAGCACTTTGTCTATGTACGTACTCTGACTTAGGCCAAGCAGTTTTTGTGATCTATCTCTATAGATTCTGATTCCTAATATATAGGCTGCTTCACCTAGGTCCTTCATAGAAAAGCATTTCCCCACCCAAGACTTTACTTGTTGCAGAGTAGGGACATCGTTTCCATTGAGTAATATGTCATCTACATATAATACCAGGAACACGATCATGCTTCCACTAACCTTCTTGTAGACACAAGGCTCATCTTCGTTCTTGATGAATCCATTTTGTTTTACTGTTTCATCAAAACGAAGATTCCAGCTTCTGGAAGCTTGCTTCAATCCATAGATTGACCTTTGTAACTTACATATCTTTTGGGCTTCTTCTGGTACGTCAAATCCTTTAAGTTGTATCATGTACACATCCTCAAGAAGATTCCCATTAAGGAAAGCGGTTTTGACATCCATCTGCCATATTTCATAATCATGATATGCAGCGATAGCAAGTAAAATCCGAACAGATTTAAGCATTGCAACTGGTGAAAAGGTTTCATCATAGTCAACCCCATGAATTTGTTTATATCCTTTTGCAACCAGTCTTGCCTTATAGGTATGTATCTTACCATCCATGTCAGCCTTCTTTTTGAAGACCCACTTGCATCCTATAGGGTTAACTCCTACAGAAGGCTCTACCAAGGTCCAAACTTGGTTTGTGTACATGGAATCCATTTCAGATTTCATGGCTTCTAGCCACTTCTCAGACTCGGGACCAGTTATGGCCTCTTGGTAGGTCACAGGCTCATCTTGATCCATGAGTAATACATCACCTTGATCAGTTATGAGATATCCATATCTCTCAGGTATGTGACGTATCCTGCTTGACCTACGCTGGTCTTATTCTACTTGAGCAGGTTGCTCTTCCATAACTACTTGTATTTCCTGCTCTAATTCCTCCATAGGTGTATCGATGCTTTGTGATTCTTGAATTTCTTCAAGTTCTACTTTCCTCCCACTGATTCCTTTGGAAATAAAATCCTTTTCTAGGAAAACTCCAGTTCGAGCGACAAACATTTTTCCCTCAGAAGGATTGTAGAAGTAATACCCTCTTGTTTCTTTAGGATACCCCACAAATAAGCATTTGTCAAATTTGGGCTCAAGCTTTGTTGAAATTTGTCGTTTCACATAAACTTCGCAACCCCAAATCTTCATGTAAGACATATGTGGTTTCTTACCACTCCATATCTCATATGGTATCTTCTCAACCTTTTTGGATGGAACACGGTTAAGTGTATAAGCTGCTGTCAATAGTGCATGTCCCTAAAAGGAGTTTGGAAGATCGGCGTGACTTATCATGGATCGGACCATGTCTAACAAGGTTCGATTTCTTCTCTCAGATACACCATTCCATTGGGGTGTTCCAGGAGGAGTAAGTTGGGATAGGATCCCACACTCTTTCAGATGGTCATCAAACTCTAGGCTTAAATATTCACCATCTCGATCTGATCGAAGAGTTTTAATATTCTTACCTAGTTGGTTTTGTACTTCATTCTTGAATTCCTTGAACTTTTCAAAGGACTCCGATTTGTGTTTCATTAGATACACATAACCATATCTACTAAAATCATCAGTAAATATGATGAAGTACTGAAAACCTCCTCTGGCTGGTATGTTCAGTGGTCCACATACATCAGTATGTATGAGGGTCAAAAGATCATTAGCTCTTTCACATTTTCCTGTGAATGGAGATTTTGTCATCTTCCAAGTACTTTGGGCAGTTTCTCTTCCAGTGTCCGGTCTTACCGCAATGGAAGCAGGTGCCTTCTTTTGCTATGCCTCCACTAGGCTTTAAAGCAGCAACGGTGGGTTTGGGTTTGGCAACTTCCTTGCCTTTCCCTTTATCACCCTGCTTGGTGGGCCTTTTGTTCTGTCTCTTTCCATTTCCGATCATCAGAATGAACTTCCCTTTTGACTTCAGATTCTGCTCAGCAGTTCTCAACATGGTGAGCAGTTCAGGAAGAGATTTGTCCATATCATTCATATTGAAATTTACGACAAATTGACTGAATCTATCTGGCAACGATTGCAAGATCAAATCAGTCGCAAGTTCCTTTCCGAGGGGAAAACCCAATCTCTCAAGGTTTTCCACATACCCAATCATCTTGAGCACATGGGGACCTACAGGGGCTCCCTCAGCTAACTTGCCTTGAAAAAAGGGCTTTTGAAACTTCAAACCTTTCATGCCTTGCTTGCTCTTGATAGAGCATCTTCAGGTGTTCGATCATATCGAATGATGTCATGTTCTCATGTTGCTTTTGCAATTCTGAGTTCATGGTAGATAGTATGAGACAAGCAGTTTCATTTGCATCACCGACATGCTTCTTATAAGCATCTCTTTCTGCCTTAGGTGCAGAACTAGGAGGTTCCTCTTCAGGAACAGGTTTCTCCAAGACATACAGCTTTTTATCATGTTTGAGGACAATCCTCAGGTTTCGGTGCCAATCCAGAAAATTTGTCCCAGACAATTTTTCCTTGTCAAGGATTAATCGCAAAAATGTTGTTAGAGGTGTTTGTTGTCATGGTAATCTACATAAGGATTAATGAAATATAAGTATCATTGGCATATTTAATTAGGCCTTTAATTAAATATGCTCCCACTATTTTACTCAAAACAAATGACCCTCATCATTTGATTCGGAAAATCCCGTTGGAAGATTTTCTAGTGGGTCGAGATCCATATTTCACTTCGTTCTAAGTCTGCGTAGGCGGATTATGTAACACCCTTCTAAAATACCCCAATAATTAATTAATTCAACAAAATATAAATCAGAGTAGATATGCAATTTAAGGGTGTCACACTTGACACTTCACACCATTCACCATAATAACTTGTCATGCTCATTTATTAATCAAAATAAAACATTGCACAATTCGCAGCGGATAGAAATCTAATCAATCATGCAAACCATGTAACACATTACATGTAAAGTTGTTCAACAGCCAAAATGAAAACAAAGTAGAACATCCCGTCCCGATGTCACATAGACCAGAGCATGACCCACTAAGGAACTACGCTAGACTCCAAGCACTAGCTTCTACTCAATCACTGCTCGTTACCTGAAACATAGTTGTAAGGGTGAGTTCCTCAATCGATATAATAAGCATTATAAAATATCATGTAATGCTAAGTAAATTAACACATTTCATCACCCTAATCATATCACACATTCAGCAACGGCAACATCAACTCATAATCATACTCAACACAAACACAAAACCACGTATAATATTGGAATACATCCATTCATATTATACGCCATACATACATTATGCAATGAGACTCCATGCATGCGGTACCGACTATTCGTGAACACATAGTTCAACCTCACCGATCAAACCCAGATACGGCTACCAAGCTCACTAGTCCCACTCATTTGAGACCTAGTGACTCACTCACTAATTCCTCACCATGGGAATTAGCTACCACCCCAAGGGCTATGCTATGCACGCTAAATCACCTAGCATGCAAACATCAACAACAATCCACAATAACTCACTCACTAATTCCTCACCATGGGAATTAGCTACCACCATAAAGGCCATACTATGCACACTAAATCACCTAGCATGCAACCATCAACAACAATCCACAATGGACATATGCTCACACTCTAAGCCATAAACAGTCCATCCACAATTGCATACATAACAGATACATTCACAGCATTATGCATACCATCATACATCATCAGCATATTTATCACAGAATCATATTCATATCATGCCAAATAATAAATCACAGTATTAGCACACTCTACTAATACCCCTACTGCTCAAAACAACGGGAAATGATCCCTACTATATCATACACCAATATAGGCCCATCATCAACTATGTACACAATAATTGAATATCAAATTTTCACTTTTCCAACAGTGTTAACCGGTTAACGCCCTTTGTTAACCGGTTAACGCAAAACAGAACACGCTTCCTGGCACATTTTAACAGTGTTAACCGGTTAACACCCTGGGTTAACCGGTTAACGCAAGACAGACAGCAATTTCTCATAATTCATAACAGTGTTAACCGGTTAACACCCTGGGTTAACCGGTTAACGCAAGACAGAAAGTTGTTCCTGCGCTAACACGAACAGAATGCAGAATCCCCCGCATTTTTCGCCGTCGGAGGACTTCCGGACCTCCGATTTCAATTCCGTAAAAAGCTACACGTCCAGAAATTTACGATTCACCCACATATAGATTCAATTACAGTTTTAACATAACTAATTCATCATCATTTACAGCATTCCTCATCCCAATTAGGGTCAATTCAATGGCTTATTACTACCCATTACATGTTAACCCATAATACCCATTAAACGACGATAAACCCCCCTTACCTGAGTTAATCCGGCAAATCCTTTAGCTTCAAGCTTTTCCCTTCTTCAACCCTTGTTCTCTTGCTCTTCCTCTTTGCCCTTTTCTCACTTTCTGTCGCTTCTCTGGTTTTCACGTGAAAAACCCTTTTTCCAAAATGGGACTTTTTACTGATTCCAACTTTATATTCCAATAATAATAATTCCAATAATAATCCAATTATTTAATTAAATTAATAAATATACTATTAACTTAAATTAAATAATTATCATATTTTATCGGGGTGTTACAACTCTCCCCCACTAAAAGAGTTTTCGTCCTCGAAAACATACCTCAAGCGAATAACTCTGGATAAGACTCCTTCATCTGACTCTCAAGTTCCCAAGTCACATTGCCACCTGCTGGTCCTCCCCAAGCTACCTTTACCAAGGCAATCTCTTTACCCCGCAACTGCTTCAACTCTCGATCCTCGATCCTCATAGGTGATGTTTCCACAGTCAGGTTATCTCTCACCTGTACATCATCTACTTGGACCACATGCGACGGATCAGGAATGTACCTCCTCAACTGAGACACATGAAAAACCTCATGCAAATTCGCAAGTGACGGCGGTAAAGCGATACGATAGGCTACCTCCCCTATCCTCTCCAAAATCTGATAAGGACCAATAAATCGAGGTGTCAACTTCTTCGACTTCAAAGCTCGACCAACCCCAGTTATCGGAGTAACACGAAGAAACACATGATCTCCCTCTTGAAACTCAAGTGACTTCCTCCTCTTGTCGTGATAACTCTTCTGACGACTTTGAGCAATCCTCATCTTCTCCTGAATCATCTTAATCTTTTCCGTAGTTTGTTGAACAATCTCCGGTCCAACCACAGCACTCTCACCGGACTCATACCAACATAAAGGTGTCCGACATCTCCTACCATACAAAGCTTCAAACGGTGCCATACCAATGCTCGAATGAAAACTATTGTTGTAGGTAAACTCAATCAAAGGTAAATAACAATCCCAAGCACCTCCCTTTTCCAAAACACAAGCCCTCAAAAGATCCTCCAGTGACTGAATCGTCCTCTCAGTCTGACCATCAGTCTGAGGATGATATGCAGAACTCAATCTCAGCTTAGTTCCCAAAGCCCTCTGCAAACCTTCCCAGAACTTCGATGTAAATCTAGGATATCTGTCCGAAACAATACTCGACGGAATACCATGCAAACTTACAATTTTCTCAATATACAACTCAGCTAATCTCTCTAACGGATAATCCATTCTGATCGGAATGAAATGAGCCGATTTTGTCAATCTGTCAACAATCACCCAAATAGCTTCAAAATTCTTAATTGTCCTCGGTAAACCAGAAACAAAATCCATACTGATACTATCCCACTTCCACTCTGGAATAGCCAACGGTTGCATTAGCCCAGACGACTTCTGATGCTCAATCTTTGACTTCTGACAAGTCAAACAAGAATAAACAAAACTCGCAATTTCTCTTTTCATTCCCGGCCACCAAAATAACTTTTTCAAATCATGATACATCTTCGTAGCCCCAGGATGAATACTCAGGCCACTACGATGTCCTTCCTCAAGAATACTCTTCTTAAGTTCGGTAACATCCGGAATACACACCCGATTACCAAATTTCAAAACACCATTCTCATCAACTCTGAATTCACCACCTTGACCTTGATTCACTAAAGTCAACTTATCAACCAAAAGCACATCGGATTTCTGACCCTCTCTAATCTCATCCAGAATACCACTCGTTAACTTCAACATTCCCAATTTAACACTATTGTGAGTACTCTCACACACCAAACTCAAGTCTCTAAACTGCTCAATTAAATCCAATTCCTTAACCATTAACATAGACATATGCAATGATTTCCGACTCAATGCATCAGCCACTACGTTTGCTTTACCCGGATGGTAATTCAAACCAAAGTCATAATCCTTCAGAAACTCTAACCATCTCCTCTGTCTCATATTCAGCTCTTTCTGATCAAACAAATACTTTAAACTTTTATGGTCACTGAAAACCTCAAATCTTGACCCGTACAAGTAATGCCTCCATAACTTCAGAACAAATACCACAGCTGCCAACTCTAAATCGTGTGTCGGATAGTTCCTCTCATGAACCTTCAGTTGTCTCGAAGCATAAGCTACAACCTGCTTATTCTGCATCAAAACACCACCCAAACCCAACAATGAAGCATCACAGTAAACCTCAAATGGTTCTGACGGACTTGGTAATATCAGAATAGGAGCAGTAGTTAACCTTCTCTTTAACTCTTGGAAACCTTCTTCACACTTTGAGTCCCAAACAAACGCTTGCCCCTTTCTAGTCAACATCGTCAACGGTAACGCCAACTTAGAAAATCCCTCAATGAATTTCCTATAATAACCTACAAGTCCAAGAAAACTCCTTATCTCAGAAACTGACTTCGGAGCTTCCCACCTAGATACCGCTTCTATCTTAGAAGGATCAACAACAACACCACCTCTTGAAATCACATGACCAAGAAAACTAACCTCTTCTAACCAAAATTCACACTTGGACAGTTTAGCAAATAACTTCTTTTCTCGTAGAACTCCTAAAACCACTCTCAAATGTTCAGCATGCTCTTCTTCAGATTTCGAATACACCAAAATATCGTCAATAAACACCACAACAAACTTGTCTAGGTACGGATGGAAAATCCTATTCATATACTCCATAAATACCCCAGGCGCATTAGTCACACCAAAAGGCATTACGGAATACTCATAATGTCCATACCTTGTTCTGAAAGCAGTCTTCTGAATATCCTCAGTTTTCACACGTATCTGATGATACCCCGATCTCAAATCTATTTTGCTGAACACACTCGCACCAACCAACTGATCCATCAAATCATCAATCCTCGGCAAAGGATACCGATTCTTGATCGTCACTTTATTCAGTTGCCTGTAGTCCACACACAACCTCATAGTACCTTCTTTCTTCTTAACCAATAACACTGGTGCGCCCCACGGTGACACACTCGGACGAATAAATTTCTTATCCAACAAATCTTCCAGCTGACTCTTTAATTCAGTTAACTCAACAACAGACATACGGTACGGAGCCATCGACATCGGCCTAGTACTAGGTACCAAATCAATCGAGAACTCAACTTCACGCTCTGGCGGTAATTCATTCACTTCTTCAGGAAACACATCAGGAAAATCACACACCACAGCTAGATCGCAAATCACCAGTTTATCTTTAGCCTCCAAAGCTGCTAACAGCATAAACAACTCTGCCCCATCTGCTACTGCCTCATTCACCTGCCTTGCTGATAGAAACAAACTCTTTCCTTCCTCAATCTCAGGAAAGATCACAGTCTTATCAAAACAGTTGATATAAACTCGGTTAAACACCAACCAGTTCATACCCAGGATAACATCAATCTGCACTAGGGGAAGACACACGAGGTCCATCCCAAAGTCTCTACCAAAAATACTCAAAGAGAAATTTAAACAAACTGAAGTAGTAGTCACTGAACCCTTCGCAGGAGTATCAATCACCATACTCCCATGCATCTCAGATATCTCTAATTTAAGTTTCACAGCACAATCCAAAGATATAAAGGAATGAGTCGCACCTGTGTCAATAATAGCTACAAGAGGAAAGCCATTAATATAACACGTACCTCGGATCAAACGATCATCTGCAGAAGTCTCAGAACCCAATAAAGCAAATACCTTGCCTCCCGACTGGTTCTCTTTCTTCGGCTTAGGACACTGTGGGCTAATATGACCCACCTCTCCACAGTTGAAACAAGTCATAGTCTTCAACCGGCACTCTGCAGCCAAGTGACCACCTTTTCCACACTTGAAACACTTCTTCTCAGTACTGGTACACTCATGGATACGATGTACAGCCTGACCACATCTGTAACACTTAGCAGGGGCACTGGAGTCTCCCCCACTAGGTCTCTTCATCCCACTCTGTCTCTGGAAACCTTTGCCAGCGGCATACGGCTTCCCACGATCATTCTGATTCTTGCCTTTCCTATCAACCCTCTGCTGATAGCTCTCCGCTCTGGCTTTGGTATCCTGTTCAAAAATCCTGCAACAGTCAACCAAGTCGGAAAACACTCTAATCCGCTGATACCCAATAGCCTGCTTGATCTCGGGACGTAACCCGTTCTCAAACTTCACACATTTTGAAAATTCCCCAGTAGCCTCATCATAGGGAGTGTAATACTTCGACAGCTCTGTGAACTTAGCAGCATACTCAGTAACAGACCGATTGCCCTACTTCAATTCTAAGAACTCTATCTCTTTCTTTCCTCTGACATCCTCTGGAAAGTACTTCCTCAGGAATCTCTCTCTGAACACCGCCCAAGTGATCTCAGCACCCCCAGCAGCTTCCAACTCAGTGCGGGCAACAACCCACCAATCATCTGCCTCCTCTGACAGCATATGCGTACCGAACCTGACCTTCTGGTTATCGGCACACTCAGTCACTCGGAAGATCCTCTCGATCTCCTTCAACCACTTCTGAGCACCATCTGGATCGTATGCTCCCTTGAACATTGGAGGATTGTTCTTCTGGAACTCACTCAGTTGACGAGCAGCTCCCAGTCCCACAACATTCGGATTCCCTCCAAGTACTCCAGCTAGCATACCCAGAGCCTCAGCAATCGCAGCATCGTCTCTACCTCTTCCAGCCATCTCTATTCTGAGTCAATCCAACAAGCTAAAACAATAAGTGCTGATAGGGTTACACAACACCTATCACATACAGGGAAACAGAATAATTACGACTCGACTCGACCGACTATGCTCTGATACCACTAATGTAACACCCTTCTAAAATACCCCAATAATTAATTAATTCAACAAAATATAAATCAGAGTAGATATGCAATTTAAGGGTGTCACACTTGACACTTCACACCATTCACCATAATAACTTGTCATGCTCATTTATTAATCAAAATAAAACATTGCACAATTCGCAGCGGATAGAAATCTAATCAATCATGCAAACCATGTAACACATTACATGTAAAGTTGTTCAACAGCCAAAATGAAAACAAAGTAGAACATCCCGTCCCGATGTCACATAGACCAGAGCATGACCCACTAAGGAACTACGCTAGACTCCAAGCACTAGCTTCTACTCAATCACTGCTCGTTACCTGAAACATAGTTGTAAGGGTGAGTTCCTCAATCGATATAATAAGCATTATAAAATATCATGTAATGCTAAGTAAATTAACACATTTCATCACCCTAATCATATCACACATTCAGCAACGGCAACATCAACTCATAATCATACTCAACACAAACACAAAACCACGTATAATATTGGAATACATCCATTCATATTATACGCCATACATACATTATGCAATGAGACTCCATGCATGCGGTACCGACTATTCGTGAACACATAGTTCAACCTCACCGATCAAACCCAGATACGGCTACCAAGCTCACTAGTCCCACTCATTTGAGACCTAGTGACTCACTCACTAATTCCTCACCATGGGAATTAGCTACCACCCCAAGGGCTATGCTATGCACGCTAAATCACCTAGCATGCAAACATCAACAACAATCCACAATAACTCACTCACTAATTCCTCACCATGGGAATTAGCTACCACCATAAAGGCCATACTATGCACACTAAATCACCTAGCATGCAACAATCAACAACAATCCACAATGGACATATGCTCACACTCTAAGCCATAAACAGTCCATCCACAATTGCATACATAACAGATACATTCACAGCATTATGCATACCATCATACATCATCAGCATATTTATCACAGAATCATATTCATATCATGCCAAATAATAAATCACAGTATTAGCACACTCTACTAATACCCCTACTGCTCAAAACAACGGGAAATGATCCCTACTATATCATACACCAATATAGGCCCATCATCAACTATGTACACAATAATTGAATATCAAATTTTCACTTTTCCAACAGTGTTAACCGGTTAACGCCCTTTGTTAACCGGTTAACGCAAAACAGAACACGCTTCCTGGCACATTTTAACAGTGTTAACCGGTTAACACCCTGGGTTAACCGGTTAACGCAAGACAGACAGCAATTTCTCATAATTCATAACAGTGTTAACCGGTTAACACCCTGGGTTAACCGGTTAACGCAAGACAGAAAGTTGTTCCTGCGCTAACACGAACAGAATGCAGAATCCCCCGCATTTTTCGCCGTCGGAGGACTTCCGGACCTCCGATTTCAATTCCGTAAAAAGCTACACGTCCAGAAATTTACGATTCACCCACATATAGATTCAATTACAGTTTTAACATAACTAATTCATCATCATTTACAGCATTCCTCATCCCAATTAGGGTCAATTCAATGGCTTATTACTACCCATTACATGTTAACCCATAATACCCATTAAACGACGATAAACCCCCCCTTACCTGAGTTAATCCGGCAAATCCTTTAGCTTCAAGCTTTTCCCTTCTTCAACCCTTGTTCTCTTGCTCTTCCTCTTTGCCCTTTTCTCACTTTCTGTCGCTTCTCTGGTTTTCACGTGAAAAACCCTTTTTCCAAAATGGGACTTTTTACTGATTCCAACTTTATATTCCAATAATAATAATTCCAATAATAATCCAATTATTTAATTAAATTAATAAATATACTATTAACTTAAATTAAATAATTATCATATTTTATCGGGGTGTTACAACTCTCCCCCACTAAAAGAGTTTTCGTCCTCGAAAACATACCTCAAGCGAATAACTCTGGATAAGACTCCTTCATCTGACTCTCAAGTTCCCAAGTCACATTGCCACCTGCTGGTCCTCCCCAAGCTACCTTTACCAAGGCAATCTCTTTACCCCGCAACTGCTTCAACTCTCGAACCTCGATCCTCATAGGTGATGTTTCCACAGTCAGGTTATCTCTCACCTGTACATCATCTACTTGGACCACATGCGACGGATCAGGAATGTACCTCCTCAACTGAGACACATGAAAAACCTCATGCAAATTCGCAAGTGACGGCGGTAAAGCGATACGATAGGCTACCTCCCCTATCCTCTCCAAAATCTGATAAGGACCAATAAATCGAGGTGTCAACTTCTTCGACTTCAAAGCTCGACCAACCCCAGTTATCGGAGTAACACGAAGAAACACATGATCTCCCTCTTGAAACTCAAGTGACTTCCTCCTCTTGTCGTGATAACTCTTCTGACGACTTTGAGCAATCCTCATCTTCTCCTGAATCATCTTAATCTTTTCCGTAGTTTGTTGAACAATCTCCAGTCCAACCACAGCACTCTCACCGGACTCATACCAACATAAAGGTGTCCGACATCTCCTACCATACAAAGCTTCAAACGGTGCCATACCAATGCTCGAATGAAAACTATTGTTGTAGGTAAACTCAATCAAAGGTAAATAACAATCCCAAGCACCTCCCTTTTCCAAAACACAAGCCCTCAAAAGATCCTCCAGTGACTGAATCGTCCTCTCAGTCTGACCATCAGTCTGAGGATGATATGCAGAACTCAATCTCAGCTTAGTTCCCAAAGCCCTCTGCAAACCTTCCCAGAACTTCGATGTAAATCTAGGATCTCTGTCCGAAACAATACTCGACGGAATACCATGCAAACTTACAATTTTCTCAATATACAACTCAGCTGATCTCTCTAACGGATAATCCATTCTGATCGGAATGAAATGAGCCGATTTTGTCAATCTGTCAACAATCACCCAAATAGCTTCAAAATTCTTAATTGTCCTCGGTAAACCAGAAACAAAATCCATACTGATACTATCCCACTTCCACTCTGGAATAGCCAACGGTTGCATTAGCCCAGACGGCTTCTGATGCTCAATCTTTGACTTCTGACAAGTCAAACAAGAATAAACAAAACTCGCAATTTCTCTTTTCATTCCCGGCCACCAAAATAACTTTTTCAAATCATGATACATCTTCGTAGCCCCAGGATGAATACTCAGGCCACTACGATGTCCTTCCTCAAGAATACTCTTCTTAAGTTCGGTAACATCCGGAATACACACCCGATTACCAAATTTCAAAACACCATTCTCATCAACTCTGAATTTCAGTTGGGTGAATAACTCCTTATTCCAATCCATCATATGGATCATTCCCAACTCTTGCTTCTAAACATATATAATATTATTATAATTAGTTAAGTTTGACCCTTTTTCTTAGCAGTTGGATATTACAATTATCCCATCGCACCTTACTAATATAGAACATGCACCTCGCGTAGGCGAAACCTACATTATTCGATACTAGTCTTGATGAGTGCTAAAACTTGGAAAGCAAACATATATAATATTATTATAATTTGTTTAGTTAAGTTTGACCCATTGTTTTAGCAGTTGGATATTACAATTATCCCATCGCACCTTACTAATATAGAACATGCACCTCGCGTAGGCGAAACCTATATTATCTGATACTAGTCTTGATGAGTGTTAAAACTTGGAAAGCATAAACTTAATATTTAATTTGAGGGAATTTGCAACTATTCTGATCTCACCGGCTTATTTATCATATAAATCGTCTCTCACATGCATCAACATACATATATAATGAAACAGTTATGGCCCCTAGCGCAATTGTTCTCCCAAGTCAATGAGAGAACCTAAGCTAACCTAATAACGATCTAAGCTTCTCCAAGCAAGATCTTCAAGGTTGTCCTCCTTTGATATTGACTTCTTCTCTTTCTTCATAACATTACATTACATAAAAGAAACTCGTTTTACATACGAGGGAGTGAGATGAGAAAAGAAGTTACATTGAGAGATTAAAAGAGAGGCACGACACCCAGGTCGTATTTTAAAACCCAAAACAAAATAAAGGAAAACTAAGGCCATAACCGATCACCACAAGATAATAATAAACACATTTTATTATTATTAATTTTAATTATTTCAATTAATTAAAACCAAATTAAATTTCGACGACCGATCACACTACGCAGAGTTAGCCAACGGGTGTATTTTGTCTTGCGTTAACCGGTTAACCAAATGCGTTAACCGGTTAACACTGTTGAAAATCTGTTTGTAATTTGTATTCTGTTTTGCGTTAACTGGTTAACCAAATGCGTTAACCGGTTAACATTGTTGAAAATTGGTTAGAAGGTTGTATTCCGTCTTGCGTTAACCGGTTAACCATATACGTTAACCGGTTAACACTGTTTGAAAATTTGTTAGAAAGCACAACTCTTGTGCATTCACAACCCTATTCGCATAATTCTTTGACAACACAACCCTTGTGCTGTCACTAACCCTAATGCACCAATTTCAGACCGTCAAACACATCTCGATTGTTGATTCAGTATGATTGATCAACACGTCATTGCTTTACCATACTAATGTCGGATCAAGAAGCAAACGACCATT
The DNA here is from genome assembly GCF_024323335.1 of Lathyrus oleraceus. Taxonomy (NCBI): domain Eukaryota; kingdom Viridiplantae; phylum Streptophyta; class Magnoliopsida; order Fabales; family Fabaceae; genus Lathyrus; species Lathyrus oleraceus. Next base: position 604,191 of record NC_066585.1, read on the forward strand.
GATCGCTCAAAGGAAAACAACCATTAAGTGTTTGAATGAATGAAACAGGAACAGTATATCATATATACCGTATTTTGCATCAGGATTACTTATATCATATATATAACTTGAACGATCTCGATTTAATTTCTCGTTTATTCTTTGATTCATTCTGTCTTGAATTGTATTAATACATAAAATAAACAGTTATCAGATTCATGGTTTCGTAAGTGACTCTGATACCACTGAAGGAGAATAGCGATCCAAAACGCAGCGGAATTTAAAAAATTCTCCTTTAATGATCCTTACGAATGGGCATGATCAGTGATAGAATCGTTACCTCTTATGGCGATCACGAACGTAGAAAGATGACAACACCTCTACTCAGTCCACACGAACGGATTCCTTCAATCTCAGTGCTAGCTGCTATGAATGAAGGCTTTGAGTGAGAGAGAGAGAAACGAAATTTTAAGAGTGACAATGCTTCTACCCAAGGGTTCTATTTATAGAACCACTTGTGTGGGCTGCAAGCTAAAAAGCCCACTCAAGTGTATATGGCCCGTATTTTATAATATGCCAAAATCACTTAAGCTCGTGGTACCTTACCATATTTCGTATTCTACTTAAGTACATCGTACCTTACGATGTTCTATAATTCACTTAAGGGCATTGTACATTACGGTATTCCTTAATTACTCTATCTCTCATCAATCTGTCCTTTGTGTGTGACCCTATAGGTTTTCGCGGTATTGATAATTATATTAAATCACGTATTTAACATAATAAATAGTGAGCGGTATCTAGCAACACATCACTGCTACCCAAGACACGAAAATGTCATGTGATCTGACAAATCCTTCTGTGATAATAATTATGTGTATAATTATCCTTTTGCCCTTATGTCTATATTGAACACAAGGCATAGACCGTGTCATCCTTGTCCAATTCAATATTGGGCTCATAGACATTTATCCTATTACGCAGGATGGGCAAATTCCATCTAGGTCACTCATGTCCCTTAGCATGCGTCGTGGAGTACCCATCAACTGTCTTTATGGTCATCCAGTTACGGACAACGTTTGATCAGCAATAAAGCACTCGACTCTACATCTAGGGTCCATAGTGGTTTCAGGTCGAAGGGTGGTATACACCATTATCACCATGAAAATAACTTATGACACTTTGCATAACATTCTATATAGTATTCTCATAGCGGGTCAATCCCGTATAAATATTACTCTTAATATTCATACCTATGTTTGAGACTTGATAACTCCTTATCCATGATCCATGAGATGTGATCATCAGTCTATAAAAATAATAGTCTTCATGATTTAATGTTATCCCACTTCACGATAAAGCTCGACTACGGATACTTTAAGAATAGTGTCCTTATGTTTAATGTGCTCTCATGATTAAGTCACACTTGATACATTAAACGGACTATCTATTCCAGGGACTTTATTAAACAAACATAATAAAGAAAAAGCCTTTTTATTATTAATAAACAATTCGATACAAGTACCAAAAGTATTGGCCTCTAGGGCTTACACCAACATAAGGATCCATACTTGTGGATGAATGGTTGAGTGTTCTCCAAAGAATGACTTAATCAATTAAAAATCACCACTAACTTTTGACTAACATTTAACTAACTCTTGTTAATATTACTTTACTTTCAAGTCATTTACTATTATACAATTTAAATTTCAGTCCTTTATCATTCATTACCATTTACATTTCATATAACTGGTTTATGTTTATGTCCTTTTCACTTTGCTCATTTTAGCCATATCTTATGATTGTATATATTATTTGTGTGTTTTTATTTTGTTTGTGGTCTTGGGACCTTAAAATACCTAATAACAACAAAAACCCTAAAATCTGCAACCTGGTAACAAAATTGGTGCAAAAAAAGTGAAAAAATGAAGAAGACATACCTACCTATAGAGAATATGTTTGCTCTAGGAAGCATTGAAGGTCTTCAAGATGAAGCTGCAAAGAAAATACCAAAGAGGTGATCAGGTAAGAAGCTTTGAATCTTTAATTCTTGTAGTTCTCGTTCCTTTTTCTTCTTCCAAAATTAGTCTGTAGGGAATTGTTGTGTTGTTTTTACTATTGAGTGGAGAGAATGTAGAGATTTATCTTTGTTGAAGCAAAAACTTAAGGTGAAGTTTTTTCTCAATAATATGGAGGATTGAGAGCTTTGAGTGTGGTGGTGAGGTTGTGAAAAGATAATTGCAGAGTGATGAGATTGATGAATTCTGATCAATGTGAGTCTTCTTTGATTGAAGGGGAGTGTTACTTAAATGTAAGAATTTGAGATTGAAATGGAGGGAAATTCATAAATATTTTGGGCAACTTAGGGAAAGGTAGTTATAGAGTTAGGTCAGCTGTTAAGTTGGATGGAATTTAGTTTGGTCTATGATCAAATTAGTTAGGGTGAGTTAACAATATTAATTGATGTTAATGAGTTTGAAATTTTGGCCATTTTAAGTGTTAGTTAACTTGAATGTTAAACTATTACTGAGAAATGTTAAGTAGTTAGAAGAAGTTAGTTAAGGCTTGTTATGAAATTTTGTCAGTTACTTGTTAGGTTAGCTTTTTTTGAATAGTTAAAAATCTGGTTAATTTATAGTTAATAGTTAGTTGTTGGAACTGTTATGTTAGTGAATATCAGTTAGTAGAAGTTAGAAACTAGTTGATGTTAGTTAGCTATTTTTGCTTTAAAAATGGAAATGTTAAATGACAATTAGGTGTTAGTTAACTGTTAGTTGATGTTAGAAATTATGGTTTGATTGTTAACAATTAGTGTGTCTTGAGCAAGTTACTAAAGGATGAAATGAGGCATGTTTAGAGAAATGTTAACTGGTATAATTAGTTGCTAATTAACTAATTTGGTTAGTGGCTAGTTGAATTGTTATGGTAATTAGTAATTAGTGAATATTAGTTGGAGAGTTAGTTAGGTCAAAACAGTTAGGTTAGTTTGAATAGGAATTGCTAGTTAGAAATGTTAGATGATTATTATTAGGGATTGGTAACTAGGTTAGTTATTAGAAGTTACAAGTTAATTTGCAACTAACTTGGATGGTAAGTTAGTTAGCTTAGGTGTTAACTAAACTGACAGTTAGGGGATGGTTTAATTGGTTAGGTCAATTGGCTTGGCTTAGCTGCTAACTGATTTGGTTAGTTATCTTAATAGTTGAAGTTAGGGCAATGTGATGACTTTGGATATGTGATAAATTTTGGTGTAGTGATTTATGTGAATGAACTTAGTCTTTGATATGATGATGCACAACAAATTGTTTGGCTTGATGTCATGATGCTTTTGTTTTGAAGTGGATGGTGCTTATAGTCAATATTAGGCCATGATGCATGGGTTGCAGTGATATGTTTATATTCTGATATGGTTGTATGCTTTGTCCAAACTATTATATATGTGTATGTGCACTAAGTTGTTGATATGTATGGGTTGTTTTAATGTATGGTACGGCTTTAATATGCATTGCATTTGGGTTATTGGAATTGTGAAGTGGATGATTGAATGTATGTTGTGATGATATGTGTGTTGTGGAATTGTTTTCTTGTGATGTTGCATTGGCAATGGATTTGCAGGCTAGGTAACATGGGATTGTCATGGTATACTTGTGTATGCGTATGAATTAAGTTATGTGGTTTTAAATGCTTGGTTTGGTTTTGAATTTGGAATTGAATGTATGGCTTAGTCTGATGTGAATGAAATGTATGGCTTGCAATGTATAGGTGATGTTTTATGCATATCTGGTTTAATACGAATGCTTGTTCTTGTTTGAAATATGCATGTTTTGGCACACATGGAGCCTGGCCACAACTTGAAGGAATCATGAGGCAATTAGCTATGATAGAATGAAGATGAATATGAATGCGCTTAGGGATTTAGCAGGGATTAGGTTTTAGAGTCCAAACTCTGGTCTTGGTCAATTGTTGACCAAAAGTAAACAGTTGACCAAAAGTTAAACATTGGTCAAACATGGATTTCTTCATGTAATCACTTTTTTTGTTATAATGAATGTTATGTAACTTATACTTGAAGATACCTTGTGATTGGATATTATAACACCTTGTATGAATAACTTGTCTTTTCTTTCAAGTAATTATTCCCTCCACTTTTTTAAATTTGCAAATATTTAAATCTTGAATCTTGAATAGAATCCTTGAATTGTCATGCTTTCATCAAGAGAACAAAAACCAATCATAACTAATATGTAAAAGGTCCCATAAAGAAATTTGTCAACAAAAAGTCAACCTCCCATGGTTGACTTTATTGACCAAAGTCAAACTTGCACAAGACCTCCAATTTCATTTGTCCATGATGTAATCCAATATAATTATGTTTAGACTAAAAGTAGGGTTTCCCTAAGACTTAGGTCAAGAGAGTGAACATCCAAAGTCAAGTGTAGCACAATGATACCATAAGCTTCATTTATAAGTGCATACCATGAAAACCCTATCTCATGAAGTAAACTCCTTGTCACAATTCAATGTTTTATATCATAAATAACAAGAAACATTTGAATCAATTATGTCATTTGAAAACTGCAAGTGCATATGAATGTCTCATGATAGATGATTAGGGTAAAACTATGCAGATGAAATGAGAAAAAAAAGTAGGGTAAATTTTGGGGTATGAAACCCCCCCTAGGCTGCTGCATGCATATCTTCTCACCTGATAAACATGGATCCAATATCACATCGACCTTATTCCTAGTGTTGGACAACTCCAGATTTAGCTGGAAGGCTTGACTCCAACCATCTTCATGACATATTGAATCAATACTCACAACCTCTTCACACAAGAAGCCCTGATTAGAGACGAAGAACACCATGGTGAATTTAGTTGGACCTGAGGAAGAAGACATTAAATCAGTATTGTTATCACTAGGAAATTTGTTCCCTGAACTATCACTAGACGAACTCTTGAAACTACTAAAGAGCTCTAATTCCATGAATCAACAGTTAACTCTCCCCGTACCCTATTTTGAGCTTTGTGGCCATTTAGTCCACAACTCGTACATCTCGACATCATTTCAGAGCTTTATGACCCTCCTAGATGAATCACAGTCTCAAACAAATACCATGAAAAAAGAAAGGAAAGCACACAAAAGAAATAAGGTGTTACTTTGTGTCGTGAGCATTTGTTGAAGATTCAATACTAAGGGGGGAGAATTTCGCAAAGGTACTAGCTAAAAATTTATAAGGTAAAGTGAAGAGATGAGAAAATGAGAAATGGTAAAGCCTATTTATAGAGTTTGAGTGGCAAACAAAAAGACAATTGCATTTAAAGCTACCTTATTAGGGATATATGAAGTAGGGATAGACCATGAATGACTTTTATTTCCAAGACGCTTAGCCATCATCATAGTTAGGGAAAATGGAACAGTCAAACAAACAAGAAATAATGGTCGGCCACAATCTGAGTCCCCCGGATCTAGAAAATTAGAGCAAGTTCAATCGAAGTAGAGCATTTTTTTAGACATGTTAGATGATCGTTGACCGATCTTATGAAAATATTCCGCCCTTACACGATTCAGACTTGAGGGGTTGTGTACATGTCCCGTTTCTTGGTATGATATAGAAAAACATTTTGCTCTTACACGACACATGCTTGAGGGGTTGTGTGCATGTTCGACTTCTTGGGCCAGACTTAGCCCGGATCCCTCGAAGCTTGCCCCGATTAATGATTAGTCTAGAAAAACAAGGTCAAGTTGAAATAGATGATGGATGATATCATGGCTTGGGATTTTGGCAATCAATTTGATTCGCAATCACCCTTAAGAGGTCATACAATTCGGGGACAATCACATTAAATTGTTTATGAGTAGCATTCGTATAATACGAGTGTCATAACTGTTTTATAAAGAGAAGAGCGCAAGGAGAACAAAGATAGATATTTTATGGAGTATTTGACTATGACTTTTCTGACTCTTGCTGGTAAAATCACAACGAACCTAAAAACTTTTGAAAATAATTTTAATTTTAATACCCGAAAATAGTATAGTATATAGTAATGAACGGGCAAGGAAAGAAGGTGTTTTATTTAGTTAGAGGGAATAAATGTGGAAGAAGGCAAAGAAAAAGTGTGCGGTTGGTTAAGAAACTTGGGTAGGAAGCCTCGTGTTAGATGTTGAGATAGATCTCACATCACCTCAGAAATTGCTTGAAATGGAATAAAAGTGATTGATATTATATTGGATATATATGCTTACACGCACCGAATAGTGAGTGAATGAGTGAGCCTATAACTTGGACTTCAATCTTCCTCAGTTTAGTTTCCAACATTGAGAGAGATACTCAAATGTATTGCTTCATGACACATGACAGACCTCACCCCTCACCCAACTCTGATGCTACCCTCTCAACCATTTCTCTCCAAGAAATAGCCTCACCCCCGCCACCACATTACCATCAACTTTTTCTCACACCACAACATGGCTAAGAGATCAGATTTTGCCCAGAAGCTTCTCGATGATCTGCGCCTAAGGAAAGAACGAATCACTGCTACTTCTTCACATTCTAACAACCATTTACCTATAGGTACTTTCATATTTCATTGCTTCTTTTATTTTTATTTCAATCACCCATTTTTCTTCATTTCCTCTCTGCTCTCATATTATATCACTTGTATGGAGTAATCAGATCTCTATATTTAATCATACAGCTCAATAAATTCTTTTTGGTCATTCAAACTTGCCTTTTTAATCAAACATTCAAAGCACTTAGTTTAAAATTTAAATTGTCAAAATTTTCTTGAATCAAAACCATTCAATCAAATGAGGTGCCAGTTTTCACTAATATCACAGGCCTTGAAATGAACCACAATTTCATTTTTGTTTTTCAACGGCTAAAACTAGTTAGTTTCAACATACATGACTAAAGTGACTTGTAAGGCGACGATTTACTAAACAAAACATTACGAGTACACTCTTTCTTGTTCTTTTCAGTACTTCAAATTATAAACACATATGCTCTCGGATACTAGTAAAATAATGATCATTATATCTAATTTTGGCAAAATGTTGAAACAGATGCATATGCTTACACCAAGCAAACCTACAGAGGGTCCACAAACACAAGAGCAAATGAAATTGTAAGTAATGTTTGGTGTTGTGTGTATAAATACATAAATAGCAAAGAGTATTGTGTTGCGTTGGTGGTTAAATAAAAGTGTTTGGTGTCTGTGTGATATCCTGCATGCAGGTTGGTTCCAGATGTGGGGAGATGCTGAATAGGTCTAGCAGAGGGCAGAAATCATTAAAGAGTGGAGGAGACTTGTCAAATCAGATTATTCCATACGGGAAAGCCTATCAGAATAATGGAGGGAAACCAAGGAGGGCCGATTTGTCTTTCACCAATTCAATTTTGGGTTTCCTTCACCAAATTCAAAGGGGAACAATGGATAGAGGAAGCAACTTGGAAAGACAACTAGCTCCAACTAACCGCACCCTCTCTCTTGTGCAGATAAATGAGATATCCAAAGGCGCACAAAAACTAAACCACATATTGAGAGCTTGTTGCTCCACTGGCGTTAACATGGATACATATTCATTACATTTTGCAAAGGAACTATTAAAAGGAGCTATTGATTTGGAGGAGTCACTTGGGATGCTAGTAGACCTGCAGAAAAATTCAGAGTTTATGACCACCTCTCAAGCGCAGAACAAAAATCGAATCACGCTATTAGAAGAAGAGGAGGAAGAGGATAATGAAGAGGATCAGAGAGGGAGGATGGAGAAAATGCAACTGGCACGTCCAACTTTCTCATTTGACAACCAGATGCAGAGAGCAATTACCATCAGCAACTCTAAGGAAGCCAGAAAGATAAAAGTTTCTCAGCAGAAGCGATTATCAACTAACACGGTTGGAGCTGCTGATATATCAAACCAGACGGCAGACAAGGGAAGGATTCCAAACGTAATAGCCAAACTAATGGGGCTGGACAACCTTCCTGAGAAAAAAGATTCAGGTAATAGTAATATTGCATCATCCAAGCACTCTGCCAAAGGAAGCAGCAGCACTAAACTGAAGACCAAACAAACGGACAAGTTGATCAAAGACCAAAAAGTGGCGGTTGGATCCTTCAAAAATCAAAAGGCTTCCTATTATTCCGAGTCTGAGGTGGTTGGAGTAAAACCATTGAAGGGCTTTGACAAGGCCAGCATCATCAACGGTTCTCCTCGTCATGTTGAGGTGATGACGGGAATGAAACAGGATCTTCAAAATAACAGTGGCATGGTGAAGGGAAGAAGCACCAATCGCAATGATCCGGTTCAAAATCTAAATAATATGCACGAAAGAAGACCACAAGTTAAACCTGCCATTCAGGTTGCAAAAGAAGGACACACGATTACGAACAAGCACATGCAGATGAGCAATGAAAAAAAGTCTCGGGATCATCTTGTAGCTCAAAAGTCAATACTCTCCAAAGGTGGAGGAAGTGAAATGACACCCAACTATTCATTAAAACAATCCGCCAATAATGTTCAGAAGAAGAAGCATCAGTCACCCATAAACCAACCCACACCTTTCAAGAAATCAAGTGATGATCATGATCTAGTTGCATCTAATGAGAAAGTAAAAGAAGTTACTGATAGGAAGAAGTCTTCCCCAAAATATCAAGAATTAGAACGAGCTAAAGGGAGGCAAACACTCAAGGATCATAAATTTGCAGCCAGCAAGAAAATAAAGCCTGAAAAGATGGAACAAATGTTAAGTAGAAGAAATGGACAAGAAGCTAGTGATAGAGCATCTGGCAAATTCAATGTCTTGAATGGAGCGGAGCGAAAAAGGTTTAGCATGTTCATAGAACATCAACTGCTTCCTCCTACTACCTTACACAATTCTGGCAGTGGTAAAGATTTCCAAGAACCAGCCAATGATTTGGTAAGCGCTTATTGAGTAATGAGTAGGATCTAAAACCGCCAATTATTGTCATGTGAACAGAATATAACTCAAACAGTGTCACAATATGTCTTTCACAAACTAACACATATACTCCTTCTTTGTTGAACTTAATTTGATTTATAGCAATACCAAGTTGTGAAACCGGCTGCACTCAATTTGCAAGATCGAGCTGTTCCTGAGGCACCACATGAGGGATTCAAGACTAGTGAAGTTGCATACCATAAAAGTAAAACAAATGGTGAGTATAACTAATTCAACACAGATGAATGGAATCAACTTGAGTTCTAGATTTTACCAAGTTTGTTTAATATTACAGGAGTCCGGGAAGACAAAATGGGTGATAAAATACAAGATCAAAATATAAGCATCCAACAACCATTAACAGAAAGTGAAAATCGCCTCAAGTGGATTTTGGTCATGAGTCAATTATTCGTCAATACTGCAGAAGCACTTTTCAGACTAAACATTCCGTTTGGTATTCTTCAAGGTGGTCGTCAAGACAGTCAAGACCAAAGTAGCAAACTGATATTAGATTGTGGCTATGAAGTGATGAAAAGAAAGGGGATTCGGCAAGAACTCAAAGTTCATACTTGTTCAAACATATCATCAATCACAAGTACTGTTAACTTAGTAAGATCCCTAGATGACTTGGTAAGGAAGCTGAATGAAGACATGGAGAAGCTTAAATTGTATGGAAGGAAAAAAAGTAGCCAAGTAGATGGTGAGGACTACCTGCCTAAGATGCTTGAGCATGATGTCTATGATAAATGTCCAGACATAGACTGCATGTGGGATTTTGGTTGGAATGATGAAACATTTGCATTTATCGAAAAATATGATGTTATAAGGGAAATAGAAAAGCATATCCTTAGTGTACTTGTGGATGAGATCACCAAAGATTATTGCATGTTAAAGTGACAACCATACCATACTATGCGGGCAAGCTTTTCATGTGATCATGTTATTTTGAATACAATTATGGTTGCTGTAAGTTTGTAAATTGTATCTGGTAAGGATTTCATAACAGAGAACTTTCATTTAAGATTTAATACATTTCTTATATAATGATTTGTTGACATTACATTCAAATCCAAAGACAACGGGTAGTGTTGTGTTATGCCCCTCTCAGCCTTGAAGTTGGATCACAAAGCCATCCTTATGGGAGGAGAGGCCTATTCGCTTAATCGCTTGTGGACTCAAGTGGTGGTGAATGCGTTTGTTTGTGAGTAATTTCTAGGAGATTAGTGAAGGAGTATTTATAAATGAGTTTTCATCTATTAAATTTGTAATTCTTTCTGCGGAAGTCAAAATAGTGTGTATGTATTTGACGAGTGTCGAAGGGTGTTGTAGTTTATGTCGAACAAAGTTTTATTTGTTGTATTTGACAGAAAGTCAAATATAGCTTGTCGAAGTATGCAGTCGAAGCATGTAGCTGTCGAAAGAGTTGACAAAGTCGAAATAGTCTGACTTAGTTTAGTTTTAGTTGAGTTAATTATTTTGTGATTACTTAGAGTGCAAGTAATCACATCTATAAATAGAGAGAAGCGCTATTTCATTATGTAAGAAATTTTATAACAAGTTTTATAGGAGTATTGTGTAGTTTCTGAAATCACAATTATGATTAAAACACATGATAACAAACACTTAGAGTGCAGCTTGCACAAACAATACATTCTTCTTCCTCCAGAATTTCTCTTTTCTCTTACTTTCAATTGTATTATTTTTCTTCTTTCAATTCTCTGTGTGGTGTAGAATCATCTTGCAACCAATGAGTGGTTGTTTCACCATAGTAAAGGGTGAAGAACAAGAGATGTCATCAATCAGAAAGATTTATCCTTATTCATCAAGATTGATTCGGTTAACTTCAGAATTAGAATTTTCCCAACATTTGATATCCAGAGCAATGACTATGTGATCTTTGGAACGCATTTAATCACGATGAATCATTCAAACGGATATTTTCCAACGAATCTTTCAATCCTGAATGGTAAGAATTGTGAATATTGGTATAAGCAGATGAAAGTTGTTTTCTGCTATCAAGATCTTTGGAATCTTGTAAAGAATAAATTAACATCAATTGGAGAGAATGATACAGATGAACAGAAGGTTGCACACAAAGACTTGCAGAAAAAAGATTACAAGGCTCTCTTTTTAATCCATCAACGTGTGAGTGAAACTTCCAGTTATATGTGTTTTGTATGATGTCAAAACTATGATAATTTAGCGTTTATGTATATTGTACGGTATCCTCTGAGTATTAATGTGCATCTTAGTATTAGAAAGCATAAAAATATTTTGGACATGGTTTAGAAAAGGTTTCATGCATTAAAAACAGTTTTTTATGTGAAAAACAGATCTATGTGTCGACACATACGTGTTATGAGTCGACACATATGGATCATTTTTAATAGTTGTAGCTTCTATTTGATGAATCGACACATAAAGTATTTCAGGTCGACACATAGAATAAAAATTCTTCTATGAGTCGACACATACAAGTTATATGTCGACACATGTAATTCATTTTGAAAGCATGTGGCTTCTGTTTGATGTGCCGCCTATATGTGCCAACTCATGACCTATACAGGTCTGCACATGCATCTAAAGTGTCGAAATATGACTTACATAGGTCGACACATGCAACACGTTTTTCCAAATATTCATGATTTTTTCAAATCTTTTGCATTCCTTTTGCCTCTCACTTGCACACATATATATACATCATATATGCATCATTTCAACAAAATGAAATCAGGATTTCAAAGAGTTTTCTTCATCTTCAACCTACATTATATGCATACACACAAACAAATTACACATAATCATTCTTTGTTTTTATGTCATCTAGAATTAAAGTTGATAACGTCCAATTTAAGTTGTTGAATTATAAATTAGATTGAGAATATTTTAGGGTTTCAAATAAGAAAGCCATGTTGGGGTTCTTCTTCAAGATCTAATTGGGTATTTGAAGGTGTTGGACATAATTACGTAATTTGGATTCGATCGAGTGAAATCTTTAAAGAACGGAGGTTTCTTGCATAGGAGTAGCATGATACGGTGGATCAAATTGGTAAATCTTGGGTGACAAAAATTTCCAATTTGGATTCGATCGAGTGAAAGCTTTGAAGAACGAGGTTTTTGCAAAGGAGTAGTGTGAGACGGTGAATCAAATTGACATTGTTGGGTGACTTAATCAAGCTCAGACCAAGAGAAGAGAAAGTGTTAGAATCAACATCAAACATAGGGTTTGTAGGGTTACATTGTTATATTTCTCTTGTAAACGACTTTTGCAAAGTAAGGTTAAATTTCATTATCTTAATTCGAGTTCGAATTGAGGACAGGCGTATCCATAGAGAGTCCGATTGAGGAATTTCCTAAAGAAATCCTCTCTCTCTCTCTCTCTCTCTCTCTCTCTCTCTCTCTCTCTCTCTCTCTCTCTCTCTCTCTCTCTCTCTCTCTCTCTCTCTCTCTCTCTCTCTCTCTCTCTCTCTCTCTCTCTCTCTCTCTCTCTCTCTCTCTCTCTCTCTCTCTCTCTCTCTCTCTCTCTCTCTCTCTCTCTCTCTCTCTCTCTCTCTCTCTCTCTCTCTCTCTCTCTCTCTCTCTCTCTCTCTATATATATATATATATATATATATATATATATATATATATATATATATATATATATATATATATATATATATATATATATATATATATATATATATATATATATATATATATATATATATATATATATATATATATCTTTTATTTTTTCAATTGCAAATTGTTGAATTCATCGATTGTGCGATCAATATGTTTGGTTAGACTTTTTTGATAACCTTTTGAAAAAAGTATTGTTAAGATGATCACAATTTATTAAATTGTGGTTGGATTTGCAAATAAAAAAACATATAAAATTCTAAACGAAATTAATTGCACATAAAATGTTCGATAATTTGCCTCAATTGCATTTTTGTGAGATTTGTCATTAGAAATAGTTTCTACCTTTAATTATATCATTTAAATGATTGTTAGTAAACATATTGATTTATTTGTCTATCATTATCATAAATTGGTTTCCATATACGCATATCTGAGCTTTTTGATAGCAATTCGGTTTAGAAGATTCGATTCAGATCACTTTCGCTAGCCGTTAAATTTTTCAAAATTATTTTTGTAAAGTTCTTTTTTAACTTGGGATCCATTCGCCCTCCTCTAGATAAGTCGTCTTCATATAACAAGTGGTATCACGAGCTCCGGTTAATTCCGTACTTCAATATTCATTTATTAGAAAATGGCTACCGAACCTAAATGGGCATACAATAGAACGCCCATTTTTACCCGTGAAAATTATGGCTATTGGAAAGCTTGTATGTGTATCCATATCAACTCAGTTGATAAGGGTGTATGAGATGTCATCATCAACGGTCCTAATCAAATTACAATGATCAACGGTGAAGGTGTCGTCGTACCAAAACTCGAAGCATAATAGGATGATAATGATAAGAAATTGGGGTCACATGATTGGAAGGCACAAAATATTCTTATATTCGCACTTGGTATTGATGAATATTATTGTGTTTCCCATTGTGAAACCGCCAAAGCTAAGTGGGACGCAATAGAAGTTTCCCATGAGGGAACTAATGAAGTCAAATAAGTTAGGATCAATACCTTAAATTAAAAGTTTAAACTATTTTGCATGAAGCATGGTGAAACCTTTGCCGACATGCAAAAAAGGTCCGCACAGCTTATAAATCGTTTGAATGCTCTATGTAAGTCTATTTCCAATGATATTGCTACTAATAAAGTTTTGAGGTGTCTTAATAGGGAATGACAACCTAAGATCACCACAATCAAATAAGCGAATGATCTTTAAACACTTGATCTCACAACTTTATTTGGAAAGCTAGAAGAACATGCGCAAGAACTCACTTGCTTGAAAAAATATGAGAAAGAGAATGAGAAGAAGATAAAGAATGAGAAAGACAAGGACAGGGAGTTAGAAAAGAAGTCTATTGCTCTAAAGGCTTCAAGTTCAAAGTCTTTAACCAATAAACAAAGTGATTGTGAAATAAGTAATGACAAGAATTTTGATGATGAAGAAATGGATTTGTTTGTCAAAAGTTACCATAGGTACATAAGAAAGAATGGTGTCAAGCACTCCGATTAGAACCTAATCAACTTTAGAAGGCTATCGAACTCCTCAAAGGAAGATGAGAATAAGAAGGGTGAACATAGAAATTCATGCTACAATTGTAGAAAAGTCGGTCATTATAGGCCAGATTGTCCATTGATCAAGAAAGACAAATATAAAGGCCATCACAAGAAATCTAGCAATTCTATAAGAGCTTATATTGCTTGGGAGAGTGAAGAACCTTCATGGTTCGGTTGTGAAACTTGTAACATTTGGCAAGATGAGGTAAATACTCTTAAAGCTAAATTGGACAAGGCATTACAATCAAATGTTACATTTTCTATTGATCCATCAAAGTTTAAATGGTATTTGAACCCTTCATATAAAAAGTATAAATATGATCAAAAGGATTCAAATAGCAAAATTACATCTCCTCACAACTTATCTTGTCACTATTGTTGCAAGAAAGGTCACATTATTGAAAAATACAAGTTTATGAGACTTTTTGTTCCTAAAGGTGGTTTTCAATAGTTTCCCAAATTCAACCTTTATTTCACTCACTCTCAAATAGCGGAAATATACCAAGTTTGTCTCTCTTTGAGAGTCAATTTGTTTATGTAATTTTTGGTACAAGGAATTCAATTTAGTACATAGACTCATACACGAGTAAGGTAATTTTGAAAATATTTTCGAAATTAAGTTCAGATTTTGATGATAAATTAGATGAAAATATTGAATGATTTATTAGCTTGAATATTAAGAGAGTTTTTGGTTGGTTGTTTTTTAAAGGAGAAAGATCATTTTAAATGAGAGCGTTTGGTTGAATATCTTAGGAGTTGAGTGATAAGTAGTATTTATATCATTTATTATGTTTTTTTATCAGTATTTCATATATTTTATTTATATTTTACTATTTTCTGATATGATTTTATGTTTCCAGCTAATAAGGAGTGCCAAGAGTCGAAGTGGAATGAAAAAAGGACTGAAAAGTGCAAGAAGTGGAGTCCCCCGGTACACAAAACACATGGTCAACACGGTTGGACCGTGTCACCTGATATGGGTCCTGTTAGGATCAACAGCTCTGTATGAAGAAGACAAGGACAACACGAGTTAACCGTGTTGCCCTAACATGACCCATCTGTGTCAAGTAACACGCCCGTCTTGAACCCAAGGCCGATTACGAATTTCTGACGTTCTGAAATGTTTTATGACTTTTTGAAGTTCCAAACTGTTCCAACTAAGTTATCAAAGGCCTTTAATCTCATTTATATGCATTTAGGATGATTTATGGTGAATAATTTATGTAAATAGGTTGATCATTGGCTTGAGAAAGCACCACACTACATTTCTCTTATTTCTAAGTTTTAGTTCTTTTGATCATTGGCTTGAGAAAGCACCACACTACATTGGCTTGCTGTATTTTTGTAGCACTTTTCTTTATTGTTATTCAAGTAATCTTGTCTTCATTCAGATATCGAACGTATACTGAAAGGATATGAATCGGTATCCGAAAGCGGATTGCTAAACAATCAAGTTCAAGGCGACACTGAAAGGTTGTCTTTCTCTCGATTGAGAAAGCCTCATAGCTTTGCTAACTAATGTTATTGGATGAATGATTTAGGCTAGTGAAAGCAGACGAATTATCCATCTGAGAGAGTACACATGTTGTGAAATTAAATGTTGTGCAATTTTGTCTATTATCTATAACTCGTTATGTTTTTCTCATATTCAATTCGGAGAATTAATTGGGTACATCAGGATAGGTAGTCATGTACCCTATGTCCTGTCTTTTATTTCTGTTAATTTTATTCATTAACACTGAAACCTCAATATATGTGGTTCATTATCTTTTGTACTACTTCCCATTGATGTGCACTTGCGGTTTGCATAAGTGTTTGGCACCGTTGTCGGGGAGATGATTTTTGATATTGAAGTTTTATTCTAGCACCATAGAGACAAAAGAAACTTTTATTTTTTTGTTTTTGTATGCAAAGAGCTCGTTTGACTGTAAACTTAGTTGAACTAGTAGAAAAGATCGAGTGTTTCTTACACGAGAGACGTTGAATCTTAACATAACATCTAATGGTTGAACATGTAGACACCAAACTGCTAAAAGACTACATGGTTCCCACTGATGAGGAACCACACAGTAGTATTGTTCATCCGTCCATTGCGGCAAATAACTTTGAAATTAAGCCCTCGCTGGTGGGCATGGTTCAGTAGAACCAATTCTCAGGGTTACCTACAGAGAATTTGAACCTTCATATGTCCATCTTTGTCGAGTTCTGTGGAACCTTAAAAGTCAATGGCGTTGACCAAAACGTCATTTGACTCAGATTGTTCCCTTTCTCTCTAAGAGTCCGAGCCTGAGCGTGGCTCCAATCTTTTCCCGCTAATTCCATAACTACATGGGCATAAATTAAAGGTTCCTTTCCTTGCACGGTACTTTCAGTCGAGCAAGACAACCTAAGTGAGAAGTGAAATTAATAACTCTAGGCAAGACGAACGAGAGTCTTTTTTTGACGCATGAGAGCATTTCAAAGATCTGTTATGATTGTGCATGTTTTATGGGTTGTAAAAATGGTTAATAATACACAATTTTACGATGGTCTCCTCTACTCCACACGGATGACTTTGGACGCGGCTTCCAGTGGCGCGCTCGTGAATAGAACATAAGATATGGCTTATAGCTCGATTGAAGACACGGCAAAAAACCACCATTCATGGGGAAGCATCTGAGAAAAAAATTACTAAGGCCCCTGGAAAGGGTGGGCTTTATGAAGTAAGCTTGTTCAATCACATGAATGCCAAGGTAGACGCCTTCTACCAAAAAATTAAAAACTTGAGCATAATGCCATTTGTGCCCACACCTGTATCTTATGTAGTTCCTGCCACACCAGTAGTCCTCTACTGTGAGGTTTGAGGGTTAAATGGACATTATGTTGGTGACTATCAGATGATCCTTGATGGAGGGTCCACCCATGAAAGCATTAATTATGTTAACAATCAGCGAGGAAATCCATATTCTAACACTTATAACCTGAGGTCGTGTTGGCATCAAAAACCCCTAAGTATGAAGAAGTCAATGACAACACGGGTTGGCCGTGTTACTTAACATGGATCTTGTTGCCTTAACGCCCCCCCCCCCCCCCCCCCCCCCCCCCCCCCAATCTATGACAGGTAACACGCCCATGTTGAACCCAACGCCAATTACAAAATTTTGATGTTCTAAAAGGTTTTGTGACTTTTGGAAGCTCAAAAATTGTTCTAACTCAATAATCAAAGGCCTTTAATTGCATTTACACGCATTTAGGATTATTTGTGGTGAATAATTTGTATAAATAAGTTTATCATTGACTTGAGAAAGCACCTCACTACATTTCTCTTATTTCTAAGTTTCAGTTCTTTTGTTCTAAGTCTTTTTGTATTTTCGAAGCACTTTTCTTTATCGTTATTCAAGTATTCTTATCTTCATTC